>NC_060141.1:525779936-526094102 GCF_021461385.2 Schistocerca piceifrons
CTGTCGCGGCATGCTACCAGTGTTAAAGACTGCGATGGAGCTCCGTATGCCACGGCAAACTGGCCGACACTGACGGCGGCGGTGCACAAATGCTGCGCAGCTAGCGCCATTCGACGGCCAACACCGCGGTTCCTGGTGTGTCCGCTGTGCCGTGCGTGTGATCATTGCTTGTACAGCCCTCTCGCAGTGTCCGGAGCAAGTATGGTGGGTCTGACACACCGGTGTCAATGTGTTCTTTTTTCCATTTCCAGGAGTGTATATTGTGTTCAGTTCCATGACTGAGGGGTTAAAGATCATGTATGATTTGGTTATTTGTTGAACTTAGAGTTCCTTTTTCTTGCCAGGCTAGACTAGCAATTACTAGCGCCACGAGAAGAATTGTCTCTCTCTTATCCGGGAGGTTTCTGTATCTGATTTACGCTTACTAATTACCTGGGAGCAGTCGGTTGGATTCAGAGGTCGCGGGTTGCGCTGTCTCTTGATCAACAATAATCAAGTGGCCAAAAATATTGCTTGACGCAATATTATATCTGTATTGTTTTCTGTTTTGAAAGAGTTATGTATTTTTGGAAATGTGTATGTGTCCTTTTGGGAAAGTGAATGTAAATTTTAAAGTTATTGTTTAGTAAGTTTTCATTCCTTTAGTCAGTAGTGTTGTGAAACATTCTGTGACCCCAAGAAATTGTATATCAACAGGCAGTCAGAAAACACGAGTTGAATTGCCAAATTGTTTGTGACACAAATTCTTGTTGTAGCTCTCGTTTTGAAGTATACATACTGTATTAAATTTTTTGCATCGTTCTTCTGTCACATAACCTTGTACTACAAAATTTACTGTGTCCTAACTGTTACTTGGTATCTCATTACAGGAATTGATACTTAGTGATAAGTGATTAATTCTCAAGGAACTGCAGCAAATTTCTTTGCCTCTGTGACATGGGTTGTTGAAAGTGCCGGTATTTGCTTCAATAACTCTGTTAGTTAAGTGCGAAGCATATTGTTTCTCTCAACATAGATATTTGCATAACCATATATAACATTTTGGGTTTCCTATGTTTTTAACAGTAGGCCTACAATATAGGTCTACAATGTGGGTCAGTGCGACAGTGTATTAAAGTCTTACTTAAATGAAAAGCAAACACTGCAGCACACGTTCTGGAATGTGCACATTTATGAAATTTGATCACCTTTGAGACTTGTTGTTATTGTTTTTAATGTGTTTTTAATTAATTATTGTACGCTTACTAGTAAATATTTCTTAATTGGTTTCATTTTTTAAGCGTGGGTTGTTCAGTAAATATTTTAGAGCATGGGTTGTTCAGTAAATAGTTTAGTCACGAATGATCTTCAACCCTTACTTGGGCCTAGTCTTCCCTCTCCTAGACAACGCCACGCAGTAGCTATGTAGCAGCATTAGTGTGAATTTCTCTATGGTTTAGTATTAAATATGTCTGACTTAAAATCGCTTGCTATTTGTGCTTCATTTTAACCCAAATATGTAGTGCTTTCGTTTACTTATCTTGCTATAGTAACTAATGATTACGTCTCAGATACAGTGTCAATGTTACCTCCCTCCCTTGGTATCCTCTTAATTATTGATGTCTTATAGTCCACTGCTGTAACGAGAGACTAAACTTACAAAGCTGACCGTCTTCTGCGTTAGATGTTCCTTCTCAAGTTAATTATAACTTGTAATTCTATAGTGAATTATCTTTGCAGTTGACACTAGTTTCCAAACATGGTACTTACTCTCATATAGTAACTTGAACCTGATAACACTGTTCTAACTGGTGCATGGGGAGAGTGATATGGAATGACAGTTAACGATGCATATGTGTTAGTACACTTAGAATAGACGCTCTCCTTCAACCCCTGTTGTTCTGAAGTGTACGACGATATTTGTATACTGCTTCGTGATTAGTTCAAAAAATGGTTCAGATGGCTCTGAGCACTATGGGACTTAACATCTGAGGTCATCAGTCCCCTAGAACTTAGAACTACTTAAACCTAACTAACCTATCGACATCACAGACATCCATGCCCGGGGCAGGATTCGAACCTGCGACCGTAGCGGTTGCGCGGTTCCAGACTGAAGCGCCTAGAGCCGCTCGTCCAAAGCGGCCGGCCTGTGATAGTTCAGCCGATTTAAATTTCGGGTGGCGTCTGCTGCCGCCAAGATTCGTTCCTAATTAAACACATATTTCATTGCAACTCACTCAAACAGCAAGCTAATATGTGGAACATTGTATCATATCAGAGAGAAATCTCAGACGAAATTTTTGATGTTTTTTATGAGACTCTAGCGTCTGTCAGTTGTCAGAAAACACGTGTAGCTATGTCCTTATGCACTAGAATGAAGGAAACGCTATCACATAATAGACTTTATTTGATTTATTAGTCAAGGTATATAATTTTTACTCTTGTTCCGAATTTTCAGCCAAATTCAGCTCCAGATGAATGTTAAATTTCTTTGTAGTCTAAGTGGGTTTCTGAAGTCCACCTCCATTATAAAAGGCATGGTAGCACTGTTGTAGAGAGAAAGGAAAGAAAATTTATTTTCATCTTCTGCACTGAAGCGTCAAAGAAACTGGTATAGACATGTATATTTAATTACAGAGATAGATAAACAGACAATATACTGCGTTGCGGTCGGCAACGCCTTTATAAGACAACAAGTGTCTGACGCAGTTTTTAGATCCGTTACTGCTGCTACAGTGGCAGGTTATCAACATTTAAGTGACTCTGAGTGTGATGTTATGGTCGGCGCACGAACGATGGGACACAGCATTTCCGAGATAGCGATGAAGTGGAGATTTTTCCTTACGACCATTTGAGTGTACCGTGAATATCAGGAACCCGGTATACATCAAATCTCCGACATCGCTGCGGCCGGAAAAAAGATCCTGCTAAAGCGATACCAACGACGACTGAAGAGAATCGTTCAACATAACAGAAATGCAATTCTTCCACAAACTGCTGCAGATTTCAATGAGCCATCAACAAGTGTCACGTGCGAACCATTCAACGAAGAAACGTAGATTTCAGATCGTATCGAGCGGATGGACGAGAATAGGTATCGAGACCTCGTCAATCCATGGACCCTGCATGTCAGCGGGGGACAAATCAAGCTGGTGGAGGCTCTGTTGTTGTGAAGCGTGTGCACTTGAGTGATATGGGACACCTGATACGTCTTTATACGACTCTGACAGGTGAGACGTACGTAAGCATCCTGCCTGTTCACATGCATCCATTCACGTCATTGTGATGTGCTTTTGGTGGGGAGTGGTACGATACCGTTAAAAATTACTAGCCCCACTATAGGATACTTGAAATCTTAAATAACTGGCCAAAATAACTTTTTCCTTAGTTTCTTAACATGTTCTTGTACACGTACTCAAAGAAACAGTTTTGATGGCTACACAGCCTGACGAAAATAAGTTTGTCATCCAAAAGGTACGGCCGGACATCAACTTAACTTCCTACACGTACACACGATTGACGAGTATGTAAATAATATGAGTTGTAATTCTCGGTCTCAAGTAGAACACCCACTATAGTGCATCATTGTTGTTTGTGATTATTGTTGTTACGAAGACTGCTGGGTTATATAAGAGATGTGAACAACGTCATATGCTAAGTAATCATTGTCCAGGAATGGAGAAACTTGCAAAAGACAGCAAGACAGAGGTTGAAGCAGATTTCATTAAGCGCCTCCATTCAGTCAGCTGGTCTAATCATGCAATATACGGATATGGGGCAATCATACCTGACACTGGCCGAGTATTGGACTGTATAGAGTTGTGAGGAGACGCATATTAATCAAGATACTGGCGACCACGTCTGTTCATGGTAGGGGAGGATCACCATATTTTACATTTTTTTTTTTTTTTTTGTGATCAGATCAGTCTACTGACTGGTTTGATGCGGCCCGCCACGAATTCCTTTCCTGTGCTAACCTCTTCATCTCAGAGTAGCACTTGCAACCTACGTCCTCAGTTATTTGTTTGACGTATTCCAATCTCTGTCTTCCTCTACAGTTTTTGCCCTCTACAGCTCCCTCTAGTACCCTGGAAGTCATTCCCTCATGTCTTAGCAGATGTCCTATCATCCTGTCCCTTCTCCTTATCAGTGTTTTCCACATATTCCTTTCCTCTCCGATTCTGCGTAGAACCTCCTCATTCCTTACCTTATCAGTCCACCTAATTTTCAACATTCGTCTATAGCACCACATCTCAAATGCTTCGATTCTCTTCTGTTTCGGTTTTCCCACAGTCCATGTTTCACTACCATACAATGCTGTACTCCAGACGTACATCCTCAGAAATTTCTTCCTCAAATTAAGGCCGTTATTTGATATTAGTAGACTTCTCTTGGCCAGAAATGCTTTTTTTGCCATAGCGAGTCTGCTTTTGATGTCCTTTTTGCTCCGTCCGTCATTGGTTATTTTACTGCCTAGGTAGCAGAATTCCTTAACTTCATTGACTTCGTGACCATCAATCTTGATGTTAAGTTTCTCGCTGTTCTCATTTCTACTACTTCTCATTACCTTCGTCTTTCTCCGATTTACTCTCAAACCATACTGTGTACTCATTAGACTGTTCATTCCGTTCAGCAGATCATTTAATTCTTCTTCACTTTCACTCAGGATAGCAATGTCATCAGCGAATCGTATCATTGATATCCTTTCACCTTGTATTTTAATTCCACTCCTGAAGCTTTCTTTTATTTCCATCATTGCTTCCTCGATGTACAGATTGAAGAGTAGGGGCGAAAGGCTACAGCCGTGTTTTACACCCTTCTTAATACGAGCTCTTCGTTCTTGATCGTCCACTCTTATTATTCCCTCTTGGTTGTTGTACATATTGTATATGACCCGTCTCTCCCTATAGCTTACCCCTACT
The DNA here is from genome assembly GCF_021461385.2 of Schistocerca piceifrons. NCBI lineage: Eukaryota > Metazoa > Arthropoda > Insecta > Orthoptera > Acrididae > Schistocerca > Schistocerca piceifrons. The sequence continues at coordinate 525,784,838 of NC_060141.1, forward strand.
TTTTTCAGAATCTCGAACAGCTTGCACCATTTTATATTGTCGAACGTTTTTTCCAGGTCGACAAATCCTATGAAAGTGTCTTGATTTTTCTTTAGCCTTGCTTCCATTATTAGCCGTAACGTCAGAATTGCCTCTCTCGTCCCTTTACTTTTCCTAAAGCCAAACTGATCTTCACCTAGCGCATTCTCAATTTTCTTTTCCATTCTTCTGTATATTATTCTTGTAAGCAGCTTCGATGCATGAGCTGTTAAGCTGATTGTGCGATGATTCCGCACTTGTCAGCTCTTGCCGTCTTCGGAATTGTGTGGATGATGCTTTTCCGAAAGACTCATATATTCTACACGCCAACGTGAGTAGTCGTTTTGTTGGCACTTCCCCCAATGATTTTAGAAATTCTGATGGAATGTTATCTATCCCTTCTGCCTTATTTGACCGCAAGTCCTCCAAAGCTCTTTTAAATTCCGATTCTAATACTGGATCCCCTATCTCTTCTAAATCGACTCCTGTTTCTTCTTCTATCACATCAGATGAATTTTCACCCTTATAGAGGCTTTCAATGTATTCTTTCCACCTATCTGCTCTCTCCTCCGCATTTAACAGTGGAATTCCCGTTGCACTCTTAATGTTACCACCGCTGCTTTTAATGTCACTAAAGGTTGTTTTGACTTTCCTGTATGCTGAGTCTGTCCTTCCGACAATCATACCTTTTTCGATGTCTTCACATTTTTCCTGCAGCCATTTCGTCTTAGCTTCCCTGCCCGTGAGGCCATTTTCTAGGATGGCCTTCGGCTGTGCGTCTGAGCAGGACTTTGAGGTTTTTATTCACTGTAGTTCTAATAATTATACCATAAAGGCCTGTACCTTCCCTGTCGAAAATCGTAATACCTATGGGCACACCTTATTCCATTAGGCATAAACACAAACTCTCTGTATGCTTCCCTGAATTGCCGTATTAAATCATCAAGGTTTGGCTTAAAATACCAGAGTTCTTCCAGTACAATTACAGCAGCTGAGTAATTAATCTTGTTTCCATAAAATGTAATTGCTAATTCATCAGTTCTTTCTTGACTGGTAGGGACAAGGAAGGCGAGCCGTAGGTTGTCCGTGTAATTTCTGATATGGTCCCAGTTGCCATAAAAAACGCCAACGCAGACATTAGCAGTAAATAACAATCTTTATTCAGAACGTTACTGTACCCTTGCGTTTACAAAAAGTCACGTACACTCTATTTCTAACAACAAACGTTACATATTTCACTTCACTTTGAACTACATCATTCTTAGCAGGTTCACACCTTGAAATATCTTATTTTTTCCACGACATGGGGTCTCCATATCTGTCCATGATTTAATTTTTGAGATATCAGCACTTGTCTCGGGCTTGGAATACGTTACAAACTTAAATTGATTCTTTCTAGTGTACTTACGCCAAGGAACGCTAGATGAACGGTCAGGTCTAAGACTAAATGGACCTATTTTATTGCTACAGGCTATACGAACTTTTTCCAAAGCTCCTTGGTCTTCAAAAATTTTCTTATTTGCTCTATCATCCAATGTTAAACGTTCCACTCTTACATTAATTCTGCACTTCCTATTTATTTCATTCCTCAGCGACTTGTATTTCTGTATTCCTGATTTTCCCGGATCATGTTTGTACTTGCTCCTTTCATCAATCAACTGAAGTATTTCTTCTGTTACCCATGGTTTCTTCGCAGCTGCCTTCTTTGTGCCTATGTTTTCCATCCCAACTTCTGTGATGGCCCTTTTTAGAGATGTCCATTCCTCTTCAACTGTACTGTCTACTGCGCTATTCCATATTGCTGTATCTATAGCGTTAGAGAACTTCAAACGTATCTCGTCATTATTTAGTACTTCCGTATCCCACTTCTTTGCGTGTTGATTCTTCCTGACTAATGTCTTGAACTTCAGCCTACTCTTCATCACTACTATATTGTGATCTGAGTCTATATCTTCTCCTGGGTACGCCTTAAAATCCAGTATCTGATTTCGGAATCTCTATCTGACCATGATGTAATCTAATTGAAATCTTACCGTATCTCCCGGCCTTTTCCAAGTATACCTCCTCCTCTTGTGATTCTTGAACAGGGTATTCGCTATTACTAGCTCAAACTTGCTACAGAACTCAATTAGTCTTTCTCCTCTTTCATTCCTTGTCCCAAGCCCATATTCCCCTGTAACCTTTTCTTCTACTCCTTCCCCTACAACTGCATTCCAGTCGCCCATGACTATTAGATTCTCGTCCCCCTTTACATACTGCATTACCCTTTCAATATCCTCATACACTTTCTCTATCTGTTCATCTTCAGATTGCGACGTCGGCATGTATACCTGAACTATCGTTGCCGGTGTTGGTCTGCTGTCGATTCTGATTAGAACAATCCGGTCACTGAACTGTTCACAGTAACACAACCTCTGCCCTACCTTCCTATTCATAAAGAATCCAATACCTGTTATACCATTTTCTGCTGCTTTTGATATTACCCGATACTCATCTGACCAGAAATCCTTGTCTTCGTTCCACTTCACTTCACTGACCCCTACCATATCTAGATTGAGCCTTTGCATTTCCCTTTTCAGATTTTCTAGTTACCCTACCACGTTCAAGCTTCTGACATTCCACGCCCCGCCTCGTAGAACGTTATCCTTTCGTTGATTATTCAATCTTTTTCTCATGGTAACCTCCCCCTTGGCAGCCTCCTCCCGGAGATCCGAATGGGGGACTATTCCGGAATCTTTTGCCAATGGAGAGATAATCATGAAACTTCTTCAGTTACAGGCCACATGTCCTGTGGATACACGTTACGTGTCTTTAATGCAGTGGTTTCCATTGCCTTCTGCATCCTCATGTCGTTGATCATTGCTGATTCTTCCGCCTTTAGGGGCAATTTCCCACCCCTAGGACAAGAGAGTGCCCTGAACCTCTATCCGCTCCTCCGCCCTCTTTGACAAGGCCGTTGGCAGAATGAGGCTGACTTCTTATGCCGGAAGTCTTCGGCCGCCAATGCTGATTATTTATCAAAATTTTAGCAGTGGCGGGGATCGAACCCGGGACCAAAGACGTTTTGATTATGAATCAAAGACGCTACCCCTACACCACGGGTACATTAGGAATAGCGTAAATTATTCTGATTTGTTTCTCCCATACAAGGACACGTAAGGAAATTCGTGCAACATTCTTTGTTATCCCGCAACATTGGTCGGAGACTGTCAGCAGTCGGGAATTGCTGTCCCATGCAGAGGCTGCCATTACACCATTTATGGTAATGTTGTGACTGGGAAGCATAGATTGCTGAGGAATGGCGTCGCATCGTGTTCGGAGATAAATCGTCGATCTGCGCTACTCCGGATGACCAACATTGGCTATTTTGCCTCTTAGGTTTCCCGACAGTGACATGTTACTTTTCTGACCTTTGTGACATTCACTTCACTGTCTCTTTGCCTGATGCGTAGAAGAATCGAAGGCGTTCATTTTGCGACTTTCAACAGTAGTGCGCCATATATGATACCTCTTCAAGAAAAAAGTGTTATGTCAAAATATAGTAGACCCGTTACTGTGCCAATGAACTAACATCTACCACTTGTGTTACCTATAGCCGAGCCTGTACGAACATTACATTTCATATCTTCACAAATTGTTACACATAGGTATCAGTTAATCGATTCTACTTGTGAATAACTGACATTTTAGTCATAGGATACTAGATATTTTCGTGTTCTGAAACACATAATTTTAAATTTTCGTACATTTAAAGCAAATTGCCAACCTTCGCACCACCTTGAAAGCTAGACTGTTGGTTTTGTTAGTTACTTAGTTACATGTATCATACATCATTTATCGATTTTTTTATCGAAATGATGGGAACGAGTCAGTATACAGAATATATATATACATGATTAACGTTAACATTAATGAACACATTATTTTTTGTCCTAGTCATGCAACTACACTTAAAGTCACGTCTTTTCTAGGCTACCAGTTTTTACATAGAAATTCATCCATTGAATGGAAGGAGTTGTCCAGGAGAAATGATTTTATGTTAGATTTAAAACTTGCTTTGTTACCTGTCAGATATTTTATGGTATTGGGAAAATGATCAGAAATTTTTGTTGCTACATACTGAACTCTTTCTGGGCCACTAACAGCTTTAATAATGGGTAATAAGGTCATTTTTCCCTCTATTGTTGTACGTATCGACATCCCTGCTTTCAAGATGAGCAAAAGTAGCTGAACTGAGAAGCCTAGAAAATGCATCTTCCAGTTCGAGTTTTCATCGATATGTACACACAAAAATTTGGAGCATTCTACTGACTCCTGCTCATGTGCTACACCAGTTGTCGGTATGCCTGTATTTGTTGTACACAACAGAATATAGCGTGCTTTTTTTCCAATATTTATGGAGAGTCCATTTTCTGAGAACAGTTTAGTAATTCTTTGGAAAGTATCATTCACAGCCTCTTCTGTTGCTTTCTCTCTGATAGGGTTTATTATAAGACTACTATCGCCTGCAGAAAGTACCAATTCTGATTGTTGAATATTAAGTGGAGGGTCGTTCACATATATAATAAATAACAGTGGACCCAAAATTGAATCCTGTGGGACTCCGTTTGTGATTTCTCCACAGTCAGTAAAATGTTCTACCTTCCAACATTGCTCGAATTACTAAGCAAAACGTTTTGTATTCTGTTTGTTAAGTATGATTCAAACGAGTTTGTGTACCTTATCACGATCTACTTGTAAGTTTGTGCAGCTTTTTTCAGACAGTACTTCAATATCAATAACTGCATCAGCTGTAGAAATCATCTGCCAAACGTATTTCCATGATGTATTGGTGAAACATTTCGTTTCATTGCATATATTATCCACGAAGATCTCAATATTAGAACTAACGCTTCATCCTGTCTTTGGCAGACATCTCATTTAATCCGAAAGACACCAACATTGGCACTGAAGTTCTCGTACAAAATACTGGGGAACAGAGAGCTACGTATATTAATCAGCCTTTATAATTACTGAGTGGTATACTGTGCATTCGTTCATGTGTATGATATATTACCATTTACTATACTTTGGTTCTTGTCAGATGAAACGTAATACGTTAGTCTGTCCGTATAAGATAACGTACAGGTCATTGTTTTATGTAAAAACGTATTTAAAAAAGTCTATTTTTACCAAATACGATTTTATAAATATCTTATATTAGATCCACTTTCTACCTTGCCTTACTGTGATTAATGTAGTGTAACGGAGTTCATCAAGCCTGCTGAACTTTTATTGATCATCTGTAATGAACTTTGGGCTCAAAATAGGAATAAGCGTAAAATCATCTAATTAGTCGTATGAATAAAACGGAGAGTGCGCCTACTCTTGGAATTTCGGAGTACATTCTCAGGTTCGAATGAATAAAACGAGTTGGAGAATATATCTCACCAGAGAATGTTCTCAGCTTGAGTAAAAGGGTTGGAGAAGTTGCTTGGCGTGAAGAAAATTCTCCTATTTTACATGAATAAAGTTAGAGAAATTTTTCAAAAGTGGAGAACATTCTCCGTTTTCTAAAATGAGCTCTGTAGCATACTTCGAGCTGAGTGAGTTCTGTTGAGGCTAAATTCTACGCCGAGCTTTTTAGGAGAAATGGGAGGATTTATGTTGCTCGGAGGAAAAAAAAAGGTATTCGTAGCCCGAAGAAATGGGAGAAACAATATAAGCTTATAAAGGTTTAACAATTGAAATATTTCGGCTGGTGAACCATATCCTTCCCGAAAATCATGAAAGAAGAGTTGGCGCCCTTTCAAACGAACGCAAATTAAAAAAAAAGAAACAATTGCTCTATTTAGTAGACCCAGATTTTCAGGCTGCTGTAGGAGAAGACTCAGATATATATCAAACAACTGTGTCACTGACATTCTCAGACGTTCTTCATGTGTTACACAAAATGCAGCTTTGTGGATCCGATTTTCCAGAAAGGCAGGAGAACGAGGAACAGTAAAAGTCAAATGGCAGCCAAGGTATAAGTTTCCATGTGCTGTGGGGAATCTCTATTGGCACGACATACCAACCGTAAAACCTTCTGTATATGGAGGTGAATGTATTAACCGAAAGGGCTTTCCTAGTATCAACGTGAAATGTTTACTACTGTCGAGGTTTGGGTCTGTACATGATGCTAGGATATGGAGGAACTTCGGTGTATGCCAGATACTAACAGAGTAATGTATTAATTTTAGGAGATGAAGTGTATGGCTTTGCTCCATGGTTAAAGACACCATTCTAGTATCCACAAACATCTGATGAGGGAGCCTAAAACACACTTCAACATGGCAGAATGAAGCTATTTTGGAAAATTCAGTGGAGCAGATGATTATTCCACCAAATGACTACTGTGATAAGTGACGTTGATGCTTCAAACATCTGCCATAGCGGTGAGAGTGATGTCACCGAGTTTTTCTGTAATCATCATAGAAATGAAGCCAGGGAGATTCAGCTGAATGCCTGGAGTGCGTAGTTTACGACTGTAAGTAGCTACATAACAAAACTACATTGTCGTTAGTCCTGAAATTTTAATAAGAATGCCTTGTTGGTAACTCATTCCAAATGAAGTTTACCTCAGAAATTTAAACTCTAGATCTCAAAATAAACGTTGGGGTTTTTGTATTGCTTTTGTTCTTTCTCCCAGTACCGGTTGGCCTATTTAAGACACGTTTTCTCACCGGATAAATCTTATTTTTGTGTTATGTTAGAAGTAAGTAAGCGGATCAGAAAAATTAATAACTCGTTAATAACAAACCTAGCGATTTGTTTTTCGTAACGAAACCTTACGCGCGACCACTTGGTACTTGACGCACGAGCGAACCATTGAGCATCACATTTAACTAAAAGTATTTCATGTTAGAAATGTCTGACACAGTTCCTGTTTGGAGTAGATCAAAATGTGATATATTCTTAAGATATAGTTGCATAAGGTGTTCATCTAACTAAAATAACAAAAAAGTTTCCCTCACGCCGAAAATTCGGTAAAGTCGCCAGAAAATGCATTTTCGTAACCTGTCCGTATATCGTCTTAATAATTCGTTTCGCACGTAAAACTAATATCAAAGCATAGTACAACCGTTTCAGAACATGCCAGTTCCATAACTGTACGTTGAATAGTTTGCTTATTGGAGCGAGTTGAATGAAATGTTAGATTACGCTCTTTCCCGTGTCGGACGTGGCGACACATCACACACAGAGAACTTTCTCAAGAAGGAGGGGAGGTAGTGAGAAAGAAGTCCCTCGTCAGAGAATATACTGCCAATTTTTTATTCATACGGAATAGAGAACTTTTCCTGTGAATGTTCTTTTGCTGTGAGAATCTTCTGTGGAGAGTGTTTCCTTTTTTATTCATATGACCCAATATCTATACAAGTACTGAAAAAAATCAACCCAGGATCATTACGAAACCAATTTCTGTTCGTCATAGAGGACAAGGAATTTGTCATAGGTATGGAGATCAGAGCTTATAGAAACAGCGTTCATCCGTGTTAGGCAATGCAATGCACAGTGATATTTTGCAGATTTCCTAAATGTGGAACAGATCCGTGCTAATTACTGTACCCTGGCTGCACTGCGTTGCGCCTGCTATTTTGTGAATTTTTCACGCAAAGTTCGTTGCTTTCGATAGGAGTAAACACTATTTTCATTTAGTTACCTACTCTATACCATTGGTGATTGGTGTTTTGTAGATAATTCGAATAAACCGCTGTCGCTCCAGCATTCGGACAGTGGTTCGCTTGATGAATGCGTGAACCGTTGTAGCAGGCGTTAGGCATGAACTACGAGAGTTTTACCGATATAAAACAATATGTACACCAACTATAGGCGTATGAATAGTTCCTTTTCAGTACGGCTGGGAGCGTTTTCTCGCTGTCTTCATTGTGTTTGCTTTCCATTCCATTTCATGCTACGTAAAGCAATGAGAGAAACCGTCATGTCACGTGCCTGAATAATGCGATCCGTTCTGAAAAAAACGAAGTAGAATGTACGTGTTACACTGAAAATCAAGTGTGGTACCGACCTCAGCTGCGAGCTTGTTTTGTTTACGCCCGACGGAACAAGAGAGATGGAAGCAAAATCACGTACGCTTTGGAATTGCCCAAGGGGACAGTTGTCTCGCTGTTCGAAAAAATAATCACTGAAGTTACAACAAAGTGCTACAAAAACAAAAACTTTTCCCCGTTTTCTGTGCTGCGGCCCGCAACGTGTCGTTCACAATACCCTCGAAAATGCGTTCTAAAGTCATGTTGTACTGTTCGTCAACAAATACCAAGGAAACATCTTTTTCCGACTCGGCCGTAAACAATTATGTTTTCTCTTTGAGGGATGTCTGACTAACTTTCACAATAGGTGTCTTCTAGTGGTCATTATACACTTTTTATTTTATCTATTTACTTATTATTGTTATTATTATTAATATTATTATTATTGTTAGTCTTTGGAAAGGACTTAGATGTGACACAGTAACGGATGTTCTTTCGAAGTATGGTCTCAAAGACCCGGTGGCTTACAGACATGCATAAGATATACGTCAGAAGTTTAAGAGACGTGAAAAGACACAACAATTAAACATCCATCGGCATTGTTGTCTGGCTATAGCAACACAGACTGCTATCTAGCAGGTACTAATTCGACGTGGTATATCTGCATTAACGACTCAAAAACACTACTGGTCTCGTTGTGGTACCTTTCTTCCCTAACAAATTATGGGGAACTGTGTATTGTGAGTAGCGCGAGGCCACTCATCTAATATGAAATCTTCTGAAACGGTAGTTTCGGAAAATATTCCCTTTCCTGTTCACAGCATCGGAGACACACCTGCAACACTGAAGATGGTTGCAGGTTGTCATTAGATTGCCAATACGTTTGTTCCGCTAGCTCAAATTACGCACACTACCGCGTCGTGCACTTCCTTCCATACTCATCACTCCGTCTTCCTTTAGTACTTTAACATGCTGGACACAGCAAGATGGCAGATGGTAAGATGCTGCATTCGTATTCGGGAGGACACCGCTCAAATTTAGGGTTTCCGTTGTTTCCCTAGATCACTTACAGTGAAGGGCAGCATTGTTCCTTCAAATAGCAAGGCCGATTTCCCTAGTCCGAGTTAGTGCTCCGTCTCTAATAACCTAGTTATCGACTGGACGCAGCTCGTGGTCTAGTGGCTAGCTTTGCGGCCTCTGGATCACTGGGTCACGGATTCGATTCTCGGCCGGGTTGAGGATTTTCTCTGCCCAGGGACTGGATGTTTGTGTTGTCCCCATCATTCCATCACTATCGTCATCATTTGTGACTGTGGCTAGATTGGACTGCGTAAAAAAAAAAAAAATTTGACGGTGGAAAAATTGGGACTTCGTAAGGGCGCTGATGACCGCGCAGTTGAGCGCTCCACGAGCCAAACACCATCATCATCATCGACGGGACGTTAATCGCTAATCTCCTTTCCTTTAACGTACTGTCAACTTCTACGAAGGTGTAAGAGTCCAGCTGGTAGCAAAACACATTCTTATCGGCAGCTTTATTTCGTTACTTTTGGATTTAGTTATCATAGAGATAAACTGCACTTTATCACATTGTAATGGGCCTACTTTAATCAGCGCACAGCCAGGTCCTTACAAAATCATTCCATCTGCAGAAAACTTTGCTTTTAAAGTATTTATTGTAATAGTCTCAGTTGCAAATTGTCGCAGATGACAATTATTTTTAATCACACTATGATTATCTTCAGAACTACAAACAAAAATAAAACATTAATGTTTTTAGCATCTAAAGATTGAAATTATTTACAATTCTAATCACGAATTTCGAAAAGTTAATTTTTTTCTGTAAAAGAACACAACCATAAGCTGTACAATAAGAGAAAAGCACTATAGCAAACTTGTAACAGCAGTCAGTGGATTTCACTAATCCCACTTGGCGTTGCACAAACCTATCTGTCATGGACGATGGGTAGGTGAGGGGGGGGGGGGGGGAGAATGGGGGGAAGGTAAAAATGGATGTGGGAGGGGTTGTGACTAGGCAGTATTAAACTGTAACCAAGATATTGCCTAAAATATTTATAGTAATTAATTTAAAACTGATAAGCTATTTAGAAAAATGCATTTAATATTCATACATGAGACGTCTTTTTAAAATTCATCATTAAATTGATAACACTTGGTTCAAGAATCATAAAAGAAGGTTGTATACCTGGAAGAATCCTGGCGATACTAAAAGGTATCAGATAGATTATATAATGGTAAGACAGAGATTTAGGAACCAGGTTTTAAATTGTAAGACATTTCCAGGGGCAGATGTGGATTCTGACCACAATCTATTGGTTATGAACTGCAGATTGAAACTGAAGAAACTGCAAAAAGGTGGGAATCTAAGGAGATGGGACCTGGATAAACTGAAAGAACCAGAGGTTGTAGAGAGTTTCAGGGACAGCATAAGGGAACAACTGACAGGAATGGGGGAAAGAAATACAGTAGAAGAAGAATGGGTAGCTTTGAGGGATGAAGTAGTAAAGGCAGCAGAGGATCAAATAGGTAAAATGACGAGGGCTAGTAGAAATCCTTGGGTAACAGAAGAAATATTGAATTTAATTGATGAATGGAGAAAATATAAAAATGCAGTAAATGAAGCAGACAAAAAGGAATACAAACGTCTCAAAAATGAGATCGACAGGAAGTGCAAAATGGCTAAGTAGAGATGGCTGGAGGACAAATATAAGGATGTAGAGGCTTGTCTCACTAGGGGTAAGATAGATACTGCCTCCAGGAAAATTAAAGAGACCTCTGGAGAGAAGAGAACCACTTGTATGAATATCAAGAGCTCAGATGGCAACCCAGTTCTAAGCAAAGAAGGGAAGGCAGAAAGGTGGAAGGAGTATATAGAGGGTTTATACAAGGGCGATGTACTTGAGGACAATATTATGGAAATGGAAGAGGATGTAGATGAAGACGAAATGGGAGATAAGATACTGCGTGAAGAGTTTGACAGAGCACTGAAAGACCTGAGTCGAAACAAGGCCCCGGGAGTAGACAACATTCCATTAGAACTACTGATGGCCTTGGGAGAGCCAGTCATGACAAAACTCTACCATCTGGTGAGCAAGATGTATGAGACAGGCGAAATACCCTCAGACTTCAAGAAGAATATAATAATTCCAATCCCAAAGAAAGCAGGTGTTGACAGATGTGAAAATTACCGAACTATCAGTTTAATAAGTCACAGCTGCAAAATACTAACGCGAATTCTTTACAGACGGATGGAAAAACTGGTAGAAGCGGACCTCGGGGAAGATCAGTTTGGATTCCGTAGAAATGTTGGAACACGTGAGGCAATACTAACCTTACGACTTATCTTAGAAGAAAGATTAAGAAAAGGCAAACCTACGTTCCTAGCATTTGTAGACTTAGAAAAAGCTTTTGACAATGTTGACTGGAATACTCTCTTTCACATTCTAAAGGTGGCAGGGGTAAAATACAGGGAGCGAAAGGCTATTTACAATTTGTACAGAAACCAGATGGCAGTTATAAGAGTCGAGGGGTATGAGAGGGAAGCAGTGGTTGGGAAAGGAGTGAGACAGGGTTGTAGCCTCTCCCCGATGTTATTCAATCTGTATATTTAGCAAGCAGTAAAGGAAACAAAAGAAAAATTCGGAGTAGGTATTAAAATTCATGGAGAAGAAATAAAAACGTTGAGGTTCGCCGATGACATTGTAATTCTGTCAGAGACAGCAAAGGACTTGGAAGAGCAGTTGAACGGAATGGACAGTGTCTTGAAAGGAGGATATAAGATGAACATCAACAAAAGCAAAACGAGGATAATGGAATGTAGTCAAATTAAATCGGGTGATGCTGAGGGAATTAGATTAGGAAATGAGACACTTAAAGTAGTAAAGGAGTTTTGCTATTTAGGGAGTAAAATAACTGATGATGGTCGAAGTAGAGAGGATATAAAATGTAGACTGGCAATGGCAAGGAAATCGTTTCTGAAGAAGAGAAATTTGTTAACATCGAGTATAGATTTAAGTGTCAGGAAGTCGTTTCTGAAAGTATTTGTATGGAGTGTAGCCATGTATGGAAGTGAAACATGGACGATAACTAGTTTGGACAAGAAGAGAATAGAAGCTTCGAAATGTGGTGCTACAGAAGAATGCTGAAGATAAGGTGGGTAGATCACGTAACTAATGAGGAGGTATTGAATAGGATTGAGGAGAAGAGAAGTTTGTGGCACAACTTGACTAGATGAAGGGATCGGTTGGTAGGGCATGTTTTGAGGCATCAAGGGATCACAAATTTAGCATTGTAGGGCAGTAAACCATAATGGGTCATTCTCAGCTGTTCAGACCTTGCTCCGAACATACGCGGATAAGACGTACTGAACGACGCGTTTGAATGCATTTGTGCTCCACATCTTCGTTCTCACAACTGAATATTTGATATTGACTACTTAGATAATCTGCAATCTGAATACTGTCGCCGGCAGCTGTGGCCGAGCGGTTCTAGGCGCTTCAGTCCGGAACCGCGCTGCTGCTACGGTCGCAGGATCGAATCCTGCCTCGGGCATGGATGTATGTGATGTCCTTAGGTTAGTTAGGTTTAAGTACTTCTAAGTCTAGGGGACTGAGGACCTCAGATGTAAAGTCCCATAGTGCTCAGAGCCATTTGAACGATTTTGAACCACAGGGCGTCTCAGGTGTGTTTTTCTGTTTGTGTACATTAGTCTCCGCCTGCTCGCAGACGCGCTGCCAAGCTGCCAGCAAATGCGGCTAACCTACTAACGTTGTCTTCTGTCGAATGGGGTTGTAACAAACACAGACTGTTATTGCTGACTGGGCCGCCAAATTAGTACTTCGTCAGAATTCTGAAAATACACAGATGTCTAGCAGTCACACTGAAAATTGAGTACTTTAGTTCTTTCTTTGAGATGAATGTCCATAGATTTCAAGTTCTTCCAAAATGTTGAAGAAACGATTTTTAGGCACAGTGTGTAAAATTTCAATATGTATCTCTAACGAGTGTTCAATTTCATTTAGATGGTCTCCGGATGCTGTATTACAGGGGTAGTCAACCTTTTTTCACTTACCACCCCCGTTTGTATCTCTGTCAGTAGTAAAATTTTCTAACAGCCCACCTGTCACACTGTAATGGTGATTTATAAAGTATGGAAGTCAGTTCACTTTATAAAATTTATCAAACAGAATTACAGCAACTTGAAGCATATAATAGTAGTTACTTACCAAACACCTTACCAAAATTTTATGAAAACCTAATGAAATGTCATCAAAATCTGTACCACCCGCCCCCACCACAAAAGCTGGAACGACTGGTGGGTGATAAGAACCAGATTCACTGCCACTGCTTTATTATTATTTCGTAGTGAAGTAAATTTCTTAAAGCAGGTCTCGATAATTCTAGGAGTCTGTCCCACTTAGGCTACAATCACTGCTTATAATTTTATACACAACTGATTCACTAAACTTTTAACTTGATTTATTTGTACCATGTTTCAGTTTAAAACGAAGAATTTTCCTTGTACGAAAGTCTCTTCTGAACTCAGTTTTTGGATACTGTTGACCTATTGTATCTGACTCCGATCCCTTTCTATATCCATATAAATAGCTTATTGCACTTGATTCTCTCTTTTAAAGCAATATTTGTTTTCCGTGTGTGTTCTGTTTCAGTTTACTGAAATAGTCTAGTGGCTTCTTCAACAGTAACCATTACTTACACCGACTAGGTTAAGAATGGCTACTTGTTTCTTTCTTTGCCGCTCACTTAAATGTAGTTTAAATGGCCTCTTGATTATTCAACGAAAGTATACTATGTTGTACGTAGTTGGATGACGTGATGTAGAGTCTACAATGAGCCCCGTCAGAGTTGGTCTCCTGTAATGTTGAATTTTGTCTACCATCTTCTTTACCGACAATTATACCATGGAAATTCATTACCGCTTTATATTCATTTTCAACGGTGAAGTTTACTTTAATGTGGAAAGCATTAATCTTCACAGCAACGTAATTGATCACATTTGCATTCCTTTTTCAACAATAAAATGGAATGGTCAACATGTTTGTGACAATATATTATTTTCTTAGTAATTAATTAAAGCGGGTACGCTCTCTTACAAGAACACAATTTTTGTTTTGATTAATCTTCAAACATGTTTCGTCACAGTTGTGTGATATTCAGTGAGTTTTTTTCTTTTATCGGTTCTAAAAATTTCCCATAGAAATTTTATGTAGGTTAGTAATACGTTGACATCAAATTTAGTTGTTGTTTAGATTACATGCATACTTTAATTGCACCGAGCGAGGTGGCGCAGTGGTTAGCACACTGGACTCGCATTCGGGAGGACGACGGTTCAATCCCGTCTCCGGCCATCCTGATTTAGGTTTTCAGTGATTTCGCTAAATCGTTTCAGGCAAATGGCGGGATGGTTCCTTTGAACGGGCACAGCCGATTTACTTCCCAATCCTTTCCTAACCCGAGCTTGCGCTCCGTCTCTAATGACCTCGTTGTCGACGGGACGTTAAACACTAACCACCACCACCATACTTTAATTTTTCTTAATTTTGTGTGCCCTGTGACTTCCAACAAAAATCAGCCACAAGTCTATATTAACACAGCATGTCGTCTACAACACAGGGATGGCAGAGCAGCGTCTGAATGTAATTTTTTTTTTAGGTTATAACGTTTGAAGTATTTATTCCCGTAAAGTAGTGGCACACTCGCTCTTTGCGCTTACCATTGATGTAGTTGACCAGTCCTGCGTTGTATTTGGTTTTTATTTACCTGCTATGGACAACGGTAAAATTACATGAGGTTCTGGTATGGAAAACTATTTGGTGTGATTTGCTATTTATAGATTGCGTTACGGGTTTTTAACAGCGTTGACCTACATTTTCTCGTGCTCTTTGTGAATTCTGGATGATCTTATGTTGGTGTGGCTTAGACATACTTTTTCCTTTCGCTGCACATTTACTTTTTAGATAGGCTTTTGACAGTCGTTTGCTTCACTGTTTTGTTTTTAATTGTCGGCCGCGAAGTTTGAATTTTTTCTAGTGTGTTTTCATTTCCTTTACGTGTGTGTGCGAGAGAGAGAGAGAGAGAGAGAGAGAGAGAGAGAGAGATGGAGGGGGAGAGTGTGTGTTTTAATGTGTATTTTTTGATAATTCGCTTAGACTACTGAGTAAAGTTTTCTTGGATGATTATGATTTTTTTTTTGTCCTGTGTTTTAACTTTCTTATATTGGTAATAAGTGGTACAGATTACTGTGTTTCTAGGACCCTAGGGTTGTGATTCTTTTCAGTGAGGTTGTCTGCAAATATGGTGTGTGAGCTGTTCGCTTTTAAATGCTGAAAGTATCTTATTCCGACATTTCTACATGTCTGTCCCACATTTACTGAATCACAAACCCTGCAGACCAACTGGTATAAACCTGCTTTACTGAACTTATCTATAGTGGTTTTTGGTGCTTTTAATTTTTTCTGTGTGGTATTGTTTGTTCCTCGTTTTCTCATAATGTTTCCTATTTTGTGGGATATTTTTGTTGTCATATGTCAGCGTGTGACTTGTTTTCCTGTTGTTTGTGGTGTCTTTATCTTGAGTAATTTATGTGCTCTTTGCTGTGTGATAATAACTGGTATGTCATGCTGTAAAATTATTGTTGCCTCAAGTTGGCTCGAGTGGTCATTGACCTCACAGCAACTTGTTTTGACGTTACGGGACGGCTGGCAAGTCGGCAGGTACATAGAAGCAAGTAGTCGTCTGTTACAGAGGATGTGCGAATGGTAACAAGTTCATTTATCATTATCAATACAGCAGTCGAAGGTGTCATCTTGCTTGGTCGTAGCCAGCAGCAAGTGCTGACCCCGGGAACCAGTGCTTGGGTCAGCATTTAGCAGCAGGAGGTGGCTGGGGGTGCGAGTCGCTAAGATGGAGCGTCATGCTGCGGTGAAGAAGCAATGTTAGCACCCTAGTGAGTACAGAGCTGTGTCAGTCCTCGGCAGGTGGGTTCAGTGCTGGAGGCGTCTGAGCATGGGCTGTGAGTCATGGACCATTGGTAGGCGCCTTAAAGTCAGTTGAGGTCAGCCAGCAGATGGTCCTCAGCTGGAAGGCACAAGTTCACCTACCGTCATCAGGACTAGGTGCAGACTACAGACCCGCAGCCAACGGGAGCAGTGTCTAGTAGTAGTAGAGGCAGCATGACCCTCATCAAGTCGACAGCTGGCACGAATTACTTCCAAGCGCTGCCATCGGATGATGCCATGGCGATTTCTACCTGTTGAATGTAGATTTCATCGTATAACTTGATATAATTTTGCGCTGTGATTACTTTCAAACTGGTAAAGACTTTAATGGCTGTGTTTGTGTTACAATGTTTGTCTGTCTTAGCTGTTTTTCAATTATTTTGATTGCTCACCTGGTGTGGAAGTGTATGTAGGTGTGATGTCAAATAAGAGTACTGCAGGTGTGTAAGGTATATTCATGTTTTTGATTTTGTAGATTAGGTCGTAGGAGCTTTCTAAGCTCCATCTGTTTGTATGTGTGTAACGTTTTTGTGGAAATGTGTGCATGTTTCTGATTACACGATATTCTGTTGCAGTTCTGATGTCAACATATTCCTAACATACATAAAATTTGTACATACATATTTTAGAAACAACAAAAGAAAGAAAAACCTAGTGAAGATGCCACAGCTGTGGTGAAACATTATTGAGGATTAACCATAATATAACTCGTGTTCTTATAAGCAACTGAATTCATTACAATGTTTTTGCAAGCATGGAAACATAGCTTAAAATTCCATTGTGATAATTTCAGTGCTGTGCCAGACATTTCCCTCAAATCTCAACAAAAACTACAGCAATGCAGCTCCACCAAACCCTACTAAATATTAAGTTTAATAAAATATGTTTATCTAACAAGGTCATACAGCAATGCAGCTCCACCAAACCCTACTAAATATTACGTTTAATAAAATATGTTTATCTCACAAGATTATTCCTAACTATGCCAAGATAAATGTAAACAGCATTTCATTACTATGTATACAAAAAGCAGAGTCTGAATGGCTCGAAAGGCAATCCAAGAATTGCACTTGAAGAAGCAGCTACTTAGCACCACTCTATACAAGACGCATTTTAAACTAGTCAATCACATTAAAAATCCGCAACACTTTACAACATTACTAGCAGCACAGACTCCACATACAAACAGGAATAGAGAAGAAGCTGGAGAAACAAGACCAGAAACTGGAGAAAATCTTGAACACTAAACCACACAATAGGAATGACAGACACCACCACACAGAAATGCATCTGTGAGAGAGTTGTAATTTAACAGAAATAATGTTTTCAAAACGGGTAGAAGAATTACTCTAAACGGGGCGAAAATGCAATTTAAACACACATCACACTCAGAACAGAGTACGTTATCACAGAGAGTATATACGAAAAAAAGAGCAAGAAAATAAAGATACAGGAAACTTCCATGCATTGATGACCCTATAACTGATAGCAAAAGAAATCAGGGAGAGTATTAGAAACAACAAGAACACCATCAATGACAACAAGAAAACCACATAGGAGAAAACAGCCAAAGACACACACGACAAAGCGAAGGCACATAATAAACATTGGTCATCATGTATGAAAGGGGCTATACCAAAAACACTGAAGTTCATAACAGAAAACAATATACCAAGGCTAAACAGGGATGTCAAGTAAAGATTACAAAGGAACATACAAAAATTATTCAGAAAGATTAAATCCGTTTTCTCACAAAGTCAAATAAAAAGAACAACACTGAAATACCACAGACCACACACAGTAGTTTACCAAAAATTTACAAACCCAATATGCCAGACCAGTGACAACTTTCAGAATGCACTAGCAGTCATTTAGACAGACACATGCACACATTTGTACAAAAATACTACGCATACACAAATAACAAAGCTCATAAAACACCATTCATCCAATCCACTAAATCAAAAACATGTATATATGCAACACAGCTACATTACTCTCATTTGACATCACATCAATGTACACTCACATACCACCTGAAGAAAACAATCAAAATGATAGAAAGACAATAAAGACAGACAAGCATAATACCAGAAACGCAGACACAAGAATTCTCAACCATTTGGAAGGTAATCGTAGGACATAATTATATCAAATTCAAGAATGCATACTATGTTGAACAGAAAGAACGCTCAATTCCATCACTCTTAACTAGTTTATTGGCCAATATCTTTCTTAACCATCTTGAATTTAAAAAAAAGTAATCAGTACAAAATAATGTATTGGTACTGCTATGTTGATGACGTAATTTCTCTGGTCCATGTAACTCGTGGCTGGACACTTCAGATACACAGACATCAATACTCCCAACCCAACATCCATTTCGCACCTGAAGTCAAAACAGACATAAAATACACTTCCTAGACATCACAGAAGAAAACAAAAACTGCCTACAAGACTTCTCAATATACAGAAACCCTCAAAACCAGCAAATAGTACAGTACAGATCAAACCATTCCACAACATACAAACACGCCACAGACAGCCATGAAATATGTTTTCTACCACTTCTTGATTTCAGCAGGGCTTTTGGTACTGTTAACTTCAATATTTTACTTATTAATCTGAAACAGCTCACTCTTAAGCAATATTGAGGTTCGATAACTACCATAAAAACAAATGTAAATGAAGCACTTGTGCACTGGACACGTTACCAGGGGACTTCCAGCGTTCAGTACTTGGTCCATTGCATTTATTCAAGTACAACAATGATATTTCATTTGTTTGATTGAAGGACAACAAAGACAGACGAAGTTGTATGAAACTACCACTTAGATAGAAATCCAGCTGTACCTAAGAATATTACTTCTGCTCTGTTTTATGTGTACGACAGTCAATCAGCATCACAATGGGCACAGAAACTAAGCCTTATAGAAATCCCTAAGAAGTCACATGTGATCCTTATATTACATGAAAAGTTGATCAGGGAACATGTTTGTGTAACACTTCCTCCCTTCTCCACGTAACTCACCAAGAGAAAGTTAAATATTTTGGCATATCTTGGGTGAGCATCAAAAGTCGGAAAAGCAAACTGTCCTACTATACAAGAGATTTCTTTCTTACCTACATGAAAATAAAAAAATAAATAAAAAATTGAGAGTTACCAGCACCTAAAATAAAGCAGAAAATATGGTTATCTAATAACGCTCATACAAGTGTGCCGACATAACGTCTGTAATTTTTTCAGTATGATTATCATCAAAGTGGAAGTAAATGCACCTGACTCCCTTGGTAACCTTATTGTGTTTGGTTTTCTGATCTGACGTTCCTACGATGTATTACGTAATTTCAAAGTTAGAGGCCACAGCCATTTATACTATAAGTTTCGCAGTTCACCATCTTTGTCACATTCAATCCCTGGCAGTAACAGAAACGTCTTCCTCATCCCGCAGTTTCGGGAAAATCCCAGGCAGCATGTGTCCGTTTACGACCAGGTGACATCTTTGTCCCCTCATAGGTCCCTTCTCATACATACAAAACACGCCTCCTGACAATCAGCAATCGGCGCTATCAGACGGCAATAATGTTTATGTTATCCACTGCTGTCATGGTGCCTTCGATTACTACCACAGGTCCAATGGAAGCCCAGGTTAAATATCTCCCAAAACCTAATACCGCCCCCAGTGGCATATGTCCGTAGCGGGGTTCACGTTTTGAGCACTTGTTCGTCTGGACGACAGCATATTTGGACACGCGCATCGACGTGGTGTTACATGTTTCGTCCGATCAAGCGACACATTTCCACTGATCCAGTCTCGTGTCCACTGCAGTCTTATTGGCGATGTCACTGGGTAAATGTGGCAACACGTAGGGGTCGGCTGTCGTGGAGTCCTCATGTTCAACAATGTGCACTGAATGATGTGCTCCGAAACACTTGTGTGTGCACCAGCACTGTACTCTGTCGTCATATCCGCCACAGATCGCCGCATATCCTGTTTTAATTTCTGTAACGAGAAGTAGACATCCAGTGCCTTGAAACCAATTCGTGAGTTCACTGTCCTTTAACCACTTTCCATAAATGCTCACTACAGTAGGGTGCGAACAGTCGATCAGCTTTGTCCTTTCCGAGGTGCTCATTGACAGGCGCTAGGTCATAACAGTCTGCCCTTTGCCAGAGTTGTTTATGTCAGTGGATTTCCCCATTTTCGGCGCGTATCGTAGCTGGAATGATTCACTATTCATCCCTGCTCAGCTTATAAATTTTCCTTGGTGCGGCAGATGCCTGCAACGCTATCAGACGGCAATCAGTTAGCAGTGGCCTGTGGTCATAATGTTTTGGCTCGACTGAGTATGTGAGTAACGTTCAGTTAGCCCGCTCCGTTAGCCGTGCGGTCTAACGCACGGCTTTCCGGGCGGGAAGGAGCGCCTGGCCCCCGGCGCGAATCCACCCGACGGACTTGTGTCGAGGAACGGTGAGCCGGCCAGTCTGTGAATGGTTTTTAGGCGCTTTTCTATCTGCCACGGCGAATGCGGGCTGGTTCCCCTTATTCCGCCTCAGCTACACCGTGTCGGCGACTGCTGCGCAAACAAGTTCTCCATGCACGCGTACACCACCATTACTCTACCATTCTAACATAGGGGTTACACTCGACTGGTGTGAAACGATCCCTGGGGGGGGGGGGGGGGTCCACCGGGGGCCGAACCCTGGGTTCGGTGTGGGGCGGCGGAGGGGTGAAGTGGACTGCGGTAGTCGTCGTGGGGTTGTGGACCACTGCGGCTGCGGCGGGGACGGAGCCTCTCCATCGTTTCTAGGCCCCCGATTTCCATACAATACAATAAAATACAACGTTCAGTAGCTTGATCATGTCAGATCCTTCAATGCTGAGTCAGGTTGCATGCGATTAGGCAAGCCTTGTGATTTATCACACGCACTTCATCGGTTTCTTGGTCACTGGTGTCCTGAATACCTCTGCTTGTATATAATATACAGTACTTATCATCATTCCATAACTGTAATCTAATACATCCAATGTCTAGACTGCATCTAGGCGTAACACTAAATATGACTACATCTTCATCTGCACTTCAGCCATCAGCCATATGACTCTCAAAAATACCACCCAAAATGAATCAGAAAAACACTACATTCAAGAGGAAGTTTAAGCCTTACCCACTGGCATACCATCCCTCTCGTCCCTCTCTGTCCAACAGTGAACCGCTAGTTCTGTCACACTATGCACTTTATGCTAACTTTACTAATCCCATATCCCTTCTACGTTCTCTGCTAACTTAAGCCCATTACAAAGCTATTCCTGTGCATAGTGAACTTCTCTAGAATTGACTCCTTCCATTCTGCTGCTTGCATTCATTACTGTATGTACTGTTATTATTATGATTATTATTATTATCATGTACAGCTTCTTTACTATGCATAGTGTAATTCCGATTCATTAACAAGATACCGTTAGATCTAATAGTGCGCCTAACTCCTCAAACTTGGTAGATGCAACAAATGCATAAATAAATAACGCTAATGGTCTCATAATTCACTAATGGAACGCTTCACATCCATTTTTAACGAGTAAATTATTTCCTCCGCCAGCCACAGCTGATATGTATCTGTGTAGCTCTTTTTTATTTGTGTGATAGTGTTTTTGGTCCATTCCGTCTCCTTCAACATCTAAGCCCTGGCTGCTTAAATGGCCTTGCTATCATCTTGTAGGTAAAATTTACATGGCCATATGCAAACGACCACCAGTAAACCAACACTTGCTTTGTACACTACACACGAAATATTTGACACTAAAAATTAATTTTCCGCTTACGAACACAAAAAAAAAAAAATGGTTCAAATGGCTCTGAGCACTATGGGACTTAACAGCTGTGGTCATCAGTCCCCTAGAACTTAGAACTACTTAAACCTAACTAACCTAAGGACATCACACACATCCACGCCCGAGGCAGGATTCGAACCTGCGACCGTAGCAGTCGCGCGGTTCCGGACTGCGCGCCTAGAACCGCGAGACCACCGCGGCCGGCTACTTACGAACACTAAATGGGATATTGTTATCATGTTCTGGTTGGCATTTAACTTGATAACGTCACCACCAAGTCATCGTACCCGTCCATGAAGCATCTATGTAAGCGATTCTTATGCCTACACTTTGAAATAACAGCACGCATCACTTTACGCTTGATTGCGACTGTAACTAGTCACGTGTTAAAGCTCAGTTGCTGCAGCGAGTGACCAAAAATTTATTTTGTTATAAGTAATTATTTATACATAAAAGGCCAATGGTACTTTTTGCTTGTTTGAGTGTATTTCTCTACATTACATCCAACCTTAATATCCATATCACACTGAAAGGTGGCTACACTGAGCCACAGCGCCAGAGATTGCGCCAAAGAGTATTATTCAGCCGCCTCCACTGGCAGTTCTTGTCGAGAAGTCGTGGTGGAGAGTGCTTGTCGAGATGTGGCAGTAGTCAGTGCTTATCGAGATGTGGTAGTAGTGAGTCGGTGTTGAGATGTTGTAGTAGGGAGTGCTTGTTCCATGTTTTATGGAGTTGTTTGATGGGCTAGACAGCAGATGTTGTTCGAATGGAGATATTGTAATGATCAGAGTGCTTTTCGTCAATATACACTCCTGGAAATTGAAATAAGAACACCGTGAATTCATTGTCCCAGGAAGGGGAAACTTTATTGACAGATTCCTGGGGTCAGATACATCACATGATCACACAGACACACCACAGGCACATAGACACAGGCAACAGAGCATGCACAATGTCGGCACTAGTACAGTGTATATCCACCTTTCGCAGCAATGCAGGCTGCTATTCTCCCATGGAGACGATCGTAGAGATGCTGGATGTAGTCCTGTGGAACGGCTTGCCATGCCATTTCCACCTGGCGCCTCAGTTGGACTAGCGTTCGTGCTGGACGTGCAGACCGCGTGAGACGACGCTTCATCCAGTCCCAAACATGCCCAATGGGGGACAGATCCGGAGATCTTGCTGGCCAGGGTAATTGACTTACACCTTCTAGAGCACGTTGGGTGGCACGGGATACATGCGGACGTGTATTGTCCTGTTGGAACAGCAAGTTCCCTTGCCGGTCTAGGAATGGTTGAACGATGGGTTCGATGACGGTTTGGATGTACCACGCACTATTCAGTTTCCCCTCGACGATCACCAGTGGTGTACGGCCAGTGTAGGAGATCGCTCCCCACACCATGATGCCGGGTGTTGGCCCTGTGTGCCTCGGTCGTATGCAGTCCTGATTGTTGCGCTCTCCTGCACGGCGCCAAACACGCATACGACCATCATTGGCACCAAGGCAGAAGCGACTCTCATCGCTGAAGACGACACGTCTCCATTCGTCCCTCCATTCACGCCTGTCGCGACACCACTGGAGGCGGGCTGCAAGATGTTGGGGCGTGAGCGGAAGACGGCCTAACGGTGTGCGGGACCGTAGCCCAGCTTCATGGAGACGGTTGCGAATGGTCCTCGCCGATACCCCAGGAGCAACAGTGTCCCTAATTTGCTGGGAAGTGGCGGTGCAGTCCCCTACGGCACTGTGTAGGATCCTACGGTCTTGGCGTGCATCCGTGCGTCGATGCGGTCCGGTCCCAGGTCGACGGGCACGTGCACCTTCCGCCGACCACTGGCGACAACATCGATGTACTGTGGAGACCTCACACCCCACGTGTTGAGCAATTCGGCGGTACGTCCACCCGGCCTCCCGCATGCCCACTATACGCCCTCGCTCAAAGTCCGTCAACTGCACATACGGTTCACGTCCACGCTGTCGCGGCATGCTACCAGTGTTAAAGACTGCGATGGAGCTCCGTATGCCACGGCAAACTGGCTGACACTGACGGCGGCGGTGCACAAATGCTGCGCAGCTAGCGCCATTCGACGGCCAACACCGCGGTTCCTGGTGTGTCCGCTGTGCCGTGCGTGTGATCATTGCTTGTACAGCCCTCTCGCAGTGTCCGGAGCAAGTATGGTGGGTCTGACACACCGGTGTCAATGTGTTCTTTTTTCCATTTCCAGGAGTGTATATATATGAAGGTAAAAAAATTCCTTTTTTTTCATTATGTCTTAAACAATGCTTCGTCACAGGTTCAGTCAACAAAGCATCTGGCTCGTGTTCTTGTATTAGAGTGTAATTCTGGTTTTCTTGCGCAATTATAGTATTTCTATTTTTTTTAATTACTTCAGTACAAATGGTATTTAAAATTTCTTGTCTTATTGAAGAAGAACCGTGCCAGATGTGTACGTTGAATCACACTTCCACACACAGAACAGTTACACTTGTGCTTTGGTCAGATTGCAGTCAGATTGCGTACTAAAACTAGTCAGGGCCAACCGTTTACGACACTTCGTAATCGGACAGACAACTACTAAAAAATTAAAAAGTATTTTCATATCTATATAACTTGTTTATTGATATTTACTGGGACTCGTTTGTTAACTTGCATTCGGTAGTTGCTCACGTTCTAATGATAATAATGCCGCTGTATTTAGACCATGCCCATTATTAGGGAACTTTAAAGGCGTTTACGAGGAGAATTTAGAATATAATATTTGGGAAAGGCAGAATAAGCACGACCGGGAGGGATTTGTATCCTACAGCTGGCATTAATTACATTTCACTGCTACTGATGAATAGTAAAGAGAAAGTGAACGTCAGCAGGTTGTAGAGGTAAAAATATCATACGACAGCGGATGACTTTCAGGGAGTCTTCCACAGCAGGCAGCTCATTAACACTCAACTTTCACCCCCAAATAAGCAGTTTCTGGAATTCAAAATAAAACACCAGGGAAAGCTGCGATCTCATGATTTATATCTTCGTTACCAGAAGCTAAAGTATGCGTCGCGTAGGTCGTGGTTTATTCTAGAAATTAGTAAAGCACTAGCGAGCTATATATTAAAAGGAAACAGTGCCGTGTTTACAGTTGTCTTTATCTAGTAGCATAGCATCATTTCCAATTCACTGTAGTCACTGACGTAAATAATCATCCTTTATATCACCAGATATGTTAATCGCACATCAAATAGATCACATCGTGCAGGAATTAACCATCGCATATGATACCTAGACTGTCTCAAAGTCAGTTACCTTTAAAAAAAAAATATTCATGCTGCAGTGTAACTCAATAGTAACTGTTGCAACAAATAGATCGTTAGGTTGGTTTAGACATTCACGTAATTTTATGTGACATTATTCTTTTGTGTTGCCTACATGAGTGTTGAAAGGTATTCACCGGAAGATTCCTTAAACATTGCGATGCTACGGAAACGTAATCACTGAAAAGAATTGCTTTCAAATAATCACGAACATGCACCCTGTTCTGTAAGATTTTTTCATCTCCATAGAGTTCATGTTAGGCATGGGTCAAGTTACACCATCGATACATATAGACCACTCATGCTCATCTCTCTTCTTTGCTCAGATTCGAAACCAATTTCTGTCACGTGATGAGTAGAATAAAACTTAGTTTCTAGCATCACGTAGTTTGCGCAGTGAATCTGGCAGTTACAGTTTTTTCAGTTATTGCTGAAACAAGCATTTATTTGAGCAACTCAGAGACTTTTTGTATGAGTATCACACATGTAGTACTACGTTTAATGTAATTTCTGCGTTTTAACAATCGACCAAGTGAAAGAATAAAAAACAAACGTTTTAGCAATGGATCAAGTGGAAAAGTGATAAACAAAGTCTTAAATATTGTACTTCTATCCTTCTTTTTAAAAGCGGTAAAAATACTGTTTCTTCCGTGAATTATCTCTTTTTGCTACAATATGTGACATTTGGTTCATGAATTCCATAAGACAAAATAACAGTTTGGCGGAAAGCATTTAATTTTCAGACAGTTCCTTAAAAACATGTGAAACGTTATTTTATGATATAAGAAATGATATCTGATTTTTTTCACCACATCCTTGCACTAAATAAGCATTTAGGTTTTATGACGTTTATTAAATCCAATTCTGATACCGATCAGTATCAAGACATGAAGCAGAAAGCATTATAAAACGTTGATTTTTTTTAAACTTCTGTAATGAGTCAGATAATAGCTGTGTAATCTGTATCAGAGACAAAAGTCAACAGTGTTAATGTTAAAATATACCTGAAAAATAAATTTCGCTTTTAAGAGTTCAGCATAATTCTTAAGTTATCGGCAATGAACACAAAAGAAAAATGAACACCGAGCGAGGAGCCGCAGTGGGTAGCACACTGGACTCGCATTCGGGAGGACGACGGTTCAAAACCGCGTCCGGCCGTCATGATTTAGGATTTCCGTGATTTCCCTAAATCGCTTCAGGCAAATGCCGGGATGATTCCTTTGAACGGGCACGGCCGATTTCCTTCGCCATCTTTCAATTATCCGATGGGACCGATGACCTCGCTGTTTGGTCCGTTCCCCCAAATTAAACAACCAACAAAAATGAACAAAAAACTGTGACGGCGACAGTACAAGAACTTTCTTTATTAATTACTGCGATACACGGAAACACCACTTACGTTGTGTTCGTCAAATTTTCTGCACCGATTCTGAAGAGCAATTACAATCATTTTGCTGTGAGTACACACACAACATCTGCAGATGTAATTTTACTCACAGTATCCTCACTATTAATGCTCTGATAATAGCAGCTCTTATTTAACAATGCTAATAATGGTGTTTTTCATATACTTTTGTAGAAACCAAACTACAATTAAATGTTGATGTAGATGGAATGAAGCTGTCCGTTTAGGCTACTCAAGCTTGTGGGCAACTATTTTCTTTACATTCATATAGATGAGCGTAACAAATAAAATTCATGTTATACTTCATTTTTCGACACAGATGAAATTTCTTGTAGATTTCTCTGAATTAGCAATTTCCTTTTTTCCCTTTAGATTACATATTAGTAAGAAAATGAAAAATGTATGACAGAACGCCTGTGTTAGTTTTCTCCCGGTACTTCAGGATCAAGAGACTCAGGCGTAAAAGTTTTGCTGCAAAGCACTGTGTGGTCGTTTGCTTTATAGTTCTTTATTTCCAAAGCAACCGTCCTAATGTTCCTTCGCAATTGATCAATGGAAAACTATTACCAATAATCGGATTACATAAAAGAAATGACGATTCGTAACATGAAAAGTAAACATAACTAAATCTAAAATAATTAATTTGTAAGAAATTTCCGCATGTATTTCTGCATCATTTTCTAATGAATCGTATCACTAAATTCGTGTTTATGTAAACATAAATGTTCTCAATTAGAACACGATTCGCATCTGCAGGTAAACGATATCTCTCATAGCCGGAACCTACTGTTCATTGACTTGGTCTCGAAAAATGTGTTCGTAAAAGTTTTGTATTTTTAAATCCACTTTACCTGTGGAAGGAATTATTATTTTTTTCGTATATTTTTTGATGAAACCAAACGTTTCATAGATTCTCCCCCTGTAATGAAAAAACATTTATTGAACGTGGAACAATACAGAAGAAATCTTTTCGTTCCAGAAGTTACCTGCAGACGGAACGCACCCATGAGCTGACCATGATATTCGATATAACACTGTCAATTGTTGTCTGTATCACCTATGGTTTAACGGTAACTAGGCACATCACATTATAAAAGCATGAGCTACATGTAACAAAAATTTAACACACACTGTAATTTAGTTTTGTGATGTGACATATATACTTGTATATTAGGTATTCATGCGGTTCCTTACATAATGGTCGTCAAAACTTACTTCTTGTAATGAACCAAATATCACAAAGTGCTATTCAGGAGATACAGAGTTCAAATCTGTTTCAAAAAAGGGAGTATAACAAGAAGTATTTTTATAATAAAATCAAGGAGGAATTTTTTAGCAATTTCATTATCCTCCTTCAGGATTTTTCAACGTGTGAGTGCCACAAATATTATTTTGATGATATTATCGAAGCAGCACAACATAACAAACTTTATTTTTTTCGGAAAGCTGTAGTCACATATCGTTCGTAGACACACCACCACATACTGCACACTGGTTTACGGAAAACACACGGCCCAAATACATCAATGTGACTACCGCCTATGTTCGACTTCAAAGTGCAATAACCACTCACAGACGTCAGGTGGCACCACTGGTAGTGGAGGATGTATAAAGCTTGTAGGAAACTCATCGAAAAGTTGCGGCAAGACGACGCCACCATTCGGCTGATCACCCGAGAAGGTTTCATCTTTGTGAGCTATGTTTGTTAGAGCATTGCGTTGAGCAGTAAAAGACGAAGGCAACAATCAAAGTAAGATACTGGCCGAGGTGAAGCCTTAAGGGCGGGTCATGAATCGTGTTTGGATAGCTCATTCGGTAGAGCACTTTCCGCGAAAGGTAAAGGTCCTAATTAGACTGCTGCCCTGGTATGTAGTTCTGTTCTGTTAGGAAGTTTCAAAAATGAACCTACTTCATTTTTCTGATAGGTGAATATCACATTAAAAATAACATCTAAATATCCAGATACTCCAGAATGTCCATGTAAAAAAATTTCTCATCATGCAATTGTATGTATTGTAGGTAAATTTACCCCAAAATAATAAGTTTATCTATCGCACTATCCTATGACCGTTTCATCGGTGTACGAGTACATGACTGAAGGACAGAACATGAAGAAGATCTCAGACTTCAGAAAGTTACTGGATTTCTAAGTTAGATTTACAAGCGAAAAAGTCTGGTACTCACTAACTCAAGGGGATTTATCAGCTGTTGTGGGCTAGCTCAACGTGGCATTAATCCGCATTTACCTCATGGGACAGGATTGATCTCTGATAGATAACAGTTTAACTGTTAATCCTCACCGTATTCAATTTGGCCCTGCACTGCAATTCCATTTAGACGGTTTTTGCCTTACGATTTAATTATATACGAGTTTATACAGGCAGGTGTTTCATCTACATTAAAGTCTAAATACAGTGAGGGGCCAAATGCCATGGGATACGTCCTAACAACGTGTCGGACTTTCTTTCGCCCTGCGTAATACAGCAACTTGACGTGCCATTGACTCAACAAGTCGTTGGAGCTCCCCTGCAGAAATATTGAGCCATGCTTACTCTATAGACATCCATAATTGCGAAGGTGTTGTTTGTGCAGGAAGTGACCTCTCGATTATGTCCCACAAATATTGAATTGTCCAGAATATTCTTTAAAACAATCGCGAACAATTGTGGCGCGGTGACATGGCGCACCGTTAAAAGTCTGGTCTCCAAGTAACTGAACATAACCATTTACAGTCAATGATCGGTTCACTTGGACCAGAGAACCCAGTGCATTCCATGTAAACACAGCCGACTCCATTAGGGAGCCATCACCAGCTTGCACAGTGGCTTGTTGACAACTGAGTCTGTGCCACACTCGAACCCTACCGCCAGCTCTTACCAACTGAAATCGGGACTCATCTGACCAGACTGCGGTTCTCGTGTCCGACTGATATGAGCACGAGCCAAGGAGAGGCGCTGCAGGCGATTTCGTGCTCCCAACAAAGGCACTCGAGACAGACGCCTGCTGCCATAGCCGATTAACGCCAGAGTTGACGGCACTGTCCTAACTGATGCGTTCGTCTTACGTCTCACATTCATATTTGCGGTTATTTCACGCAGTGTTGCTTGTCTGTTAGCACCGACACCTCTACGCGAACGCTGCTGCTCTCGGTCGTTAAGTTAAGGCCGTCGGCTGCTGAGTTGTCAGTGGTTAGTGGTAACAGCTGAGATTTGGTATTCTTGGCACACTCTAGACACTGTGAATATCGGACTATTGAATTGCCCAACGATTTCTGAAATGAAATGCCCCATGTGTCAAGCTCCAACTACCATTCCGCGTTCAGGGTACATTAATTCCCGTTGTGCAGCCATAATAACATCGGAATACTTTTCACATGAATCACATGTGTACAAATGATAGCTCGGCCATTGCACTGATCTTTTTTATCTCGTATACACGATACCACCGCCATTTGTATACGTGCATGTCGCTATCCCATGACTTCATGTCACCTAAGTGTATATTCTCTATATTTATTTATTACAATAGATGTCTTAAGTGTAAAACTCTTTCTTACCCTCGGCCTTTATCCTCTATCTCCACCGGATCGCAATTTGTACACTCCGTCTGTTTGCATCTAGTGGTATCCCATATGAAAGTGGACAAATGTTTGCAAATCGTAGAACGGGACGCGGGTACCAGCCCGATATTCACCTAGTCGGACGTGGGAAACCATCTAAATACCACATCCAAACCGGCCGGCACACTTGTCCCCGTCTTTAATCCGCCGGACGGATTCGATCATGGGCCGGCGCGCCTCACCGAACAACGGAAATGACTGTCTAACGCGCGTGACTATCAAAGCGGGTAGGCATGCAGCCTATCATTTCACATCTTCTTGTCGACCAACTGACCAAACTGCCCACATGTCTACAGCAATTATTATTGGTTTTTCGTGTCAATATGTGCTCGCACTTCATGGCGCTGAGAATATCAGTGAGATGACAAAAAGTCGTAAGATACTGATATGCACATTTACAGATGGCGGTACTATAGCGTACACGAGACATAAAAGGGCAGTGCGTTGGCGGAGCAGTCATGTGGACGGAAGTGATTCACGTGAAAAGATTTACGACTTGATTATGGCCACACGACGAGAATTAACAGACGTCGAATGCGGATTGGTAGCTGGAGCTAGATGCAAGGGCATTCTAATCCGGAAATCGTGTCGGAATTCAGTATTCTGAGAACCACAGTGTCTAGAGTGCACCGAAAATACCAAATTTCAGCCATTATCTCTCACCACTAGCAACTCACAAGGGAACCTCCCCATCGCACCCCCCTCAGATTTAGTTATAAGTTGGCACAGTGGATAGGCCTTGAAAAACTGAACAAAGATCAATCGAGAAAACAGGAAGAAGTTGTACGGAACTATGAAAAAATAAGCAAAATATACAAACTGAGTAGTTCATGTGCAACACGAGCAACATCAAGGAGCGCGTAAGCGTAGTATCGCCGTGGTCCCGTGATTAGCGTGAGCAGGTACGGAACGAGAGGTTCTTCGTTCAAGTCGTCCCTCGAGTGAAAACTTTCC
The DNA here is from genome assembly GCF_021461385.2 of Schistocerca piceifrons. Lineage (NCBI taxonomy): Eukaryota > Metazoa > Arthropoda > Insecta > Orthoptera > Acrididae > Schistocerca > Schistocerca piceifrons. Next base: position 525,816,017 of record NC_060141.1, read on the forward strand.
TTTCTTTATTTTCGCAAAGTTATGATCTGTCCGTTCGTTCATTGACGTCACTGTTCACTGTAATATGTTTAGTGTCTGTGTTTTGCGACCGCACCGCAAAACCGTGCGATTAGTAGACGAAAGTACGTGCCTCTCCAATGGGAACCGAAAACATTTGATCGCAAGGTCATAGGTCAACCGATTCCTCCACAGAAAAACACGTCTGATATATTCTATGCGACACTGGTGACGGCATGTGCGTCACATGACAGGAATTTGTTGTCGACCCGCCTAAGTTGTACACTTAGCGAATGGGCAAAAAGATCCTTCTACCTTGCCCGATTTCGGTTTTCTTGTGGATGTGATAATCACTCCCAAGAAACTGATGAAAAAAATAATAGTTTATCAATTAAACTGAAAATAAAAAATTAAACTTTTCACTCGAGGGAAGACTTGAACCAAGGACCTCTCGTTTCACAGCTGCTCACGCTTACCACGGGACCACGACGCTCCCGTGCTTATACTATCCTTGATGTTGCGTATTTTACGCATGGACTACTCTGTTTATATATTTTGCTCATTTTTTCATAGTTCCACACAACTTCTTCCTGTTTTCTCGATTGATGTGTGTTCAGCTTTTCAAGGCCTATCCACTGTGCCAACTTATAACCAAATCTGAGGGGGGTGCGATGGGGAGGTTCCCTTGTCAGTACCGGGCGGCCTTCACATAACGACCGAGAGCAGCAGCGTTTGCGTAGAGGTGTCAGTGTTAACAGACAAGCATCATTGCGTGAAGTAATCGCAAATATGAATGTGGGACGTAAAACGAACGTATCTGTAAGGAAGTGCCTTCAACTCTGGCGTTAATCGGCTATGGCAGAAAACGTCCATCGCGGGTGCCTTTGATGTAAGCACGAAATCGCCTGCAGCGCCTCTCCTTGTCTCGTGCTCATATCGGTCGGACACGAAAACCTCAGTCTGTCAGATGAGTCCTGATTTCAGTTGGTAAGAGCTGGCGGTAAGGTTCGAGTGTGGGGCAGACCCCACGAAGCCAGCGACCCATGTTGTCAACAAGGCCCTGTGCAACCTGGTGATGGCTCCACAATGGAGTCGGCTGTGTTTACATGGAGTGCACTGGCTTCTCTGGCCCAAGTGAACCGATCATTATCTGGAAATGGTTTCGTTCAGCTACTTGGAGACCAGCCGTTTAACGATCGAAATTTTATGGATAACAATGCGCCATGTCACCACGCCACTATTGTTCGCGATTGTTTTAAAGAATATTCTCGACAATTCGAGCGAATAATTTGGTTCAAGAATCATAAAAGAAGGTTGTATACCTGGAAGAATCCTGGAGATACTAAAAGGTATCAGATAGATTATATAATGGTAAGACAGAGATTTAGGAACCAGGTTTTAAATTGTAAGACATTTCCAGGGGCAGATATGGATTCTGACCACAATCTCTTGGTTATGAACTGCAGATTGAAACTGAAGAAACTGCAAAAAGGTGGGAATTTAAGGAGATGGGACCTGGATAAACTGAAAGAACGAGAGGTTGTAGAGAGTTTCAGGGAGAGCATAAGGGAACAATTGACAGGAATGGGGGAAAGAAATACAGTAGAAGAAGAATGGGTAGCTCTGAGGGATGAAGTAGTGAAAGCAGCAGACGATCAAGTAGGTAAAAAGACGAGGGCTAATAGAAACCCTTGGGTAACAGAAGAAATATTGAATTTTATTGATGAAAGGAGAAAATATAAAAATGCAGTAAATTAAGCAGGCAAAAAGGAATACAAACGTCTCAAAAATGAGATCGACAGGAAGTGCAAAATGGCTAAGCAGGGATGGCTAGAGGACAAATGTAAGGATGTAGAGGCTTGTCTCACTAGGGGTAAGATAGATACTGCCTACAGGAAAATTAAAGAGACCTTTGGAGAGAAGAGATGAATATCAAGAGCTCAGATGGCAACCCTGTTCTAAGCAAAGAAGGGAAGGCAGAAAGGTGGAAGGAGTATATAGAGGGTTAATACAAGGGCGATGCACTTGAGGACAATATTATGGAAATGGAAGAGGATGTAGATGAAGATGAAATGGGAGATACGATACTGCGTGAAGAGTTTGACAGAGCACTGAAAGACCTGAGTCGAAACAAGGCTCCGGGAGTAGACAACATTCCATTAGAACTACTGACGGCCTTGGGAGAGCCAGTCCTGACAAAACTCTACCATCTGATGAGCAAGATGTATGAGACAGGCGAAATACCCTCAGACTTCAAGAAGAATATAATAATTCAAATCCCAAAGAAAGCAGGTGTTGACAGATGTGAAAATTACCGAACTATCAGTTTAATAAGTCACAGCTGCAAAATACAAATGCGAGTTCTTTACAGACGAATGGAAAAACTGGTAGAAGCGGACCTCGGGAAAGATCAGTTTGGATTCCGTAGAAATTTTGGAACACGTGCGGCAATACTATCCTTACGACTTATCTTAGAAGAAAGATTAAGAAAAGGCAAACCTACGTTCCTAGCATTTGTAGACTTAGAAAAAGCTTTTGACAATGTTGACTGGAATACTCTCTTTCACATTCTAAAGGTGGCAGGGGTAAAATACAGGGAGCGAAAGGCTATTTACAATTTGTACAGAAACCAGATGGCAGTTATAAGAGTCGAGGGGTATGAGAGGGAAGCAGTGGTTGGGAAAGGAGTGAGACAGGGTTGTAGCCTCTCCCCGATGTTATTCAATCTGTATATTTAGCAAGCAGTAAAGGAAACAAAAGAAAAATTCGGAGTAGGTATTAAAATTCATGGAGAAGAAATAAAAACGTTGAGGTTCGCCGATGACATTGTAATTCTGTCAGAGACAGCAAAGGACTTGGAAGAGCAGTTGAACGGAATGGACAGTGTCTTGAAAGGAGGATATAAGATGAACATCAACAAAAGCAAAACGAGGATAATGGAATGTAGTCAAATTAAATCGGGTGATGCTGAGGGAATTAGATTAGGAAATGAGACACTTAAAGTAGTAAAGGAGTTTTGCTATTTAGGGAGTAAAATAACTGATGATGGTCGAAGTAGAGAGGATATAAAATGTAGACTGGCAATGGCAAGGAAATCATTTCTGAAGAAGAGAAATTTGTTAACATCGAGTATAGATTTAAGTGTCAGGAAGTCGTTTCTGAAAGTATTTGTATGGAGTGTAGCCATTTATGGAAGTGAAACATGGACGATAACTGGTATGGACAAGAAGAGAATAGAAGCTTTCGAAATGTGGTGCTACAGAAGAATGCTGAAGATAAGGTGGGTAGATCACATAACTAATGAGGAGGTATTGAATAAGATTGGGGAGAAGAGAAGTTTGTGGCACAACTTGACTAGAAGAAGGGATCGGTTGGTAGGGCATGTTTTGAGGCATCAAGGGATCACAAATTTAGCATTGGAGGGCAGTGTGGAGGGTAAAAATCGTAGAGGGAGGCCAAGAGATGAATACACTAAGCAGATTCAGAAGGATGTAGGTTGCAGTAGGTACTGGGAGATGAAGAAGCTTGCACAGGATATTGTAGCTTGGAGAGCTGCATCAAACCAGTCTCAGGACTGAAGACCACAACAACAACAACAACAACAACAATTTGGCCATCCAGATCGACCGACACGAATCCCATCGAACATTTATGGGACATAATCGAGACGTCACTTCGTGCACAAATTCCTGCACAGGCAACACTTTTGCAATTATTGACGTCTATAGAGAAAGCATAGCTTAATATTTCTACAGGGGAGTTCCAACGACTTGCTGAGTCCATACCACGTCAAATGGCTACACAAGGATAGTCAAAAGATGGTCCGACACGATACTGGGAGGTATCCCATGACATTTGTCTTCTCAGTGTAATGTTGCAGTTATTAAATTTGGCTTGAAGAGTTAGTATAGTGACCAAGCCAAACTATGAATAATATATGTCTAAACAATATAAAATTTAAAATACACTCATGCTCATAAATTAAGGATAATGCTGATATATGGTGAAACAACGCTCTGGTGGGCGTTTTGCAGGTTTAAATCACCTCGGGATGTGACCATGCGGTGCATTTGACCTGCGATCGTCCCACGGTGGCGCTGGCAACAGTCCACATACGCACAGTTGTGTTGGTGCATGTCAGAGTACGGTGCAGCGAGTAAGTATGCAGACGATTTCAGACGTGCTAATGGTGACTGTTTGTTGAAAATGGCTTAAAGAACACATATTGATGATGTTATGAGGGATAGAATACTAGGGCAACTGGAGACTGGTCATACACAGCAGGTCGCAGCACGGGCCCACCGTGTGCCACCAAGTGTGATCTCAAGATTATGGCAACGATTCCAACAGACAGGAAACGTGTCCAGGCGCTACTGTACGGGACGCTCACAGTGTACAACACCACAAGAAGACCGATATCCCACCATCAGTGCCCGCAGACGGCCCTTGAGTACTTGCTTGATACCTTACCGCAGCCACTGGAACAGTTATCTCCAGACAATCAGTCTACAGACGACTGAGCGGACATGGTTTATTCGCATGGAGACCTGCAAGGTGCATTCCACTGACCCTTGATCACAGGAGAGCCCGTAAAGCCTGGTGTGAAGCACATGGTCATTGGAACAGTGGTCCCAGGTTATGTTCATGGACGAGTCCAGGTATAGTCTGAACGGTGATTCTCGCCGGGTTTTTATCTGGCGTGAACCAGGAACCAGATACCAACCTCTTAACGTCATTGAAAGGGATCTGTATGGAGGTCGTGGTTTGATGGTGTGGGGTGGGTTATGATTGGCACACGTACACCCCTGCATGTCTTTGACAGAGGAACTGTAACAGGTCAGGTGTATCGGGACGTCATTTTGCACCAGTATGTCTGGCTTTTCAGGGGTGCAGTGAGTCCCACCTTCCTCCTGATGGATGATAACGCACAGCCCCACCGAGATGCCATCGTGGAGGAGTACCTTGAAACAGATGATATAAGGCGAATGGAGTGGCCTGACTGTTCTCCAGATCTAAACCCCATCGAGCACGTGTGGGATGCTCTCGGTCGACGTATCGCTGCGCGTCTTCAAACCCCTACGACACTTCAGGAGCTCCGACAGGTGCTGGTGCAAGAATGGGAGGCTATACCCCAGCAGCTGCTCGACCACCTGATTCAGATTATGCCAATGCGTTGTGCGGTCTGTGTACGTGTGCATGGTGATCATATCCCACATTGATATCGGGGTACATGCGCAGAAAACAGTGGCGTTTTGTAGCAGACGTGTTTCATGACGGTTTTCTCAACTTATCACCAATACCGAGGACTTACAGATCTGTGTCGTGTGTGTTCCCTATGTGTCTACGCTATTAGCGCCAGTTTTGTGTAGTGCCTCGTTGAGTGGCACCACATTCTGCAATGATTGCTTAATTTATGAGCAGAAGTGTGGATCATTATTGACAGATACAAAAACTTGCTTGTAAAAATATTTCTAGTGAATAATTACTACGGAAATATGGAACTGTCAAAATAAGACAATCAGCGATAGTTCTTTTTATTTTTCAGAAGATGTTTGCTTAAAAACTCATTTCTTTTTACCTTCATAGTTTTCGTCGAGAACACCCTTGTGTGTATGTGTGCTGCGCAAGGTTTATGTATGCTTATTAGTTGAGACAGATCTACGATTTATAGTGTTGTGAAATGAACCGCCGGCCTCTTATCAGACGCTGGTGTGGGGTTCACTAGGTTGTTAAGAGAACAAACGCCACCGGCTAGCGCTGTATATTACGTTATTGGCCGCATGATATTCGGCAGATAGTAATCAATGTGTGTTTGCGCAACCGGTATCTGATGTGAATGGCCCGTCGGTAGGCTAAGGACAAGGGGGTCTGCCTTGCAAGAGAAAGAGTCCAAGTTTATATTGTGACTAGTAATAATTTCGAAGTGTCTGTGACCTGTGCATAGCTTTCGAAAAAGCCCGTCGGTAGGCTAAGGACAAGGGGGTCTGCCTTGCAAGAGAAAGAGTCCAAGTTTATATTGTGACTAGTAATAATTTCGAAGTGTCTGTGACCTGTGCATAGCTTTCGAAAAAGTTATGGCTGTTGAAATTTCAACTATTTGTACTAGAGTATGTCGTGAATACATGAAGAAGTCTAAGAAATTTGGTGCCTTAGTTTAATAGAAGTATCACGAGGTAGGAAAAGGCAAGCTGTTTCTTCTCACGTCTACAAATAGCCGGATGCAAATTCACAAAACTTTAGGAGGTTGAGTGTGGTACTCCACTTACCTAATAATTCATAGTATTGCTATAAAACATTCATTGAAAACATATCATAAATGCTTATAATGACATTCTTTGGTTGCACCATCTTACAGCGAGCACTTAAACCCGGCATACCTCTTTAATTTACGACGACAGAAAGAAGGTCAGCATAGGTTGTAATATCATCTGTTTTTTCTACTCAACACAATCTTTTACATATGGGCTATAATACAGATGGCGCTGGTTGTCCATTATGACGGAAACCGAGATCAGCTTTATGGTTCTGTTAACAGCAGCCTCAGTTGGACCAATGTTTGTACATGCCTCAGTTAAGTTAGAGTATGTGTTGCTATATTTACGTTGAACCTACATAAATACTTGTACAGCTATAAGTATGTAAATATGGAAGGGGAATTATATACAGCTATGACATGTCTTTTGAAAAACATGCTGTTTCTATAACTGATTCTTGTATTTTTATTTATAGCTCTTATTATACCTGCACTGTTAGATGAAATGTAAATCTGCCATAAAAAAGGAAGATGAATTAAGACCGATGCTGATCTTGTTTCTGTCCTGAATTACATCACGGTCGCGGGACACAATCGCTCCCAAGGAATCTAACATAATCTTTAATTTATGTTCTTTGTTAAGCAGTGTTAATTATATTTACTTAAACTAACGTTTATAAGTGTGGTGTAATAATTGTCTCTACAGGTGATTATTTGGAGTAGGTACATCATATCCTGATCTTAACAACCTGTGCAGCTGGTTGAGTTATCCGGTCTTCTGTACTTTACTGGAAGAAAAAAAAATACAATTTAAATGCAGATGATACTTGTTGGAAAGGAAGTGAGGGTGTGGTTTTATGACCTGCAGAAAATTGAGTTCATTGGAAATGGTATACGAGAGTATTACTAACTGACTAACCATGTTCGTGGTTAACGGTTCACAGATTCAGTTGCAGATTGCCTATCTAAGGTCTTCAAGAGGCAACAAACATTTGATTTTCAATATTTCATATAATGTTTGACCGAATGTATAAATATAAAACACTATCAAAATCTACTCATTAAAAGGTACCATTTTATGTTAAAGATTCAACAGAGTAAGACAAGTATCACAGTTAGAAACTCGAGGCAGTGTAGCTCTCTGCGCGAAAGTGACCGTGACTATATTCACCAATAATTGAGAATGAAAGCATTTAACGACTTCCAACAAACTTCAAACATAGTTTTAAACATTTATGAAACTTTTTCTCGGTAACGCTCCTCACAAAATGATGAAAGGAAAAAGGGCATCGCATTCTACATTTTCACTGCTCCTGCAGTAGAACATCAGCATCAGGTATGACGTTTGAATTTATTTCTTTTTTACTACTAACTCTATTCGCCACCTATTTTTCAGACGGTATCGACATATAGCACCGAATGTACCTGCAAAATCGCATCATATACGACACACAGTTCTGGAGATATAACGTCATAAACATTGAGATGCGGGAAAAACTAGCTTTCGCTTAAAATGGAGTGCAAATTACCCTGGTTATTTTCTTCCAGTGTTTCATAATGGGAGCACTTAGCGACTTTCAACAAACTTTAAATATAATTTCAATCCTTTACTAATCTCATTGTCGCTTAAGTGGTTAACGTCGAACATATAACACGTTAAATGGTTTGTAAAGTAATCAAGCTTTCCAAGCAATGTCATTTATGGGAGTTAGATTCTTTAAAGAATCGGGGTTTACTGGTTAGACAGGAATTTGAAAAATAACCACCCCTCTGATCTGTTAGGCATTATGTGAAAGAATTTAAAGTAGCAATCGAAAATTTAAATCAATCGTCCGGCGAGTATGTCTGGTTGGATTCTCGAAAATAAAAAATGGATGCTGTTCATCAAATGTTACAAAGATGTGTTACTAAGTACTTGAGTATTCTGCTGAAAACGAGGAGGGACTGTGGTTCAAATGCAAACGCACTGAAGTAGCCTACGTATACTAAGTAAGTATGTGACACTGAAGTTACTAAAACGTTTGTCACGGCTTAAGGACGAATGCGAAAATCGAAAAACAGGATGTGTGTGTGTGTGTGTGTGTGTGTGTGTGTGTGTGTGTGTGTGCGTGTGTGTGTGCGCGAGAGAGAGAGAATTATATCCTTCCTTACAAACAAAAGCTAGGGGAATCGACATAGCTACGAAAGAAGTCTTTGATAAATCTTACCTACAGAATTATCAAAGCATTTCTGGGTTTTCAGCTTCCGTCTAATATCAGTTAAAGTATCAAAAACATCTATCCAATCCTCGGTTTTCATACTAGCAACAGTAAATCAGATGGAAAGACTAAGGACCAAGATTCTGAATTGAGACTTCCGAAACTGATGCCTAGTAGAAGCATGTGTGTTTCGCCATCCCTGCATTTAGTTGTCGAAGGGGAACTAAAATGTCAGATGTAGTGAAAAGTGATTTCGGATTTTTGAAGGAATCGAAGATACACGATAATGGCAAAGCCACTGTTCCTAATTATAAATATGTATACTCCGCAAGACACCTTATAATGTATGGCGGAAGGTACATCTGCTGCCACTATCTGATCACCCCTTCCCCTTTCCATTCGCGAATGACTCGTATTTTCTCGCTGCGGTCATTTCGAGAGACGTATATGAGAGGAAGTAATACATTTGTCCAACTCTTCCCGGAACCTATTCTCTGTAATCCACAATGTTTCTCTTGTAGCGTTTGCTTCTGCAATTGGTTCAATCCCTACGTAACGCTGTCTCGCCTAGTAAAGGGTAGCGTGACTAAATGCGCCGCACCGTTCTTCGTTGGATGTTGTCTGTCTGTTCTATTAATCCAACACGGTAAAGGACAAAGACTGATGAGCGATACTCAAGAATCAGTCGAACAAGTGTAAGTCACTACTTTCGTGAAAGTACTGCAATTCCTTCAGCTGATAATAGCTTTACCTACCATTTGCTTTATGTGGTCATTCCACTTTAGGTCGCTCCGGTCAGTTGCTCCTACGTATTACCGGCAGTCACTGTTCCCAGTGTTTCATAACCAACAGCGTAATGGTACAAAAGTGGATTCCTTCGCCCATTTACGCGCAATATATTGATGCTATTTACGTTCATGAGAAACTGCCAGCCCCCACACCAACCATCGGTCCTCTGCAGGAGTTCCTGCAGTTCTCAACAGTCTTCTAGCGTTGCTATCTTCCTACAGACAAACGCATCATCTGCGAACAGATTTCCGTCAGTAATGGTCTACCAAATTTCCTTGGAGTACACTACTGAAATTACCTTTATATTTACCGAATTTGGTCCGTACCGAGCGACGTGTTGAGCTGTATCTGCAAGGAAGCCCTGAGTAGAATCACAAACCTGGTCCGGTGCTCGATAAGCGCGTATTTTTTCGCCAAACTACAAGTCGCGTCTAAATAAAATGTGCTCCTGAAATCCAATTTAGGTGCCAATGGATCTCATGGATGAACGGAGCGAGCGGAGATTTGCAAGCTCTCTGTTTGCGAAATCCACGTTGATTTTTACAAAGGATATTTCGTTCTCCAAAAATTTCATAATACGTGAGCATAAAACATGTTCTCTAATTCCTCAACAGACTGATATCAGCGATATAGACCTATAATCATGTGCATCTGTCGGAAAGCCCTTCTTCAAAGTCGGAATGACTCGCGTTTTTTTCCAGTAACCTTCGTTGATCCACAGAGCAACCATAAACTAATGCTAGAAGTGGAAGAAATTCTTTCACATACCGTACCTCTGTAGAATCTTACAAATGTCTCATTTGGTCCAGATACCTTTTCGCTCTTAACCAATTGCAGTTGATTCCCTATTCCGCGACCACTTTTCTCAGTATCTTCCATTTCGCCGTTCGTACGAGGACTGAAAGGAGTGACCGTATTACGCTCTTTCGCTGTTAAACGATTTCGGAAGGCCGAATTCAGCACTACGGCCCTCTCCCTGAAATTATAGCCCCTTAGCTACTGAATAGATGGTTTCAGTCCACTTACTGACTTTACATAAGATCAAAACTTCTTAGTGTTGTTCTCTCTGTGGTCGATGAGCGTTGAATAGTTGATTTCAAAGAGCATGCTGACTTCTTAGGATTCTTAATAAAATCGGTTGGCAAAATTTTACTTTCTGATTCACTGAACATTTCTCTCATTTCTCTTCTTACGGACATTTTCGCTTCGAACAGCTTTTTTTTCCACAGCTATGCTTTGACTTCGCTTAAATTCGTGATGAAGACCTACTTCCTTAGCAACTTTGTAATACGGTTAGTAAACCATAATGGGTCAGTCTCAGCTGTTCAGACCTTGCTCCGAACATACGCGGATAAGACGTACTGAGCGATGCGTTTGAATGCATTTGTGCTCCACATCTTCGTTCTCACAACTGAATATTTGATATTGACTACTTAGATAATCTGCAATCTGAATACTGTCGCAGGCAGCTGTGACCGAGCGGTTCTAGGCGCTTCAGTCCGGAACCGCGCTGCTGCTACGGTCGCAGGATCGAATCCTGCCTCGGGCATGGATGTATGTGATGTCCTTAGGTTAATTAGGTTTAAGTAGTTCTAAGTCTAGGGGACTGATGACCTCAGATGTTAAGTCCCATAGAGCGTCGAGCCATTTGATTTTTTTTTTAAACTGTCTCTCTAGCTAAGGAAAAACATTCCTTGTAACACTTTTCATCATTCATACCATCACAATCTTATGGTCATCGATGCCCTCCTCGGCGATATCAGTCTTTTGCTAGAGGGCCTAAGACGTTACCACCACGAGTTGGTTCCCTATCCGCTCGAAATAATTTCCGGACAAGATATTTAGAAGAACGTCACAAAACCGCTGTCGCTGTCACCAGTTTTGATCGTATGATTTTCTTATTCTATATCTGTCAAGATGAAGTCTCCCTTTCCTAGTAGCACAACCAGGAAGCTTACGCACGGAAGTCTGCAAGTTCTCTCTGAAGCGCGCTGCACCACGACTCCTGATGCAGGTCGTGTACAAGGGCATCTGATTGCCAAGTTTGATCTATCTTTGGTGCTTAACTTCACTCAGATTATTTAACATTCGGAATCTATAATAACTAAACTACATTTTATTGAATTCTGTATTGCAATACCTAGGCGGGTACCTTTGGCGTCTGACCTATTCTTGCGATACTCGTATATATTCCTACCTGAATTTAGGACTTCGTCACTATTCACTTCAGCCAGTTTTCTGTTCCTAATACCATCTCGTCATTGTTACCTTCTATAAGAGATATTAAATCTGGGACTCCATCATGGATGTCCCCACAGTTTAGAACTCCTGTTCTATTCAAGGAGGCCCTATATTTCTCCACTCTTTAACGGAGGTCGAGAAATTCGCATTGTGTATCGTCGCAGAATCGTCTGAACCCTTGGTTTAGATTTTCCATTGTGCTCCAGACCAGAGGGTCGCGATCGACTCTTGATACAATCCTACTAACAGTGAGCTGACGTTGCACCCTGCGTGCGATACAAGCTGCTTTCACCTATACGACAAACCGCCGAAAGGAACAGAGGATGGCCTCAGAGCACAAGCGGCAGACGTCGTTGGTGCCGACATGAGCGACGATTTGCAGCCAGTTGGTTCCACTGCATTCAATAGCCGCCGGCAGGGGTTCCTCCACATATCATATGTGACCTCCAGTTAAATATACCAAGTGCACGATGTTCTTCTTTACCGACCTGCCTGTTATTCCCCTGAGGGGCTTCATTACCCGTCTAACATTGGAGTTCCCATTGATTAACATACCCGCCCTCCGCACTTTTCCTAAATTGGTAGGAATATCGCTACCAGCGTAGCAGGCAAGGCGCGCCATGCTGGGAAAATGTGGTATTTACAGTGGGTTACAGCACATGTCTGTTGCTGAGGCATAAGGGGCAGCTGTGAAGCTAATTCCCACTTTCGCCCTCCTCGCAGAGATATATGACCACTGTCTGCCACTCCCCCTCGAGTGTAGACAGGCGGGTCAGATACTGCGCATCGGAAGAGCAAAGATATCACAACTTTCAGCACTGGTGCCTTTATGTCTTTGCAGCTTAAAGCTCCAACCTGAAACCTGTCGAACGTGGCTTCCGACAGCAGTCAATTCTCGTCATGAGCGCACGCAACACGCCCAGTCACAAGGCTATCCACTTTGTACTGAGTAAGAACTGTACAAAATCACGAAAGATAAAAAGAATATGTCTGTTAGGTTGTGTATAGGTTGCGTAACAGATGTCACCTCTCTTCTAGCAGGTGTTTGTCGAAGATCCATGGGGTAACGGAGGTTCACTTAATTCTGGAAAGTGACTCATGTATCCTATGTCTTAACACAGAGGGCAGAAGAGTCATAAATCTATTAAAAAGGAGAAAATCATTCTTACATCTGATGCGACCCCTTCGACAAATGAGTAGCTGATAAATAGGAGGCTGAAGACAGCAACAAGGTGGTCGATGGCCTGTTTATTGACTTTCAATAAACGTTTTACACACTTTCCCGATATATCTTATTAAACAAAATTTTTGCATTCTGAAAATCAGGGCGAAGGCACTTCTAACAGAAAGAGCAGAATATTTCGTTTAAATGAAGAAAAGTGATCAGAAATAAAAACGCAGTAGAGTGTATATACGTCAGCGAAAGGCAACAGGACGTTTACTATTTTCCGTACATATGCCGTAATACACACTATCGTTCTGAAAACAGCTCCATTCGTATAGAATGTGCCATTGATAGACACTGTGGAAAGCGGCAGAAATACTTTTTTCGTCTGAGTCTACGCAGCTTTCCATCATCAGTAAACGCTAGCGCTGGCCTCATACTGACTACTGTGGAATTATGTTACACTACTGGCCATTAAAACTGCTCCACCTGAAACGTCCCCTTTGAACAATTATACAAGACTGTGCTTAAACTGACACACAATATTTTTAGCGCAACGCAATCTGACTTTCAATAATCCCTACAAAAGAATGGCCCTGACTAACATTAACCTATACCTTTCACAAATCACTTACCTCACAAAAATCTTCGTTACTCGAACTACTGCAATACAGCGAGCGCCACTACTGCCAGCTAAATAAAAGATTCAAACTACGGAAGGCACTAACTACTGATAGGCATAGTTAGCAAATGAAAGATTTTAATAGAGAAAAAACAATGTATTTACCTTAATAGTGTTGAAAACTCATAATGTACATAGCAGTTCATGACATCCAGTCTTACAAATTTCAAAACTCCGCCATCTCTCTCCCCACATCCACCACTGCTGGCGGCTCACCTCCAACTGCGCAACGCTACGCGCTGTTCACATCCAGCTGCCGCTGCCCAACACTACAATGGCAGACAACAATGCAAACTAGCCACAGACTGCACACAGCACAGCCAGTGATTTTCATACAGAGCGCTACGTAACGTTGCCAATAAGAAAACATAAACAGCCTACTCACATAGCCCCCATGCTCCCCACAAAAAATTTTACAAATTGTTTTGGGCATTGGCCAATAATGATTTGATAAAATTTTTCATAATTACAATAACAAAGAAATCAAAGGCACACACTTATTGATACAATGTTGGTCAAAAGCTAAAATTTTCTCAAAGTCCATAAAGACAGTCCTGATCGTTCATCACAGTAAAATAGCAGTGTTTTTCTCAAAGTCTGAGCAGTAGAAGAAAATGCACACGGAAGTAGTGGATTTCCATGCAGTCTTGAAGGAGTAGTGTTGTCCTTCCAACGGAAAGAAAGTGCTGACTCTTGACATGCTGACAGGTAATGGGCCACAACAGAGCAAACCCACAGCAGAGTCATTCGAAGTTTTGAAGAGTATTGGTACGTAGGTCATCACAGAGTAGACCCACTGTAGTCCTGGTAGAGATTACGGTATTGGTGGGCCACCAGAGGTGCAGACCCACTACAGTCCTTGTGGAAATAATGGTATTGGTGGGCCATGGAAGGTTCAGACCCACTTCAGTCCTTGTGGAGACGGCCAGCAGCCATCTGTTGCGACTGTGCAGGTGCACAATCACCATCGAAGAGTCTTGTGGAGAATATAGCAAGTCCATAAACCACCACTTGTGCACTCACAAAGTTTTTGGAATTGTCCTCAGAACCAGCAATGCTGTTATCCAGTCTCTTGCTGAATTATTAACACACGTGCAAACACTAACAGTCCATACTTCTCACATATTGTCCATATACTATGACCAACAGAAACGTGTGCAGTGAAATGTAACTTACAAGTTACTTAATTTGATGAACTGGTGTCAATTACAATTTTATAACATAAGAATACAATAACAAAGGTACAAAATACATCATTAAAGAACATAACAATACAGATAACATTTGTAGTACAGGCTTTACAAAAGAACAGAAATAAACATGCACATCAGTGTTACAAGAATTATGACATAAGTACATACATGAAAGATCAGAATAACTTTTGAAACATCAACTTCACATATGAGCAACAAAACAGAACAGATAAATAATGTCTAAACATCTTTACAAAGTAAATAATATAGTATTAGAAAAATTCTACAACATAGCTCTCATCAGCTAAACACATAAAGACAGGACAAACACAAATACACAAGAGTACACAAACACATAGCAGAATAACACAAGAGGAAAGGGCAGGGTTTGTTTTCTGTGTTATTTGGTACTGCAGTATTTTGCAAACAAAACCTTTTTTTTCTTGGAGATCTCCCTTCGTTCATCATTATTCCCAAAAGTCCTATGTAAGCCTGCTTTCTGTATTCTGTTCACATCCTCTTTCAAAAATAGTTTTTCTCCACTGTACACAACTTTTTTTTTTGGCCAAACCATTTTCACTGCTGGCGGCTCACCTCCAACCGCGCAACGCTACGCGCTGTTCACATCCAGCAGCCGCTGCCCAACACTACAATGGCAGACAACAATGAAAACTAGCCACAGACTGCACACAGCACAGTCAGTGATTTTCATACAGAGCGCTACGTAACGTTGCCAATAAGAAAACATAAACAGCCTACTTACACACCAAGAAGAAATGAAGATGATAAACGGGTATTCATTGTGCAAATATATTATACTAGAAGTGACATGTGATTACATTTTCACGCAATTTGGGTGCATAGATCCTGAGAAATCAGTACCCAGAACAACCACCTCTGGCCGTAATAACGACCTTGATACGCCTGGGCATTGAGTCAAACAGAGCTTGGATGGCGTTTACAGGTACAGCTGCCCATGCAGTTTCAACATGATACCACAGTTCATCAAGAGCAGTGACTGGTGTATTGTGACGAGCCAGGTGCTCGGCCGCCATTGACCAGACGTTTTAAATTGTTGAGAGATCTGGAGAATGTGCTGGCCAGGGGAGCAGTCGAACATTTTCTGTATCCACAACATGCGGACGTGCATTATCCTGCTCAAATGTAGGGTTTCACAGGGATCGAATGAAGGATAGAGCCATGGGTTGTAACACATCTGAAATGTAACGTCCACTGATTAAAAGTGCCATCAATGCGAACAAGAGGTGACCGAGACGTGTAACCAGTGGCACCCCATACCATCACGCCGGGTGATACGCCAGTATGGCGAAGACGAATACACGCTTCCAATGTGCGTTCACCGCGATGTCGCCAAACACGGATGCGACCATCATGATGCTGTAAACGGAACCTGGATTCATCCGAAAAAATGACGTTTTACCATTCGTGCACCCAGGTTGTCGTTGAGTACACCATCGCAGGCGCTCCTGTCTGTGATGCAGCGGAAAGGGTAACCGCAGCCATGGTCTCCGAGCTGATAGTCCATGCTGCTGCAAACGTCGTCGAACTGTTCGTGCAGATGGTTATTGTCTTGCAAACGTCCCCACCTGTTGAATCAAGGATCGAGACGTGGGTGCACGATCCGTTACAACCATGTGGATAAGATGCCTGTCGTCTCGACTGCTAGTGATACGAGGCCGTTGGGATCCAGCACGGCGTTCCGTATTACCCTCCTGAACCCACCGATTCGATATTCTGCTAACAGCCATTGGATCTCGACCAACGCGAGCAGCAATGTCGCGATACGATAAACCGCAATCGCGATAGGCTACAATCCGACCTATATCAAAGTCGGAAACGTGATGGTACGCATTTCTCCTCCTTACACAAGGCATCACAACAACGTTTCACCAGGCAACGCTGGGCAACTGCTGTTTGTATATGAGAAGGTTGGAAGCTTTCGTCATGTCAGCATGTTGAAGGTGTTGCCAACCTTGTGTGAATGCTCTGAAAAGCTAATCATTTCCATATCACAGCATCTTCTTCCTGTCGGTTAAACTTCACGTCTGTAGCACGTCATCTTCGTGGTGTAGCAATTTTAATGGCCAGTAGTGTATTTAGTCTTTTATGCCACACACAACGGAATGATTACTTCTTCCGCTACATAAATGCTACAGGAGAGTAATCACTCACCTCCAGTTAGTACTGTATACTGATAGCATACTGACCTCGTCGGATAGCTCTGCTCTGCTATTAGAATGGAGCTCTGCAACAGAACGCTGTCTTCTCATTGGCTTTTGACAATACAGTCCCAGTGCGAGATTTTGCGTCATTTCTCCTTGAGCGAAACTTCGATATATAGGACGTATAGAAAAAAAATGGTCTGCAAAGTTCAGTATGATGCACGGGACAGCGAGCATCTCGTTTTTGAAGAGGCAACCTCTGTCGGAAAATGCATAATTTGGTGGTTCTACGGGCGTTGACTTTTGAATTCGAATTGTGTTTTGTTCACTAATTAAGTATCCAACACATTACGCATTAAAGTAGGATGGACGCTCGTAATGCGCCTGCGCAAAGGTATGTTGAGTGTCGCGACAAACTGTCCATTTTTCAAGAGGGAATCACTGTTCAGGAATTCCTGCTTTTGACACTGTGAGGCGTCAGCCTTTGAGAATAGTTTGCTAGAACCTAATCACTGCAGTGCACAAATGAGTAAATTAAAAATCGTTCAAAACTTTGAACTTCACCTTGACTACAGAGAGTACATCACAACATTGATACATACCTCGAAGTTAGTGCGGCTGTGCATTCCGTAATTCAGCCAGAAAATGGATTCACGAAAATCCTGTGATGTTAAACGAATAGCATACGAAATAGTCTTAATAGCACACCACAGCGTATAATCAAGAGATGTAATACACGGTGACCGTGAAACCGGTCCCCCTTTACATGACCTCCACTTGATGCCAGACATTTGCATCAAATTGTGCTAGAGTTGCGTCGTTTTGCATCCACATTATCCGACAAAACTGCTGAGCCAAACCATGCAACAAAGTAGGAAGAACCTTTATGAGAAAATTGAGGTACATCGGTCGTGTTAGCTTGCCTGGCTTATTTGGTATCGCCCCATGATGTGATCAACCCATATTTTCACTTGGACCTGTAATCGCCGATCACTCACTTCTATGTAAATATGAGTGTTGTACAAGTGGATAGTGGGGGCGATACAAGGGGAAGGATTTATGGACGGAAGACTCCTGTTAAGCCGATATTTCGTGGTAAAACGCGCGCCGTCAGTTACGACTATAATGGCACGGAATCATCGAGACTGGATGGTAACATGACACCTGATTTGATAAATCACGTTTCTTGCTGCTACAGCGATGGACATTTCCGAATGTGCTACCATCCAGGAAAACAGGTGCTCGAAATGTGTACCCCGTCGTGTGGTGGTGGGGCAGTATTATGCTGTCGGTACACTGATCTAGCCTTCCATGTGGCCTGTGATAGCAATCGAAGTGGCGATTATAGCTGTCGACCACATGGTCATTGTTGTGGACCACCTGCATCTTTCTTGCTTGATGTCCTCTCCCACAGGGATGACATCTTCTGTAACAGGCGGCACTCCGATTTGGGTATATACGCACCGACATCCGGGCAAGGCATTAGTGTGGCATTCATGTCTTTCCAACGTGCGTGCAGTAAATGTGCGTGAATTATGCGACGTTATTGCTAAACGCGTCCAAGCAGGACCATAATGCTGTTATTCTTTTGTTGACTGCCGAAGGACGAACACAGGTAGACATCCATTGGAGAATGGAGAATGCGTATGGAGCAGCATGTCTGTCGAAAACCACCGTTGTGGAATGGTGCGCCAAGTCCGGTGCTGGTCGATCTGGAAGAAGCTACGCCAGCTCAAGTGGTTGGTTGGTTGATTTGGAGGAAGGGATCAAACAGTGAGGACATCGGCCCCATTGGATTAGAAAAGGAGGGGAAGGAAGTCGGCCGTGCCATTTCAAAGGGACCATCCCGGCATTTGTCTGAAACGATTTAGAGAAATCACGGTAAACGTACATCAGGATGACCGAACGCGGTTCGTCCTCCCCAATGTGAGTCCAGGGAGCTAAACAATGCGCCACCTCGCTCGGTCAGTTCAAGTGGGAGACGCACGAGCACTCACCCTACAACCCTAATCTCTCCCCAGGGGATCATCACACCCTTGGTTCCTTAAAACAGGCGTTGAAGGGTCGACAATTCCTGTCGGACGAGGATGTGTAGAAGGCAGCTAGCAACTTCTTCACGCAGCAGTGCACGGTGTTTTACCAAATGGGTATCTTCGACTTCGTGCATTGATCGCTCTCTTCGCCTCAGCGGTGAATAAAAGAATATATGTAGATAAAAGAAGAGTGTCCGTTTGTTCCTTTGTTAGCTTGTAATTCATACAAATCTACAGTTTCATTCTGGTGTTAACGAAATTTTGCACATTTACCTTCAAGACAAGAGGAAGATCAGTATCTACATAAGATCTGATCATGTGACTTGAAACATATATGTGTGTAGTATACAAAGGGGAAAGGTTGTTACCAAAAATCTCTAAAAGCTTTTGGCCAATTTACTTCACATTTCTACACGGTCCTCTAATGAACATTTGGGTGGACATAGGCTACAAATTTTTTGATATACACAATGTATAAACATAAAAATTTATTGCAGAAAATTAAGTATATTGTAATGATAAAAGTATGTATTTTACACTTGGATT
The DNA here is from genome assembly GCF_021461385.2 of Schistocerca piceifrons. Classification (NCBI taxonomy): domain Eukaryota; kingdom Metazoa; phylum Arthropoda; class Insecta; order Orthoptera; family Acrididae; genus Schistocerca; species Schistocerca piceifrons. The sequence continues at coordinate 525,835,297 of NC_060141.1, forward strand.
TTAGGTAGATGATGCGTGCAGATATATCAATTTAATATGTAATTTAAAAAGCAATCAAAGAGTAACCTATGATGTCACTGTAATTACTAAACTTTCTGGTTTGAAATAGGTGTATATTTGCAAAAATCAAGACCGGAAGCCTAGAACCTGATGCCGCAGGTATTCATTCGTCGCATTGTGTTGTCACCCAGTGATTAAGATCTGCACTTCGATTTAAAGCTATTACTGTTTCCCACGTGGCTTGCACTCGCTATGAGTATCAATAAGGTACAGGGCTAGTCAGCTTGTATGGCAGATATTAAATACACAGGGGAACTTTGCCCACTGCAGCTGGTAGCAAGATAAATGTCCGTGTCAAAAGTCCAAAAATGTGCTACAAAAGTTTTAGCAGTATGATAGTGTACTCGGGATGATGTCTTGGGCACCAAATTCGCCTGATATGAATACGAAGAAACACATGTGGAACATACACTGAAACGCCAGAGAAACGGGTATGGGCGTGCAGATTCAAATACAGAGATATGTATGAGACAACAAGTGTCTGGCACAGTTGATAGATGGGTTACTGCTGTTACAATGCTATAAAGATTTAAGTGAGTTTGAACGCGGTGTCACAGAGGGCGCAGGAGCGACGGGACACAGCATCTCCGAGGTTGCGATGAAGTGGGGGTTTTCGCATACGACCATTTCATGAGTGGACAGTGAATGTCAGGAATCCGGTAAAATTTCAAATTTCCGACATCGCTGCTACCGGGAAAATATCCTGCAAGAACGGAACCAACGACGACTGAAGAGAATCGTTCAACGTGACAGAAGTGCAACCCTTACGCAAATTGCTGCAGATTTCAATGCTGGGCCATCAACAAGTGTCAGCTTAAGAACCATGCAACGAAACATCATCGATATGGCCTTTGGGAGCCGAAGACCCACTCGTATACTCTTGATGACTGCACGACACAAAGCTTTACGCCTCGCCTGGGCCCGTCAACACTGACATTGGACTGTTGATGACTGGGCGGACGAGTCTTTTTCAAATTGTATCGAGCGGAAGGACATGTGCGGATATGGAAACAACATCATGAATCCATGGACCGTGGATGTCAGCAGGGAACTGTTAAGCTGGTTCAAAAATGTTCAGATGTGTGTGAAATCTTATGGGACTTAACTGCTGAGGTCATCAGTCCCTAAGCTTACACACTACTTAACCTAATTTATGCTATGGACAAACACATACACCCATGCCCGACCAGCCGCACAGTCCATGACTGGAGCGCCCTAGACCGCTCGGCTAATACGGCGCGGCATTAAGCTGGTGGAGGCTCTGTAATGGTGTGGGGCGTGTGTAGTTGGAGTGATATAGGACATAGGACCCCTAATACGTCTAGATACGACGCCGACAGGTGACATGTACTGAAGCGTCCTGTCTGGTCACCTACATCCATTCATGTTCATTGTGTATTCCGACGGACTCGGGCAATTCGAGCAGGACAATGCGACACACCACACGTCCAGAGTTGCTACAGAGTGGCTCCAGGAACACTCTTCTGGTTTAAACACATCTGCAGGCCACTAGATTCGCTAGACGTGAACATTATTGAGCATACCTAGGATGCCTTGCAAAGTGCTGCTCAGAAGAGACCTCCACCCCCTCGTATTCTTACAGATTTATGGATAGCCCTGCAGGATTCATAGTGTCAGTTCCTTGCAGCAACACTTTCGAGTCCATGGCACGTCGTGTTACGGCATTTCTGCGTGCTCACGGGAGTGCTACACGGTATTAAGCAGATGTGCCAGATTCTTCAGTGTAGGAGGCTAGCCCTGTGCCCACAAATCATTGGCTCGTAACTTACAGGAATTGTGTGACCTGTACCATGTAGCTCCAAAAACGTGCCATGGGCTTTCCGAATCCGTGCCGCGCGGATCGCTGATGTGTTGCATCCCGAAGGTGGACCAAATGGTTCAAATGGCTCTGAGCACTATGGGACTTAACTTCTGACGTCATCAGTCCCCTAGAACTTAGAACTACTTAAACCTAACTAACCTAAGGACATCACACAGGCAGGATTCAACCTGCGACCGTAGGGGTCACGCGGTTCCAGACTGTAGCGCCTAGAACCGCTCGGTCACTCCTGCCGGCGAAGGTGGACCAACGCGCTGTTAAGCAGATGGTAGTGTTGTGGCTCATCGGTGTACGTCTCTCGTGTGCTCGGAAGCAGAGCAGTGCGTCTGTACGTGGAGGGCGGTCGCCCGGAAGGGAAGTCGCGGTTCCTCGGCGGAGACGGCGACAAGTGCGGCGGCGGCGGCGGTGGCGGCTGCTGCTGCCGCGGCGGCACACTTTCCCCCTCCGCGGCCCACGCGGCGGCGGCGGCGGCGGCCGGCCGAGCAGGCGGTCGGCCCGGCGGCGCGCTGGCGCAGTCCCGTGCGAGATGCGGCCGCCGCTCCTGCTCGCGCTGCTCGTGCTGTTGGCGCCGCCGCGGCTCGCGCCCCCCGGCTCGGCCGCCGCCAAGGCGCCGCCGCCGCCGCCCCAGGCGTCGCGCCTGCCCCGGACGAGCGCTGTCAGCGCCTCCCTGCGCGCCGCCGCCGCTGCCGCCGCCCCCGCGGCCGCCGCCTCCACCGCCGCCCCCGCGCCGCCCGCCTCCCGAAACCAGACCGGCAGGCCCGGAGGAGCCAGCCTCAGAGCCAGGTAGGGCCGCCTTCTCTTAGGTCAGAGGCCGACGCAGGTGCGCCACGCGGTCGGCCCGGCCTGTTACGACGCGTTCCCCGCCGTGCGTTAGTCTCGACATATGTACTCGGCGAGTCATCGTAAGTTAGTTGTCGGGGGCTACACAGTGAACGAGAATCACTTCCCCACTTCGCCAATGGCACAGAGGAGAATCTCGTTGGTACCCTACACACAGGTTGAATCGCGTAAGACGTAGCACCCTTTTATTTACCTAAGTGTTCAAGGTATAAAAAGTGATTTTCGGCACATGAAAATGGACAGAGGCATGCAATTTGATTGAAAACTTAATAAGCCCTTTCATCAACCGAGATATTGCAGATAGCATTCTTCTTTTAATGGCATTCCAGAGCTCTTGAAAAGACGAATTCAGTGACAGTGCTTGAAAGATAAAGTGGCAGGCTTCGAGTATTGCCTTGTACACACCATCAAGTCGGGCTCTTACGCCAGGCTTTGTAGTCGTATATAGGAAGAATATAGTCTTGCGATAATAAGATAAAAAGTATTTATGATTTTGTTCATAGCTGTTATTTTTTCACCGACTAAGGTATTTAAAAGCAGTCATCAGCTGCACTATTGCATTTTTTTGCGGGGGGGGGGGGGGGGGGGAGGGGGGGGGTGGAGGGCTTTACCAGTTACGACAGATTAATCTGCTATCTTCACAAGTTCAATAGTGGCTCACAATCTTTGACAAGCCGAAGTCAAATTATGTTCGGATGGTTAAGACATCCTAATTTGACGTCTGATTATCCATATTATAAGCCAGTATTGAATTTCCAGAGCTGACAGATTAATCTGTCGAAACCGGTTAAGTCCAATAAAAGATTCCAACTTTGCAACTGATGAATGATTTGACTTTGAGGGAAGAAAAATCCTTGTAGTTTTACTTTATAACGAACTGGCTAGTTACAGGTACAGCTAAAATTGTTGCAAGAGGGACTGTGTAAAAACTCCTAGCTTATCAGTAAGAGCTTTGTAAACTGTACGTCCTCATGTTCAAACGAATAGCTTTTATGGAAACATGTAAACAGTCCATAGGCTTGACGGAGACACAGCCTGGCAGGAGAGCCACACCTGTCGGTGTTTACAAACGCAGCAGCCTATTCCGGCCGCTTGCCTTTCAGTTCCAACAAATTCCTCGGATAAGTTTGAGAACAGTTCCGACGCCAACATCAATAAACTTTGTATCATTACCACTTACCGGCATTAATCACTCCCCATTTTATTCATTTCACTCGAACCGAAGAGTTTAACACTGTCTACATGCCTTCAAACATACCCCAGTCTCATTTTATTTTCACGTATCGGACGTGAGGAAGGCAATGCAGCTGTTGCCCGTTCTATCTTGAATTCTGTTTCTTTAAATTTATCCAGATGGAGTTTGGGAGAACGACGCCGCCTTTCCTTCAGGACTCACGTTTAAGTTACTTGAGGACTTTCATATGTTCTACATCCATTTCTTAAGGTCTTAGTAACACATACCTAAATTCCTTAGACATCTGCTAACACGCGTACTTGAGGACAACAAACGCCGCTGTCTTCGTAGCACACGCTCACATTTTCCAGAATTCTCCCAATATATGTGAGTCATTCATTATCTTTCCCCTCCACTGATTTCATTTTTAACTCTATATGATGTCACATTCACTTCAACAAAATTATGGTGTTTAAAAGTTTGTCATTATTCATGCGACATGGCTTCTTTTTCTTGGTTGTATATATTATCTTGCATTATCAACATGTAGTGAGAACTGTCTTTTAGTACAACAAGTGAAAGTAATTTCTTTCACGTTTCCTACCCTTGCAATAGTTTTATCGTCACCAATCGTGAACTTAATACTTCATCCAACAACAGTTTCGAACTGGGCGCAACAGTTATCTTGTAGAAAACTTACTGTTTTTCAGTCCTTTGTTTAGGCAAGTATTTAACATATGGAGCAGGAAATCTAGAAGTACAAGCGTGAATGCACCGAATCTTTTACATGCACATAACTGTCTTGTACTTACCAGCGCCGTTCGCTAAAACGATTGCCCCTTTAGTAGAAAAGGATATGAGTAAGACATCGTGAGAAACGTAAAGACAACAGCAAACTGTTGGTTTGTCAGTTTTTGTGTCATTGGGTAGGAAAATTTTGGCGTGTGTGTTAACTATGAGCAGAAATACTTGCAAGAGCATTTCTGACTACGACAGTTACCCATGAACCTATGTTTGGAGCGAGCAAGCCACCGTACGGTGCATGACAAGGGTACACAATCTACAAATACTATTTTGCTGCCTTCCTATTTCATTCGCAGATGTGGGGCGGTACGAACGACTATTAGTAAATATCTACACAACATCACATTTCCTTACCATAACTGTTAGTATGTGGTATGTTGTTTCGTTACTCGTCTTTAAAGATGCTCTCTCGGAATTTTAAGAGGAAACATTCCCGAGATTCACAACTTCTTCCTTGATCCAATTCTGAAATTGTCCGCCTGTTTTTTTTCTTTTTTTTCTCTTATAAGTCTTCTATACAGTGACATTTTAACTGATATTCCGTAAGCAAGTATTTTATTTATATAGCTACAATGAGCAACTATACTGAAGCCTTTTCGGTCCTCACAAAACAGCAACCATCATCGAGTCCGCTATCTAAAACCTGGATCTGCTTAAGCGATCTCGGTTTCACTCGGAGAATGAAGTAGGCAGAACATCTTCATCTATATTTTGTAGAGAACCTGTGAGTATGAAAAGCGGAAACTGATGTGTCACAACAGCTCTTGGGGTCAACTGATACGTGGAATCCATTAACAAATTAAATTATTGCACTTTATTCAGAGAATCAAGTAATCAATGACGTCTTTCTTCTTCAACAACTTGAATGTTGTTTCACTACTTTCTCGTTACTTGAAAATGTTATTTTGTCGATTCTGTTGTTTTAACTACGGGTTATCACTGTTTATATTCATTCAGAACCTTAACTCCCACGACCTTTCGAAGATACCACGGTTTTTCTTTCCATTCTTCTGAAATCAAGTCACTTGTCTTACGCTCAGTGTATTCTGTAGAAGGAACAATCCTCCGTTCATGCAGTGTTCATTTTAAAATACCCCTACGTTTGGGTTAGATTTGTCCACTCGTCTTCCGTTTCTGCGGTTTTGATGATCAAAATCTTACACCATCTCCATACGACTTTTCGTCTCACACCACTGTTTTCGTAAGGAAATACGTTAGACGAACACTCGGAATTCTTAACAGTTATTACAGATTTATTGAGAAGCCGAGGGCGGAAAATGTAAAATCGGTACACTATTTATTTTTCTCCTCCACTTATTATTCGATTTTTTGTTCATACTGACACGACCTTTACCTTGGCTGAGGCAAGGTCACCTTTTCTCCAAACACAATCACCAGCAGATATTGCAGTACGGAAATTTTAAATTTACGTACTTCTGTTGCCGCAGACATCGGAACACATTTTTAATTTTTCCATTATGATAATGGTTCAAATGGCTCTGAGCACTATGGGACTTAACATCTATGGTCATCAGTCCCCTAGAACTTAGAACTACTTAAACCTAACTAACCGAAGGACAGCACACAACACTCAGTCATCAAGAGGCAGAGAAAATCCCTGACCCCGCCGGGAATCGAACTCTGGAACCCGGGCGCGGGAAGCGAGAACGCTACCGCACGACCACGAGCTGCGGACATTATGATAATATCATTGTGTAGTTTAATGTTGCATAAATCTCACATAGATTTTGAAATAACATAAGGTTCAGTTATTTGTAGACATGAACATCGCCATCAGTCATACATTCGCTCTACTTACTTTCACTGGAAAAAGTTCAAACAATGTAGCTACGGCACAGTGAATAAGACAGGTGACGTGTTTGGAGTAGCAGACGGACTGAAATTCCGGTATATATGCCTTAATTTAAGTGTTTCATTGGCTTCCTAGATCGCTTTAGGCGTTCTGGGAACAGTTCATTGTTGTTTCCATCTGCAGTTGCCAGTTAATGTTTCAGCTGAGGTGACCTCGCTGTAGTCAGGACTTTTCCAGAAAAGAATTGGCCGCATTTTTCATTTCAATCAAGACTTGGCAGGCATCCACGCATCGTTATTTTTGTTCGGGAGTCAAGGTGTGAGGAACAATTTTTCACACTCTTTTCTCTTCTTCAAAACATTCTGCACAGTCTTGATGATTGGATTTAGATCTGTAGCCACAATGCTGTTTGTGACACACTATGGTCGCACGCCCTCTACTTAACACTGGTTGCTCACAACTGACTGGTCCAGTGCACAGCTATTGTTTACTTATCTTAGTTCAAGCTACCATTGTAGATCCTACGCTGATATAGCTTTCACGGCAAGAATAAAATGAGTATCGGAACTTCTTGGACAGATGATGGCCGGCCGAAGTGGCCGCGCGGCTCTGGCGCTGCAGTCTGGAACCGCGAGACCGCTACGGTCGCAGGTTCGAATCCTGCCTCGGGCATGGATGTGTGTGATGTCCTTAGGTTAGTTAGGTTTAAGTAGTTCTAAGTTCTAGGGGACTAATGACCTTAGCAGTTGAGTCCCATAGTGCTCAGAGCCATTTTGTTTTGACAGATGATGTATTTATTAAAAAAATGAACGAATGAGGGAAGTTCAGATCAAATAATACTGAAAATATAAAGACATCTGAAATACGGTTTTAGAACATATAATTTCAGTATCAGATGCATCTGCTGTATGTTACTGTGTGATGCTTTTAAGATAATTCTTACATTTTTCGAACGCCTATACATACTCTAGAACGAATACGCAGCCTAAGCCGAGATGTTATCCTCAGCAACACTTGTTTTACTGTGCGAATAGTCTACTTCAGCAGGACCGATGTTTTCAGCAAAGCGCGTTCAACAATTACATGTGGTCCTCAGAGGTCACCTCATTGCGCCAACCGAGAGTCAGCCAATCCTAAAGTGCATGTCTGGCGTTTTTTGAGGCGACAGTTGTGATTAGAACCAAAAAGGATTCAGTTGCTGAGTGATAATGATCGTTACAGGTCTAAAGAGACTAAGCATCTATAGTCATCAGTATCGTATTCACCCAAAGGATGGGAATCTCCGTCCACCCCATCTGTCTGCGTCTAGAGTGCATCCCATGCGCAAGCGTGAAAAGTTTACCAAATGTCTGCTTGACGTGAATCTGAAGCAGGACGTGGATACTAGCTCGGCGTTTGCCTCCGCCTAAAAACCACATCCATGTGCGCGGCTCACAAGTCCTTGTCGTTAATCTGCGAGGCGGAATGGATCCGGATCAGGTGACTCCCCGTATCCACAAAGCGACGCGTTAACGTACTCGGCTATCCAGGTGGGTCTCAATTGCTACAAGACTCCGTTTATGTGTCTCACCTTCCAACAAGTTTGGGTGAAATGGAAAGCTGCATAGCGATGGAATTAAATGCAGTAACTATTGACAATTAAATCTCTGGAATTTGTTACTGTGTCTGGACATCTCACAATCGATCTTCCTCCTCCTCCAATCATCTACAGTTAAAACTTTATCGTACAATCGGTTAATTCATCTCGCGTGCCGAATAAGAACAATACCGTGTACTACGTGTGCGTTTTCTTCGTAATGAGACCTGAATTTAACTTGGCCCGATCTTTAAATGAGACTGAGAAGCGCATCACGCCCCCCGCATGATTCGCAGCGGTCTACAGCCGTGGCGGATGATATTTGAAGCGGCGTGTTAGAAGGCCGAAGCATCGCGCTCACTCCGCTGCGTTGCGTAAGCGGCGATGCGCCTTTAAACTCGTGCTCCGTTGATGTAGCCACTCACGGCCGGCCCGCCGGGAGAACGGGTTAGCGGACTCGGGCGTAAACACATCATCCTCGCGCCGCCGACGACCACCTGTGTTTTCGCCCCCGGAACACCTTAAGGTCGCCGTGATTTGTTTCTGGTATCGCCCCTCCATCACAGTAAAGCTGAAAACAGGGAACGCGTCAACGCGGAATTTGCCGCTCGCTAACTCCAGTAGAATTACGCTTATAAACCACTCAGTGCTGCTTCCGTACTATATTCTGAAGTCACAGAAGTGCGCTGCACATAATTTCGCCACAGCCTTAGCTAAAAAGAAAGGTGCAGTGAACCCGGGGTGTTCATACACTGACAGAAAAAGTGGCAACGTCAAAAAATAATTGCTGCAGAGTAATGAAACTTTGGGAATACATTTGTCTAGGTAATATATTTGAGAGACTAACATTGGGAAAGCACAGGTTAATGTAAGCTGGAAGAAGTCGTAAACGCCAGACTGTTGAATGCAAGCGTGAAAACGAGCGTTCATTGTGTTGTACAGGTGCCGGATATCAGTCTGTGGGACTGAGTTACGTGTCTACGGCATTTGGCCGTCCAATACAGGGGCATTTAATGCTGTTTGTGGATGACTGAAAGTGTCGTCCGTTGACGTGTCATATGTGCTCGACCGGACACAGATTTGGTGACTGAGCAGGCCAGGAAAACATGTAGACATTCTGTAGACCAGGTTGGTCACAACAGCGGTATGTGGGCCAGAGTTATCCTGTTAGAAAACACCCCCTGGAATGATGTTCATGAATGGCAGCACGACAGGTCGAATCAACAGATTGACGTACATATTTTTGGTCCTCCCATTGTCAAACGAAATCGCACCCGAGACCATAACTCCAATTCTAGGAGCAGTGTGTGGAGTACGCAGACAAGTTGGTTGCAGGGCCTCAACCGGCTTCCTTCTAACCAACACACGGCCATCACTGGCACCGAGTCCTAACCAGTTTTCATCAGGAAACGCAATAGACCTCCATCCTGCCATCCAGTGGTCTCTCGCTTGACACCACTGAAATCGAAAATGGCGGTGCAGTCAGTGTAATGCACAATACAGGGCGTCTGGCTCGGAGATGTCCTTGAAGTAACCACTTATTAACACTTCTTTGTGTCACTGTGGTGCCAAATGCTGCTCAGATTACTGCAGCAGAAGCAGTACGATGTGCCAGAGCCGTACACCGAATACGATGATCCTTCCTCTCCGTGGTGCCACGTGCCCGTACAGAGCCCGGTCTCCAGGCATCACCGCTGCCAGCATTCAATTACAGTGGCTACATTCCTTTCAAGTGTTTTCGCAGTATCGCAGAAGGAACATTCAGCTTCTCATAGCCCTATTACACGATCTCGCTCAAACTCATTGAGGTGTTGATAATGGCATTCTTGACTGTCATCAAACCACCACGTCAAATGTCAAAGGCAAGTAACGCTCACGATCATTACAGCGTGCGTTTAAAGCAAACCTTATTTGCACCCTCATAGTAGCGTAACTAGTGCCACTTTTATGCGACTGGTGCAAAATTTCAGTAAATTTCATCTTTCAGTTGTGAAACACACCTACCAACTTTCGTTTATCTCGCACAACTTCTTCTTGATGTTGCGATTTTTTTCAGTCAGTCTATTTTACGTCATATAGACCTGTCAGCTTCTTCCCCTGCCTTGCCTTTCCCCGTTCCTGTATGCGGTCAGCTTTGTTATATGGGTTTGGGCAATGTTAATGATTCAGTTGCTGACCGGATGCCTTTCGTGACACCACCGCTCTTCCATTGATAGGATTTGTGTACCTGCTCTGCTTGAATCTAGAATAAATCTCATGTTCAAGTGAAAGAACGTTTCCTAATTTTTGCATAGCATGTATCTGTGACAGAATGTGGGTGTTAGCCTGGTGTTTATCTAGCTGGGTCACATGGACATCTTAGCTGCATGGCTGTAAATTGCACACGACTGAGGTGAGCGCTAGTGAAGTGTTTTCATTATAGTTCTGCATTTAGAAGTACAGGACTACTCTGCAATTCACAATTAAGTACCTGGCAGAGGGTTGATCGAGCCACCTTCAATCTATTTCCACTCTTGACTAGCGCAAAGGAAAAACGAGCACTTAAATCGTTCCGTAAGAGCTCTGAATTCTCTCATTTTATTTCGGTGATCATTTCTCCCTATGTTTCTGGTCACCAGTAAAATATTTTTGAATTCGGAGGAGAACGTTAGAGATTGAAATTTCGTGAAAAGATCTGGTTGCAACGAGAAACAGCTTTATTTTAACGATAGCCGTCGCAACACACGGGTCATAACCGTTACACTCTCTTAGCTTTGGTTGCGATAATACGAAAGGAGCTGCCCTTCATTGAACTTTTTAGATGTCTCCTGTCAATCTTATCTGGTAAGACTCCCATACAACACAAGCGATAATCCAGAAGAGACGCACAAGCTCAACGAAGACAGTCTCTTTAGTAGGCTTGTTACATCTTCTAAATTTTCTGCCAATAAAAGTCTGTGATCCACCTTCCCCTCAACATTCTCTTCGTGATCGTTCCAATTTAAGTTCTCCGTAATTGTAATCCCTAGGTATTTAGTGAAATCCACAACCTCTAGATTTGTGTGATTTATAGTGTAACCAAAATTTATCGGGTTCCTTTTAGTAATCGTGTGGATGATATCACAGTTTTCATTGCTTAGAGTCAGTTGTCACTATTCGCGCTATACAGATGACTCATCTAATTCACTTTGCAATTGGTTTTGATCTTCTGATGACTTCACTAGACGGTCAGTGACAGCATCACCTGAAAACGATCGAAAAGGGCTGCTCATATTGTCTCCTAAATTGTTTAGATAGATTAGCAACGACAGAGGGTTTGTAACTCTTCCTTGGGAAATGCCAGATGTCACTTTAGTCAGTTACTAAGACAGAAAACGAAGAACACAGTCGCAAAACAGACATTACTCCAAGGGCACGAACTAATTAGAAGTCGCCTATGAGGACTGGTGTCAAAAGCCTTCTGGAAATTTAAAAACATAGAATCAATTTTACATCACCCGTCAACAGCACTCATTACTTCGTGTTTATAAAGAATTAGTCCTGTTTTACAATAACGATACTTTCTGAATCCTTGCAGACTATTCCTCAATAGATAGTCCCTTTCGAGGTAATTCATGATATTACAACACAGTATATGTTCCAAAATCCTTCTGCAAATCGATATTAGTGTTATGGTTCTGTAATTCAGCGGATTATTCTTATTTCCTTTCTTGAGTATTGATGTAACCTGCGCAGCTTTCCAGTGTTTAGGTGCGGATCTTCCGTCGAGTGAACGGATTACTAAGTGTTGAGCTATTATATCAGCGTACTCTGATGAACCCTCTGCCAGGCACTTCAGTGTGATTTTCAGAGAATTAATGCAGATGAAAGGAATCTAATTAGAGGCCATGCCTTTATTACGTGATTTAAGCTGCTTCGCTACACCGAGGATACCTATTTCTAAGTTACTCAAGTTGGCAACTGTTCTTGGCAACGCAGTTGAACGCTAGAATAGTTACTTCGTCTTCTTTGGTGAGGGAATTTCGGAAAACCGTGTTCAGTAACTCTGCTTTAATGGCACTGTCTTCCGCAAAATTTCGATAGCTGTCGCTCGGTGAAGGTATTGATTGTGTCTTGCCGCTGGTGTAATTTACACGTGAGCATAGCAGTTTTATTATACAGAGTGCTTCAAAAAAACTCATACGATTTTGCAAGAATGAAGATTAAAAATTGGGGTGGATTTTAACGTATGCATCGAAACAAAAAGTTTAGCTTGGCACTAGTGGTAAGTTTTGGTTCGTGTGGTTTCTGGTAGCGGTCTCCCTGGTGCATCCCGCTCGCTCGTCAAATCGTCCATTCTCCAACGTGCGTCTTGAAGAGAGGGCTGTAACATAGAAACAAAAACCGTTTTGCGTTCTCTATTTCACCTGATACAGTTCAGTTACAGCTTCATCGAGAGTGGGGCACAGCACCTCCTACACTTCAAAGCATTCGACGATTGTACCAGCTGTTTTATGACACTGTTTAGTTAAGGAGAAATCCAGAGGGCATCCCCGTATGCTCGATTAAGATGTAAAGCGCATTCAACATTTACAGTTGGTTCACAGGGATTTACTCCTGGTGTCAGCCGAGAAGTAGAACATCCCTCAAGTGTCTTTCTGGAGTGTTTGTGTTTCAAACCACACAGAATTTAGTTGCTACAAGATTCCGCTTATGTGCTACCCCTTGGAACAACTATACTGCTGTGGCACAGTGAATACAGTAACTCACTACATGCTAGCAAATGCATGGTACGAGTTTGATTGTCGTCTGCGTCCTTGTTGTGAGGTCGGTGGAGGGCACATTGAAACATTTTTGAAAGGTAAACGACCCTATACATAATTCTTAACAGAACTCCAAAGTCTCATGCGCGTGCTTATAAATGATACACCCATATAATCGGGTGGTTTCCTTGAAAATACCGAGTGAGGTGGCTCGGTGCTTAGCACACTGGACTCACATTCGGAAGGACGATTGCAATCCGCGTCTGACCAAGCTGATTTAAGTTTTCCGTGATTTTCCTAACTCACTTCAGGCTTCCTGTCTTATGATATCCACATCGAAGGGACGTTAAACCCTAATCTACCTTTCTTCTTTCGAAAATAAACACTTTTCAGTCCTACGCATAAGTTAATATTTACTTTGATGCCTCCTACTTCACTTCTAAAACCACTAGTACGACCGTAGGTAAAGATTCCTATCCAGCGACTAGATAAAAGCGACAGTCCTGTATGACGGCCGCGCAGATGATGCCGAGCGGTCAGTAAAAACAAGCATCGTCTTGCATTTACTTTCTTCAGGCGCGATGGCAGCCTTTCTCCGCGTGGTCGAAAGATTGCGTCTTCAGCGTAACTGGTTAAGTGGCCGTGATGAATTAGCGTACAGTACAGTGTAGTGCCTGTTAGCATACCGTATCTTACGCTTCTATACTCTTTGCTAAACGGTTTGGTGCCTAATGTAGCGTAATGTTTCCGGAGGTTTTTCACGTCGGATGAATGTGCAGTTACGCAAAGTGAGATCGTAATCCGTCACAAATATCTGGATCTGCCGACATGGAGTAGAGTGGATAACTTTTTGTGTAAAGCTTATGTAATTAAATTAGATTTAAGAAGTTTTGCAACCTGACCGTTACCAGAATGCCTGTTTTATTGTCATATCGATTAACAGCGTAAAGTTACATTTAACGGCGATCAGAACAGTGAAATCAGGAACAAAGTTCACTACACATTCCACATCAAACCAACTTGATGTTGTATCCCAGAGTTGTAGTAATAGAACTGAACTCTAAGTGACAGTGCAATAACTGCGAAGAGTCCATTTGATCCAAGTTAAATAAGGATACAAACTGCCTCATTTCTATATATCAATATCACGTAATAATAATATATGATGATGAATTTCTAAATATCTATATCACTTAATAACAATAACTGATACCGGCCGGGGTGGCCGAGCGGTTCTAGGCGCTACAGTCTGGAACCGTGAGACCGCTACGGTCGCAGGTTCGAATCGTGCCTCGGGCATGGATGTGTGTGATGTCCTTAGGTTAGTTAGGTTTAAGTAGTTCTAGGGGACTGATGACCTCAGATGTTAAGTCCCATAGTGCTCAGAGCCATTTGAACCATTTGAACCAATAAATGATGATATAAAGGAAGAAAGGATGATACCAACATGGTGGGGCAAAAGTGAGGCTGAGAGGGAGGGAGAGAAATCGAGGGCTGGGGGGGCGAGCTTACTACATTATCCCAAAGAAGGGCCACCATCTGCAGTGATACATGCCCCCATCCGACGACATACTGCACAGAGATAGGAGATTAAACCCAGAATTGTCACATAGTTTAATATAAACGAAATGCATTTGCACTTGCGAATACGAACAACCATCAGCTGTATAAGGGAATGACGACAAAAGCAATTTGTACCGGACCGGGACTCGAACCCGGCTATCCCGCCTTACGCAACCGGTCGTCTTAACCGCTTTGGCTATCCGTGTACGACTCACGACCACACTCAAACTTCCATATGTCGTCGTTCCTGCGTGACAACCTGTACTCGTCCACACATTATGTAATTCTGGACAGGGAAGCACATTTCAGTTGAAATCCCTGCCTGATATTGCGGAATAATACGATATTGCAGTGCCTGTGCTATTAAGAAGAACGATGCGATGATACGTTTGGATACGCTTAACAACACAGGCGCTGCAATATCGTACATAGTTTGACGATAAGAAATTGCGCGTCACTGGCTTTTCCAATCAAATACTGGAGATAATCTTTTTTGTTTCCCACAGCCATGACTCGAACTGGTTACCTCTAGGTCGAGCTCTACTGTTGTAGAGTGTGTTACAGACGCTGGCTACAGGTACAGCCAGTGTGGTCAGTAATTTAATTCGAATAATTTACACACAGTCTAGCGGTCAGGAATGGTATTCGTCTTCTTTCTGGCTTAACTTTATTCTGTTGACGACCGACGGGATGGAGTCAGGCAGCTTTCAGACTAAATACTTCTTTGCTGCCGGAATTTAGCGATCTCCCGAACCTTTATTGGTACGGAAATGCTTTGGCACCCACGTTGTAGCGCTATAATTGCCATATTGTACAATCAAACTATTATTCTTAATAATTTTATCGATGACTTTCATTGTTACTTTCTCTAAAGATATGTTCAGCGATTGTCGGTGGGTTTATCGAATAAAATAAAATAAAACAATACATAAAATAAATCGTCATGAAAGTTCTCGTGCATGAAAATAAAATTCCTATGTGGACCGAATAATTTTGACTCTCATCGAAGAGTACCTCATTTAATCGTCTTCGCCTCGTTGTCCGACGGACAGCTCGTGGAAGAATAATGGGAAACACAAAATGGTGGCAGCACGTAATAAAATCATTGAAAATTCGTGAAAAATGCTTTCTTCCCATGAGGCTTGTAATCGAATATTGCACAATATTAAATACAAATCAATAAAAAAGTTTTTAGCGATATAAATATAAAATAAAATAAAGCAGAGTCTGAACTGGTTCACGAATACCTAAGATGAAGAAAATGAGTCATGTACAAAAAGTATCTTCTAACGATGTTGGCTGCGATCAACATAAATGGAGGTAGATTTCGGAAGCAAAATCGAAATATTGACTTCAAATGACTTACAATTACGAGAAAATTTGTCATAGACAGTTTAGTAAAGTCATAGCAGGTATTCAATGTCGCGCCTTGATCATTCAATTTCTTTTTCAATATTTAACTGAAATTCATACATGATGTGTTTTACTATGTGCACCATCAGATAATGAGAAACTGTAACTGAAGATAAATATTGTGGCAATTTAAAGGACAAGGAAGTACAGATCTGGTGTGTACTGCATATTAATAATGAAAATAAATTTCGTGAATAACTATGTCATCACGGAATTTTTTTTTGGAATAAAGCCGTCTAGGCCTTTTAATACATTTCTTTCTTTATAACGACGCGCTGGTTACTGATGTCATAAGATTGGAACTTAGAACTTGCAATAAAACCTATGCCCAAGCAGGGCGTTAACTCTTAGCCATAGGTTTTTATTGAAACTGACACCGAATATTGTTTTCGTGTCAACGTACATAAAACTGTAATCACGGCTCGATAAATATCAAGTACTGTTTGTATTCATGCAGGGACGACCTTCCCGAGAGTATGGGTAGTATATAGGCTGAAAGTGTTGAGTTGAAATTTCCTCAGACTTGCTTAGAAACTTCCATAGAAAAAAAAGTAAAATAAAATAAAATAAAAATTGCTGCAAATTTTTTTATTATTATTACTTGGGGTCTTTTGGTTATTAGTAGAATACCCTGACGCTCTCTAGTGTTGCGTTGCAGCAACTGACGAAGTGATTTAGTTATTATGATAGTCTAGCGCCTCATACGGCAGTGGAGTCTGATGTGGGGTAGGCGTATGGATGCCTGCAACCCGCTTCGCTGCGGTGTCTGGCTTCGAGCCTACATCACACACAAGCTGCTATATCGTCGCGAAGGCCCGACAAGTTGCCGTCCCCGCCGGCTATGTTTTTCTATACATGCTTCCACTACTAAGGTTGAACCGCGAACTGAGAGTATTGTCGTGGACCTGAAATGGGCGGTTTACATATTCGATTTACTGATTACTGTAAACTTGTCGACTTGCCGGGAGCTCAAACCGCGCAACACAGGGCTGCAGCCGGCCGCGGTGGTCTAGCGGTTCTAGGCGCGCAGTCCGGAACCGCGCGACTGCTACGGTCGCAGGTTCGAATCCTGCCTCGGGCATGGATGTGTGTGATGTCCTTAGGTTAGTTAGGTTTAAGTAGTTCTAAGTTCCAGTGGACTGATGACCACAGATGTTAAGTCCCATAGTCCTCAGAGCCATTTTGAACAGGGCTGCACGTTCCAGATCAAAACAATGGCAAGCAATCCACCTTGAACACAGTACCACAAGACGAAAGTTCTTCAACGAGTGTGAGAATTTCAGGGATGAATATCACCGAGTGGCAGTCGTTATTGCTTTTTTCCTCACTGTCAGATTTCGTGACAACCGGTTTCACAGGCGAACGAAACACCTTTCACTCAGTTCAGATAAAACAAGCGCTTCAAAGGACGGGGCGAAATAATTAATTTGGCTCAGTTCCCATTTAGAGATCAAGACTGGATTTTCTGTGTTGCGACTTTTTTGCTGGTGCTTATCGAAACAACTTGAGATTTATCGCCGGCCGGAGTGGCCGAGCGGCTCTAGGCGCTACAGTCTGGAACAGCGCGACCGTTACGCTCGCAGGTTCAATCCTGCTTCGGGCATGAATGTATGTGATGTTCTTAGGTTAGTTAGGTTTAAGTAGTTCTAAGTTCTAGGGGACTGATGAGCTCAGAAGTTAAGTCCCATAGTGCTCAGAGCCATTTGAACCATTTGGGATTTATCTCACTGGACGAGATGAAATTAGGAGTAGAACGTTGAGGACGATTTAGGTATTTAACAGGTGGAGCGTAGGCAAGTAAGAATAAATCAATCCCAGTTATTGTTGGTTACACAGACACAGCTGGTTACAAAGGTAAATTTTCGTTAAATATACTGGTACTCCAGTTGTAGATTATGTATCGACTGCCGTTTTTATTTTCGTTTACGTAACCGAAATTTTCAACGGTGATTATGATTGTGATCTGCTAGGCAATTCTGTAGCATCGTTTAAGCATGCTGCACGTATTTACAAACGCTGAGAGGCCGATATGGTACTCTTATACGGGTTTTGGAATGGTAACGTTACTGCTGCGTGTGAAGAATACGGTAGACGATTTGCTAACCGCAGGGTACCACATGCAAAAGAGTTGACTCGTGTTTTCACTACACTGCATGAGACTGGGGCGACGTCTTTTTGGGTCCCGTTGTCTAGACTTCCTTGAATACGTGCTTCCTGCATTATTGGAAGAGGTTCCTTTGGCTACAAGGATGGGTATGATGTACCTCTCTGCACATTCGAGTCCTCAAATTACAAATCACTTAAACAAAACATTCCTCGTAAGACTGATCGAAAAAAATATTCACATTACTTGACCAACAAGTACCCCACATCTCAACCAAAAAATGGCTCTAAGCACTATGGGACATAACATCTGAGGTCATCAGTCCCTTAGACTTGTGTTGTTGTGGTCTTCAGTCCTGAGACTGGTTTGATGCAGCTCTCCATGCTACTCTATCCTGTGCAAGCTTCTTCATCTCCCAGTATCTACTGCAGCCTACATCCTTCTGAATCTGCTTAGTGTATTCATCTCTTGGTCTCCCTCTACGTTTGTACCCTCCACGCTGCCCTCCAATACTAAACTGGTGATCCCTCGATGTCTCAGAACACGTCCTACCAACCGATCCCTTCTTCTAGTCAAGTTGTGCCACAAGCTCCTCTTCTCCCCAATTCTATTCAATACCTCCTCATTAGTTACGTGATCTAACCATCTAATCTTCAACATTCTTCTGTAGCACCACATTTCGAAAGCTTCTATTCTCTTATTGTTTAAACTATTTATCGTCCACGTTTCACTTCCATACGTGGCTACACTCCATACAAATATTTTAAGAAACGACTTCCAGACATTTAAATCTATACTCGATGTTAACAAATTTTTCTTCTTCAGAAACGCTTTCCTTATCATTGCCAGTCTACATTTTATATCTTCTCTACTTCGACCGTCATCAGTTATTTTGCTCCCCAAATAGCATAATTCCTTTACTACTTTAAGTGTCTCATTTCCTAATCTAATTCCCTCAGCATCACCCGACTTAATTCCACTACATTCCATCATCCTCGTTTTGTTTTTGTTGATGTTCATCTTATATCCTCCTTTCAAGACACTGTCCATTCCATTCAACTGCTCTTCCAAGTCCTTTGCTGTCTCTGACAGAATTACAATGTCATCGGCGAACCTCAAAGTTTTTATTTCTTCTCCATGGATTTTAATACCTACTCTGAATTTTTCTTTTGTTTCCTTCACTGCTTGCTCAATATACATATTGAATAACATCGGGGAGAGGCTACAACCCTGTCTCACTCCCTTCCCAACCGCTGCTTCCCTTTAATGCCCCTCGACTGTTATAACCGCCACCTGGTTTCTGTACAACTTGTAAATAGCCTTTCACTCCCTGTATTTTCCCCCTGCCACCTTCAGAATTTGAAAGAGAGTATTCCAGTCAACATTGTCAAAAGCTTTCTCTAAGTCTACAAATGCTAGAAACGTAGTTTTGCCTTTTCTTAATCTTTTTTCTAAGATAAGTCGTAAGTCAGTATTGACTCACGTGTTCCAACATTTCTACGGAATCCAAACTGATCTTCCCCGAGGTCGGCTTCTACCAGTTTTTCAATTCGTCTGTAAAGAATTCGTGTTAGTATTTTGCAGCTGTGACTTATTAAAATGATAGTTCGGTAATTTTCACAACTGTCAACACCTGCTTTCTTTGGGATTGGAATTATTATATTCTTCTTGAAGTCTGAGGGTATTTAGCCTGTCTCATACATCTTGCTCACCAGATGTTAGAGTTTTGTCAGGACTGGCTCTGGCAAGGCTGTCAGTAGTTCTAATGGAATGTTGTCTACTCCGGGGGCCTTGTTTCGACTCAGGTCTTTCAGTGCTCTGTCAAGCACTTCACGCAGTATCGTATCTCCCATTTCATCTTCATCTACATCCTCTTCCATTTCCATAATATTGTCCTCAAGTACATCGCTCTTGTATAGACCCTCTACATACTCCTTCCACCTTTCTGCTTTCGCTTCTTTGCTTAGAACTGGGTTTCCACCTGAGCTCTTGATATCCATACAAGTGGCTCTCTTTTCTCCAAAGGTCTCTTTAATTTTCCTGTAGGCAGTATCGATCTTATCCCTAGTGAGATAAGCCTCTACATCCTTACATTTGTCCTCTAGCCATCCCTGCTGAGCCATTTTGCACTTCCTGTCGATATCATTTTTGAGACGTTTGTATTCCTATTTGCCTGCTTCATTTACTGCATTTTTGTATTTTCTCCTTTCATCAATTAAATTCAAGAACTACTTAAACCTAACTAACCTAAGGACATCACACACATCCATGCCCGAAGCAGGATTCGAATCTGCAACGGTAGCAGCAGCGAGGTTCCGGCCTGAAGCGCCTAGAACCGCTCGGCCACAGCAGCCGGCCACACCTCAACCCTATAGATTTTTGCCTGTGGGGCTAGTTGAAAGGCGAAGTCAGCAAGTAAACACAAGAGACTACTTTACCGTTCTGAACGTAAATAGCTCTGCCCTGATAAAAGAACCCCAACATGGCCTCACAAGAACTACACATGGTGTTGTCGAGAGAATTAGAGAGAACACTGAAGCGGGGCCGCGCGGGATAGTCGCGCGATCTACGGCGCCTTGTCGCGGTCCGTTCGACTCCCCCCGTCGGAGGTTCGAGTACTCTTTCGGGCATGGGTGTGTGCGCGTTGTCCTTAGCGTAAGATATTTAAGTTAGTGTGTAAGCTAAGGGAGCGATGACTGCAGCAGTTTGGTCCCGTAAGACCCTACCATAAAGTTCCAAATTTTTCCAAACTGAAGCGGGAAATGGAATTTAAGAATTCAACTTTGACCTTAATCGTCAGCCTCAGCTTAACACCTTCTGTGAATGTTCGTTTGGGTTACATTCTAATAGCCGTATCTCTAAAACTGAACATAAACTGTATTTGAATTAGGGTAAACTACCACCTTCTAAAATATTTACTACTCGTCGTGAAACAATACACAGGGTGTTCCAGAAGGAGTGGTCAATATTCAGGGATATAACAGGAACGACCATTCGAAGAAAAATGTCCAGTAAACATGGGCTCTAAAATGCATGCCTCAAGAGCTGTGAGCACTTCGTCGTCTTCAATACAGTGAAAAAAAAACCCTTGTACTGAAAGCTCTTTGCTTGCTCTTGCGTTAATTGCTGTTAAGGTATGCACTTCTGAGACTATGTTTACTGGACTTCTTTTCATACTTTGGCCCATACTACCAGTTCTCAAAATATGAAAAGCAAAAAGCTTGCAATATAAGAGGCTTGTTTCACAGTATCGAAGATGAACTAAGTGCTCAAGTCCTTTAAGTAGGCATTTTAGCTCTTATATTTACTTCACTTTTTTTCTTCTAATGATCGTTGCTGTCATATCCTTTAACACTGATCACTCCTGCAGGGACACCATATACAGGATGTCTTTCCTAAGAGCAGTCAGGCACGTTTTCTCTGGTCTTTCAGCAGCTGTTTCTTTTCTTTTTTTTTTTTTTTTCAAAGTGTATCTGGAGTCATCCGAAACAAATACTGCTCATAACGTCTTTCATGCGACACCTGGCGTCGTTGGAAGGTGTCACTTTGTTTGCAGTTACCAGCAAAATCATTTTTAAAATAGAATTTCCCGTATCCATTCGATGAAATGGTCTCAGAGTAGGCTAGTGTGTTATTCCCATTGTCGGTATGTATTAGCAGGAACAGTAAAACACGAAGAATAACCAGTACTGCATCACTGACAGCACGTCGTGTTTCGTGCTGGCTGCAACAGCTATGCAGAAGCGCTGCCCAGTCGCTGTTGGAGTACAGGTCATAAATTTGGAAATTTGTGGTAAGGTCTTATGAGACCAAACTGCTGACGCCATCGGTCCCTAAGCTTACGCACTACTTAATCTAACTTAAACTAAATTACGCTAAGGACAACACACACACAGCCATGACCGAGGGAGGACTCGAACCTCCGACGAGGGAGCCACGCGGGCCGTGACAAGGCCCCCTAGACCGCGCGGCTACCCCGTGCGTCCTATTGGTTATACTTCCTGTTTTACTGTCTCTGCTATTGCATATCAATGGAACGAATAAGGCAACAGACTAATTTCAGATCGCTATACCGAATGGCCATGCGAAACTCCAGTTTAAAAATGGTTTTGATTGTAATGGGAAACAAACCGATGCTCTTTATCGACGCTAGGCGTCATTATGAAATGTCTGATGAGCAGTATTTCTCTGGGCTGACTCCAGCTGCACGCTGCCAAAACGAAATTGCAAATATCTCCAGATACACCAGAGAAAATGTTCCTGACGACTCTTCGGAGCCCGCTTATGTAGTTGAGTGGTTAACGCGACAGGCACTCTTGTGTGTGTGTGTGTGTGTGTGTGTGTGTGTGTGTGTGTGTGTGTGTGTGTGTGTGTGTGTGTGTGTGTGTGTGTGTGTGTGTGTGTGTGTGGGGGGGGGGGGGGGGGGAGACCTGGGTTACTGACTGGACTGGGGCTGTCTCTGCCTCGTGATGCAAACTGAGGAGCTAGGAACCACTTGGTTAAAAGGTAGCAGCTCCAACGTCGAAACGTTGACAACAGCGGTGAGAATATATAACACTAAGAACTCCGTCTTCAGGCCACAAACGGCCCATCGGGACCATCCGACCGCCGTGTCATCCTTAGATGAGGGGATGCGGATAGGAGGGGCGTGTGGTCAGCACACCGCTCTCCCGGTTGTTATGATGGTTTTCTTTGACCGGAGCCGCTACTATTCGGTCGAGTAGCTCCTCAATTGGCATCACGAGGCTGAGTGCATTCCGAAAAATGGCAGCAGCGCATGGCGGTCTGGATGGTCACCCATCCAAGTGCCGGCCACGCCCGACAGCGCTTAACTTCGGTGATCTCACGGGAACCGGTGTATCCACTGCGGCAAGGCCGTTGCCTACGAATATATAGGATGAATGTATATAATATGCACCGAGATTGGTCCAAAAAATTTGCCACTAAATTGAAACTTCACGTCCCCAGTGATTAAGTGAGTGACTTGGCATGGATGTATCATCTACAGTAAATCCTGGTGTCGTAAAGTATAGTGGTAGTCAAACCAAACCTTGGTATGAAAATTGCTTTACATTTTTTATGAGGTGAATGGCTCGCCCTTGCACTAGCTATTAAAGCGAGGGCCAGATCTGCGACACAGGCAGCAGGTTCGTAAAAAAAAAAAAAGAGAGACTGAAATTAAATCAACACGCCGAAGCAGCTTGTTACTCCGCGAGATCTAACTGGAGCACGACCGCTGTTTTCAATAATGGGGCCTGACCGCAAGTGGAGAGCTCGTTAGGGAAGCGGGCCGAGGCTTCCTGCAGCCTGCAGCCGACAATTAAGAACGTGTTCCCCACTGGTCGCTGCTCTCTCACTCCAGGCGTGGGGAGCCCAGCGAAAGTCTCGCGGACACGTTTACGGCCATTGACGCGGGCAGCACGCTGCAGTCATTCAGGGCCGCTGCTCGTCCCATCCCGGGCAATGGCCGCGTGCCGGCACGGCCAGACACTGCCATCTCACCCAGTAGTGGACGAGTGGTACACATCTTCTTTAACACCGGCATCCATATACCGGCGACGGACAGCGGCCAATTGCACTGACGTTTTCAAAACACGTGACGTCACGCCGCGGCACGGGGGCGCGCGGACACGGAATTTAGCGGCAGTCAGTAGCGAGCCAGTGTGTGTGTTGGACCTTCCATCAAGCTACGGACCCCCTTGAAGATGTCTCCCGCAGTCGGAGACGAAACGTTGGAATCACCTCAGAATTCATCAACCGACCACGGCATAACAGCCCGGATAATTATAATGGACACAAAGGAAGTTAACTGTATTATAGTTCGTCTATTGTTACTGGATGTCAAGTTGACATTGAAAGTTGTAGTACTGAAATAAAATTGGTGGTTTTATTCTGACGCCGGAAGCCAAGCATAAATTAAGTGCACTACTACTGAATGTTTTGTATGTAGTTTAATACTAATTTTTACGCTTCATATCCATGTAATTGTTATTTAACTCCTTGTTGTGCAGTGGGATTATTTAATACAATCTGACTGCGTAACTTGTAAGTCAATGACATGGGATATCTATTCATGAATACTGAATCAAATTGTCCTCGGGGTGAAAATGTATCTTGATTTGCACTCTACGCCCAAGTAGGGGAGAGATGACAATAATATGCTTTGTTTTACTTTTATCAATATGACGAACCCCGGTTGACAGCCTCGTTGCCACCATGGAGCCGTCAGTGTAGATTATTGTCGTGATATTCGTGAGAATATGAAATTAACAGACCACAATTTTATTCGTTTTTGAGTTACTAATTCTTATCAGTCATTTAGATTCTTGTCACCGACTCCTAATGTACATAGCTAGTACCGACTGAACCATATTTGTGAGTCATGTTAAGACACTTCAGCGAGCACTGAAATGAACGCAGCACTTTGACTGTTATTCACTCTTGATACTCGCGCCTAACTTGCAACCTCGAGATGATTTTTTAAGGTCAGTCAATTCTTTTTCAGTTTCCCTCGTACAGTTCAGACCGTGACCGCACTCCATTGACTGTTGTCTCTCCGGAATTTCTCTCTTCCGTACATCTGCGACCGTCGCCACTTTGCGAGGGCCCATCGAGCGTATCTTCGGCACTGTGTAATCCCCTGCCTGTCGCGCTCTGATCACGTCAGCTCAACGCAAGTGTTCACAGATGTGTAACATGCGTTTCCCAAGAAGTAGTCTGACGAGCACAATATTTTTCTGAACTATCTCTTTTTTCGCGGTACTTTTGTAAGGAAGCAATTGAATTAAGAAGGCAGTGAGTCAAGTGCCAAATATAGATATTAGTTTATATATTAAAATATGAGGCAACACCTCAGGCATATGAGGACATTGCTCGCCTTGCAGTACGTCGCCTCCCAAAAACATGATACTCTTCGTCAAAACTGCTACATCATGAAGGAAGGTTTCTTCTTATCCTCTTCCTCCTACTCCTCTTCCTTCCCCTTCTCCTCTTCCTCCTACTCTCTGGCGATTTTAATGTGGTCAGAAAATTCACTCTATTATCACGATTTGACCATATTTATTTATCTAAACATTCTGGCCGAATGTACTTTCCGCAGCCAGCATAAAAAGGGCACAACAGGTGATTCAGGCTATGGCTTGCATGAGCTGAAAAAATAACAACTCTCTGAATGGCCTTTCTAAGTACTGTAAACGTGGGGAAAAATCAAGTTGTACGTCGATTAATGTTCCACGTTTAACTATAGGTCCCCCATAACTAAATGTATATGTTCTTCGGACGAATGTCGAGCTGTCTCTAGTAGGATGATAACTAATAAAGCACTCTGGTGTTCAACCAGTTTTGGTGTTGAGAACCACTTTACTTTCGAGAAACGTTTAACGTTATAAATCATTGTCCATCAGTAGTAAATTCTTAATAGACAAACTTACAAACTTTGAACAGAATATTGCATGATTTATTGGAAGCATTCTAGGAAAACATGGTTCATACGTGAAGGCGACCACGTGAAGAACACTTACACGATTCATTTGTGAGTACTGTCTAAGTGTGTGGGATCCCCGCCAGGTCGTTAAGACATGGAAGCAATTCTGATGCGCGCTGCTGGATTTGTTGTTGATGGTTTCGTCAACATGTGAATATTACGTACGTTATTTCAACGAAATACTATTGTGGTAGTTTAGAGCACCGGCATTTGCGGCAGACTGCATAATTATTCCATTGCCGCCAACATACATCTCGCGTAAGAGCCGCGAAGACAAGGGAATTCAGGACTCGTACTGAAGCATATAGATAGTCGCTTTTTCCTCGCTCCTTTTGCAAGTGGGAAAAGAAAGGAAATAACGAACTGGTAAATAGCACCCTCCGTCATGCACCGTGCGGAGTGTGTATGTAGATGTAGATGGTAGGCTTTCGCGGCCGAAGAGCATTCGGTAAGATTCTTCTGGCTATGTGACCGACCCGTGATACGAAAAACTACAAAATTTTCGGCTACTCTTGCAGGCAGTGTTAATCAGGGTGAATCCCTGATTAAGTCTGCCTGATGTAATACCTGAAACGCTGGTAGTCTTATACCACGACGCGCCCACATACCAAGAAGAGTCTTTTTGAAAAAGAATGACGCGACTTTCTAAATGTAATTTTTCTTGTTGCTAAATAGTCTCTCGTAAGGGAGACAATGTTATGTGAGTGCTGAAGACGTGGGCGCACAGAATTAGACGAATTTTTAGGCTAGCTCACCATAAAGCTTGATTTCGGTGCGGGAAATCTGAAATGTAAAGCGTTGCATCTGCAGGATTGTCAAAAAGTTGGGAAATGCTACATATGTTGACTACTTCTCTGATCTTTGAGCTGGCCGACGTTTATTAAGTCCTGGACAGTACAAACGAATTGCCTTGCACTGTATACACCAAACCAAAGACTCCTCGATCGACCGAGGAATAGCTGAAACATGGAGTGACGTGCTGATTGATACTTAATCTTGTGCGTTAAGTTTGTCCTTATGTTTGACTATCGAAATGGCCGAGAACCTATGAAACGCCGTAGCGGTGAGCGTCGTTTCCCAGAATAACACGAAGACCAATTCCTAGGCGTGTCTCAAGCACTGGCGCTATCGCCGAAATCACGGTTCCTCTGAGGCGGAAGTACTCTCAGCGGTCACTTTTGTATAAAGTTTCCTACGACACGTCAAAGCCAAACGACGCCATAGGACAACTTTGAACAGAATGGTGCTGTATCAGTAAATTGTAGTATCCTC
The DNA here is from genome assembly GCF_021461385.2 of Schistocerca piceifrons. Classification (NCBI taxonomy): domain Eukaryota; kingdom Metazoa; phylum Arthropoda; class Insecta; order Orthoptera; family Acrididae; genus Schistocerca; species Schistocerca piceifrons. Next base: position 525,861,960 of record NC_060141.1, read on the forward strand.
AAGAGCTTTATACCAACAGTTTAATGGTTCTTCTTGGGCTTAGTTATATATTCAGTATTTACTCTTAGAAGTAAGTGCACAACATTGGTTTCCAGTTTCGGTAACGCTACGTTGCTGAGCGGTTACAAGTGTAGTGGGAAAGAGCTGTTATCGCGTGGTGTGATGTATTAGCACAACCTGACGTAAATTTATTACACATCGAGATGCATGTCAGGTCACTAAACGAGTTGCGCCTCGTATAATTTATGGCGAAGTTACGTAATACTGTTGGATAACAGCCCACAACGTCCTTTCATACAAGATGTCAAGGGATTAAAAAAATATAAAACGGAGATAGAAAACCGTTTTACGATTCAGTGAGGCATTGAGCAAGGCTCCCTGGTTTCATTATATATTCGTCGGGTGAAAAAATAAGTCAGTGTAGGAGGGGAACCAATGATTAGAAATAGTTAAAGGACTCGAAAACTAGCCTTAGAAGTGCGTGCGCCTTTTCGAATATAAACCACATCACTATAATGACATTACACCTGAAGGCGAGAACCACGAACTTCGGACTTCCTGTAATTATATAAGCTACGGCGTAGTAGGGAATGAAGACAGTTACCGAGCGAGGTGGCGGAGTGGTTAGACACTGGACTCGCATTCGGGAGGACGACGGTTTAATCCCGCGTCCGGCCATCCTGATTTAGGTTTTGGGTGATTTCCCTAAATCGCTCCAGGCAAATGCCGGGATGGTTCCATTCAAAGGGCACGGCCGACTTCCTTCTCCGTCCTTCCCTAATCCGATGAGACCGATGACCTCGCTGTCTGGTCTCCTTCCCCGAAACAACCAACCAACCAATGAAGACAGTTATCCAGGAAGCAGAGAATTTCTTTCTTCAATTCCAGTCAATGACCACAAATTGTCGTTATTTGGTGCTATTTTGCCTTTATCAAGGTACGAAAATGAGAGACTTCTTCTGTTTTATGGAGATCAGAAGATGGTCATTATAGCCCGAAATCGACTGACAGCAATTTGCTTGTCATCAATGACTGGAATTTATAAAAATAAATTACATTAGTTAAGTACATGGTTGATAACGAGATAATTTTTTAGAAGGAACGTTTTTTGAACAGCCAAATGCCGACTACTACAACCAAGGTCTCCGCCAAATCATTCAGTGCTGGGAGAAGTGTCACATTGAAGGGTGATTATGCGGAAACTTCTATAAGCGTATTTCGTTTTCAAAATAATTTACTGTCTGACACAATCAAACCAATAAATTATTTTCAGAACAAACAATAACTGTAGTTTCCACCTCGAATACAAAGTCTTTCTTGGTAAAATTGTTGCGTTTTGTCAGACAGTCTGCATGAAAATGAGGGAAAAAGGTATCAGAGGTTTTTGACATATTAATCACTAATATTCAACGCCGCTACCTGGAAAGGTGTTAAAAACAATCAGATTCGGGTCCACGAACTGATATTTCCGTCACTGACGGTACCTAAATTACATCATGCAGCGAACTCAGGAGCACCTTACGCTCCGGGCGTACGCCAACGTGTAGAGTTATACAACTACCGTAGGCTAACGTAGGCTGTCATAAGTAAGCTGGACTACAGTAGTTTTCCCTTGTAGCTTTAATGAGTTAAGGTCGTACCGGCGTTACCTCTACGTGGTGTGTTGCATACCTATCAGGCTCTACCCCATAACGGTCGATTTGCATACGTATAGGATCAGTGCCTTACTAGGCGTTACTTAAAAATAAACAGTATATACAGCAAAATTGAACTTTTCAATGTTTAATTCAGGTTTTATTCGAAAATTGCTGATTTGTGAAGTGAAAGAGAGGGATGATGTATTAAAAATAAAGAAAACAATATAGATTTATCATATAGCGCTAGAAATAGCAATTTCCTTAAAAAAGGTAAAATAAAAAAGGTAAAATAAAAAAACGGCTGGCCGGGGTGGCTGAGCGGTTCTAGACGCTACTGTCTGGAACTGTGCGACCGCTTCGGTCTCAGGTTCGAATCGTGCCTCGGGCATGGATGTGTGTGATGTCCTTAGGTTAGTTAGTTCTAAGTTCTAGGGGACTGATGACCTCAGCAGTTAAATCCCATAGTGCTCAGAGCCGTTTGAACCATTTTTGAAAAAGAAACGGAAAACGAAAATATATCAGTCGTCGCTTCACTACTTCGTCGAAATCATATAAAACATGGTTCTGTTATTCACTAATAACTTTCGCATTTATCAATAATAGCAGGAAACTCTTGCCTCTGACCACGATGAACGTTCTATTCAGCACAAAATAACAATAATTATTCCATATATTTTTCATGTTTGTGCACGTAAACTGTACTTGCATCACAAGTAATTGCTTTGGTTACATAAAAGCGCAGAAGTTACGTGATCAACTAATTTTTGTTACTTATAAAATGTAGTTTTTATTCTGTAAGGATATAAAATAAATAGAGGATTAATAATGATGTGCTGTTCTAATTACGTGCAATACAATCAAACCACAAAAAAGAGAGAGCAATCGTGGGGTTCTAGTTTATCTCTTACACATTCATTTATCTTTCTTTCCCTACAATGCTACGAAATATTAACGGTAATCCTACCATTTACTATGTCATTTATGTAGTATACCGAACCGTAGTTTTGGTAGAGAGCAATTCTACTGACGCGTCTTCTTCAGCAGCAAGAAAGAAAGCAACGTCTCAGAATTGCACCTCGCTACTAAGTACGACAGCCAAAAACTATACACCCCAACCGGCGGTCATTTACTGACCGTGGAAAGTTCTTCCACCGCCAGGTTTTGAACTGGTTACTCACGGCCCGAGCTCCTCGTTAGCGACCTCAGCTCCGGACGCGCGTTCTTCAGCATGCAATTTGGCGCTGCAATATTCTGCTCATATTTGTTTGGTGCTTCACGAATGAACACCTGCTTCTAAAAATTGCACACTAGGAGAAAGACAGGGAACGCTCGTCTGTCGAGAGTTCTTTTTTCCTCGTAACCAGTGACCTACGACCTCTGGAGCGCTGGCCACTGCCGTGCGGCCATTTTAATGAGGGGGAAACTGAGCGCCGGGCTGGCGGCTGACCTCAGGGACGGCCAGGAAAAGAGAGGCCGGCGCTTTTCCTTGGCGGAGCGACCTCTGCGCCGCTCGTCGCCCCCACCTGGACTCGGACGGCGCAGCCCCGCCCGCTCCAGCCTGCCTCCAGCGGTCGCCGAAGGTCGACTCCTTTCCCGCTGCTCACAAATTGGTGCAGAATTGTCGCTCCCCGGTTATTATGCTTTCTGAGAAGTCAGTCCGTGGTGGCGTGTTGTATCTGTGCTCCAGCGGTTTTATAGCTCTAATGTGGACCAGCGCCGCATTGCAATAGGTGGAAAGTGGCGGGCCCTTTCGGACTTAAATACCCGCCTGCCACACTCCCAGGCAAACTGGGTGCGCACCGGTTAAGGCGTACGAAATATCCGCCACGCTAGCAGAACGCGCTCTCCGTTTCAGCTGTCTCCTGACTTCTAACTGTACAATTAAACTAAATACATGTGTCCAAACATGTTGCTAACTCATAATTCTATGACATCTAAACTGTGCGATCAAAACACCTATTAATAGAGATTAATGTGGGGTGTGTCCACCTTTCGCCTTTATGACGGCTCGAACTCAGCTGGGGACACTTTCAACGTGGTGTCTGAATGTCTGTGGAGCAATGGCAGACTATTCTTCCTTAAGAGCCGAAACCAGAGAAGGTAGTGATGTTGGAGGCTCGGGCCCGAAGCGAAGTCGACGCTCTAACTCATCACAAAGGTTCAGATCAGGAGTCTCTGAATACCAGTCCATTTCAGTAATGTTAAATGCTTTATGGCAATATGCATTGTCACGCTGATAGAAACAATCAGGGGAAGAGGACATTAATTCGGGTGTGTTCACTCTTCGTCTTTTTGTTGGGTTCGCTGGAGATTTTGTAAAACCTCGTCACCAGTTTTGAAAGGCCTCATTGCTACTATGTTGTTACGGTAGTCCGAGTTTGTGAGTTCGTGAAACGGCTTTTGGTGCAGTACACCTTTAAGACAATTTCTCAGTGGCACTGTTACACAGCTATGCCCCAGGGTCAGGTATCTACATTTATACTCGGCAAGCCACCCAACGGTCTGTGGCGGAGGGCACTTTACGTTCCACTGTCATTACCTCCCTTTCCTGTTCCAGTCGCGTATGGTTCGCGGGAAGAACGACTGTCTGAAAGCCTCCGTGCGCGCTCTAATCTCTCTAATTTTACATTCGTGATCTCCTCGGGAGGTATAAGTACGGGGAAGCAATATATTCGATACCTCATCCAGAAACGCACCCTCTCGAAACCTGGCGAGCAAGCTACACCGCGATGCAGAGCGCCTGTCTTGCAGAGTCTGCCACTTGAGTTTATTAAACATCTCCGTAACGCTATCACGGTTGCTAAATAACCCTGTGACGAAACGCGCCGCTCTTCTTTGGATCTTCTCTATCTCCTCCGTCAGACCGATCTGGTACGGATCCCACACTGATGGGCAATACTCAAGTATAGGTCGAACGAGTGTTTTGTAAGCCACCTCCTTTGTTGATGGACTACATTTTCTAAGCACTCTCCCAATGAATCTCAACCTGGTACCCGCCTTACCAACAATTAATTTTATATGATCATTCCACTTCAAATCGTTCCGCACGCATACTCCCAGATATTTTACAGAAGTAACTGCTACCAGTGTTTGTTCCGCTATCATATAATCATACAATAAAGGATCCTTCTTTCTATGTATTCGCAATACATTACATTTGTCGATGTTAAGGGTATCAGGGTAGGAGAACGTAGTTTCCACAACACTCCAACAGATTAGTAACACAGTCTCACAAATGAGTTAAAAAGGTTTCCTTATCTTTGTGACTAGCTGAATATTGAAGTTTGCAACACTGCTTGTAATATAACACAATAAAGGCCCTCAGTGGCTAAGTGCAAATAATCGTCGGTAACCTTCACAGTGCATTGCAAATGCAATTACAACAACAGTCTGTCCAATTCTTAGAGTTCACTAAACGACGTTCCCTGTCTAAATCAGCTCTGGACGATGATCTACAACTAAGTGGGCGGGAACTGCTCTTCTATCTTCCGAGTAGTCCGTTGACGTCCGGTAATTGGCGGATTGTACTCGGCCGGCGATTGGCGCATAAAGGATGTGACATCATGCGGTGTCGACATTTCACTTTCATTGTACGTGTCTGATCTCTTCACTTGGTAATTCATGCAGTAGCTAATACAGTATGTGACAAAGAAAGTCAGCTGCATTCAGTTTCCATTATTCGAACACTCTATTGCGAAGAAGAAAATGTGACTCGAATCTTACTCGATAGTGGTGACAGACTGGAACCACACATGACTATTTTGCGTTGGATGCAAGATGATTCGGAGTAGCGACTCGCACACAAAACGTATGTTTAAAGACACGTCAACAAAAAGTAAAGTTCTCTTTGTATAACCAGAAATGAGGAATAACTGTCAGACGGCGGAGCACAGAATAAGCATGAGCTATAGCAATAATCTCAAAGCCGGGAAAGGCGGAAAAGGACGTTATTCCAAACTGGGTACTGGAGATGGCCGCCAGAGGTCAGCGGCCAGCACTAAACGTCATGGCCGGCTGGTGTGGCGCTTCAGTCTGGAACCGCGTGACCACTACGGTCGCAGGTTCCAATTCTGCCTCGGGCATGGATGTGTGTGATGTCCTTAGGTTAGTTAGATTTAAGTAGTTCTAAGTTCTAGGGGACTGATGACCTCAGATGTTAAGTCCCATAGTACTCAGAGCCATTTGAACGATTTAAACGTCATGGTTCAATGATCACACTAGTACTGAATTGGGTAGTCCACCTAAGAAACGAGGGTTTCCACAGTAAGCACTGACAAAGGTATAATCACCGCGTGCGTCATGAAATGCATATGCATAGAACAGTAAGGTAGCAATATGTTTCGATACGCGTATTTACTTTAATTGTACGGCTTGAAGTCGGGTGGCAGCCACTGCGGAGAACACAATCTGATCAGAAGAGTCCGTACGCCCCCACGTATTGAGGGATTGACCACTAGATGTGACGGCGGCCCCTGCTGTGTAAACGAAGGTGGTCAGTATCATGTTGTCAGAAGAGAAGCAGCAACAGCAAAGTGGGTCGGTCAGGATAACTCAGTGACTTCGAACGTGGACTAGTCACTGAGTAACATATCCGTCAAGAATATTTCAACCGTTCTAATGCTGGCCAAGTCGACAGGTGGTGATACGACTGTGAAATGCAAACGGAAAGGAACAACCACATCTAATCCAAGGCCACATAGACCTCATGTACAGACGGACAGGGACCCCCGAGCACTGCAGAGATTGATTCTAAAATATCGCGTGAAAGCAGAGGACGGAATCATTCCTGAATTCCAAAGTGCCAGCAGAATGTGCGTAGGGCGTTGAACAGAATAGTCGAGCAGCTTCTCATTACTGGACCTTCTGTGGTCACTGCTGAGTTGCATTTGAGGTGCGACGCCACTGGACAGTGGACGACTCGAAACGAGTCATTTGGAGAGATGAATCACGCTATACTCTGTGGAATCCGATGGAAGGGTTTGGGATTGGCCGATGTCTGAACAATGTTATCTGACACAACGTGTAGTTCCAACAGTGAAGTGATTTTCGCGGGTAGGGTATGGTCCACTTATAGTGCTTAAGAAACGCAAGATGTGGAAGGCAATGACCTCATATTACGGCACTGTGTACTGCATGCAATAAAAGGAACAGTTCGCAGACGATGATCGTTTGTACCAGCATGAACATGCACAGTGTCGTAAGACGGTACCACTGAGGCAATGGCTTGTGGACAATAACATTCCTGAAATGGACTGACCTCACCAGGGTTTCGTTCTGAACTCAATGGAACATCTATGAGACCAATCACAACGTCGACTTTGCTCCAGACCACAGCTGTATCTTCTCTAGTTGCTCCTCTTGAGGAAAAATGGGTTGCCTTCCACCTCTCCGAATGAGAAACCTTGGTCGGTTTGTAAATACTGTTTACTTTGTGTTTAGCAATCAATATACGGCCAATTTTGTCCGTCATTCTGGAGATGTATAGTAGAAAGCCCTACCCGACATTTCTTCTTCCGGAGTGTCACTTCGCTGGGTGTTACGTGTCATGACTTTTCTTGTGCAACTGCCGAAGTGCCCATTGCTGCATTCCAGGTGTTCCATCCGACGTCCTGTGGCTCATATATCTGTTTTGTGTGCGTTATGAGCGAATTGATTATTCTTCTTCACTGGCTTGGGTAATGGTTTGAAAGTTTGTGCAGTATCGGTCCGTGTGCATTGGTTTTCGATTCACGCTGTTGTGCAGGTTCTCACCTTTCCTTGTAACCAGCACATCTAGAAATTATTAGTTTCCTTTGTAATCAGTGTTAACTTAATCTTCGTATTTTGTCATCGCGCTAGTCACCACGATAAACAGTATCCTTACTTGCCGCCATTAGAGCCGCGCTGTCGATATATGTCGTTCGGGGACCGCGCGATCGATATGCAACGCTTCTTGTTCTCAAACGTGCTCATCAAGTTTAGCTCTTTCGGCTAAGCAGGGGATATCCCAAGCGCCCAGTTGTATATCAGCCTTCCTCTAGCCGCACCCCACGACCCGGCGATTTCTTCGCCCTATGTCTAGTTGGCCCCATCGCCTCCAGCTCGCACACTCGCGCAGCCGCCGGTGCTGACGTGGTGCACTCAGCCACGCCCTTCTGTGGAGGCGCCCGCTCTGCTTGTCCGTTCGGAGGAGACGGCGCTGCCGTTGCCAGGCGGAACCTTGATTCTTGACCACCAGACAGAGACTCTAGCTATCGAGCCTGTACGTCTGTGAAACGCTCGTAACTCCGCGCGCATGCCCTCTGTAGCGCCACGCTCGAAGCTGTTGCTTAGTAACAGTCAAAAGTGTCTAACCACACACAATATCGATAGCATCCGACATGGCTCACAGCCGCTACTCAAAAATCCTTATTGCTTAGTAGTTACGATCTTACGATCTTGGATAGAAATTACGTCATTTACGCAATTCAGGGCCGGTGGACTGATGTTCTATCCTGTTGCAGGTACAGGTCACTAATAGAACGCTGTACGTGAGCAAACGGATGTACTTGAGCACGCAGAAAGTTCTTGTATCATTCACCGATGAGAGACTTAGATTCAGTATACGCTCCGTTTCAGCTCATATTAAAACCAACACATTCCTGAACAACACCCTGTAGACGCAATGCCTTACGTGGTTTACAACCTATTCCTATCCTGCCATTGGCGAACTAACATGTGCCGTGACTCATTAGTCAAGCCGACATTTTCACTTTTTCTTTTCCGTTTACCTGCTTTGAGTGTTCAATGGCTGTTGCTCAGTACCGTTGCTAAGCTGTGTGTCTTGTCACTTACAGTAAGCTCCTGTGACACACATATAAGACGTCGTTCTGAGGTCTGTGGATGTTCAGCGGTCGCTGTTGCCCTGCATTTAAATGAAAAATCATCTGTGGCACTGTACGGCGACTATTCGCTGTTTTTACCCGCAGAAGTCGACACCTAAAGGGAAGAAGAATAGAATTTAACGTAGTTCCGGCGACGAGGTACTTACATTATCATCACTGAATTTGCCTTAAGCTAGTTAGGTAAACCACGGAGAGCTTAAAAGTTGGTTGGCCTAGGTGGTTTTCAACTGTCGTCCCCAAAATGCGGATCCAGTATCTTACAACTGCGCTACTTCGCTCCGCACAGCGACAGCTACCGTCAACACGTTGTAGCCTACGGCAGTTGACTGTGGAGCCGGCGGTTTTCTCCGAATAGAGAAGCTCAAGGTACACACACTCCCCTCAGTGCCACAGGAAACGCCTGGTGTTGACGAAACACTGGAGATGGAGTGCGCGATGCACTGGACTCTCAAGATTCCGTTATAATCAAACTCGCTTATGTTGAGCGTTCTGGCCACTAGAGTGTCGGCGGCTAGAGCAGAATCTGGTGACATCACGGCCACCCGTATTTTATTCGCTGTGGCGCCACTATTGTGACCTATCCATCACAGTAGCTCTCTCCGGTTGAATTTCTTATGAGCGTAGACTAATGGACGAGTACATACGGCTACAGTTTGAACGACATTCTACAAAAATAAGTACTCATATATCAAAATGAGATATTTATAGTTTATACGTTGACATTTCGTACATTATATAGTGAGAATGTGTACTTTGTATTTGCTGCGGAGTACGAGAGGAAGTGAATGTTTCATCATCTCGACGAAATGAAGATGACACCATGAAACTTGGTGCTGCTCATCCTCTACCCTTCAATATGACACATTTTTCCTAACGGTGAATGATGTGGAGGAGACGTTCATTGTAGAAATCTCCATTTTGTTTTTCAAGAAATTTCCTACCATAAAAATTATTTCGTTGCCAGTCTGCCATTCCTGCCATGAAACGGCTTTTTTCATCTGAGGAAGAAGTCGTAGGTTGCCATTTGCCACGCCAGACGAAGGAAAAATCTGATAACCCAAAGATATAGCCTGTGTGATTGTGTCCCGTGCAGAATGAATTGCGGCGTCGTCGTCGTCGTCGAACAAAAACACTCGGCAAGCTCAGATCCTACAACGATGGATAAAAAAAAAGTCGTATGGCATGAATGACTGAGAGACCACGATGGGCTGTTCATCCGCCTAATTGGAAAACTTAATCCTATCCAATTATGTGAATTCGTGTTGTTTCTGACATGTCGAAAGAACAGACACCACGCATTCATATACAGGGTGTTTCAAAAATGACCGGTACATTTGAAACGGCAATAAAAACTAAATGAGCAGCGATAGAAATACACCGTTTGTTGCAATATGCTTGGGACAACAGTACATTTTCTGGCAGACAAACTTTCGAAATTACAGTAGTTACAATTTTCAACAACAGATGGCGCTGCAAGTGATGTGAAAGATGTAGAAGACATCGCAGTCTGTGGGTGCGCCATTCTGTACGTCATCTTTCTGCTGTAAGCGTGTGCTGTTCACAACGTGCAAGTGTTCTGTAGACAACATGATTTATTCCTTAGAACAGAGGATTTTTCTGGTGTTGGAATTCCACCGCCTAGAACACAGTGTCGTTGCAACAAGACGAAGTTTTCAACGGAGGTTTAATGTAACCAAAGGACCGAAAAGCGATACAATAAAGGATCTGTTTGAAAAATTTCAACGGACTGGGAACGTGACGGATGAACGTGCTGGAAAGGTAGGGCGACCGCGTACGGCAACCACAGAGGGCAACGCACAGCTAGTGCAGCAGGTGATCCAACAGCGGCCTCGGGTTTCCGTTCGCCGTGTTCCAGCTGCGGTCCAAATGACGCCAACGTCCACGTATCGTCTCATGCGCCAGAGTTTACACCTCTATCCATACAAAATTCAAACGCGGCAACCCCTCAGCGCCGCTAGCATTGCTGCACGAGAGACATTCGCTAAGGATATAGTCCACAGGATTGATGACGGCGATATGCATGTGGGCAGCATTTGGTTTACTGACGATGCTTATTTTTACCTGGACGGCTTCGTCAATAAACAGAACTGGCGCATATGGGGAACCGAAAAGCCCCATGTTGCAGTCCCATCGTCCCTGCATCCTCAAAAAGTACTGGTCTGGGCCGCCATTTCTTCCAAAGGAATCACTGGCCCATTTTTCAGATCCGAAACGATTACTGCATCACGCTATCTGGACATTCTTCGTGAATTTGTGGCGGTACAAACTGCCTTAGACGACACTGCGAACACCTCGTGGTTTATGCAAGATGGTGCCCGGCCACATCGCACGGCCGACGTCTTTAATTTCCTGAATGAATATTTCGATGATCGTGTGATTGCTTTGGGCTATCCGAAACATACAGGAGGCGGCGTGGATTGGCCTCCCTATTCGCCAGACATGAACCCCTGTGACTTCTTTCTGTAGGGACACTTGAAAGACCAGGTGTACCGCCAGAATCCAGAAGCAATTGAACAGCTGAAGCAGTACATCTCATCTGCATGTGAAGCCATTCCGCCAGACACGTTGTCAAAGGTTTCGGGTAATTTCATTCAGAGACTACGCCATATTATTGCTACGCATGGTGGATATGTGGAAAATATCGTACTATAGAGTTTCCCAGACCGCAGCGCCATCTGTTGTTGAAAATTGTAACTACTGTAATTTCGAAAGTTTGTCTGCCTGAAAATTTACTGTTGTCCCAAGCATATTGCAACAAACGGTGTATTTCTATCGCTGCTCGTTTAGTTTTTATTGCCGTTTCAAATATACCGGTCATTTTTGAAACACCCTGTAATTTCATTTGCCTAGCTGGGCAATTGATCCGCCTTTTTCAAAGCGAATGCGCAAATACGTCCGACTTACTGTGGGAATCTCTGAGAGCGAACATGGAGGAAATGGACAGGGACTGCGGATAGGTGGCGCTCGATGGAAATTTTGGTCAGCCGTAAAGCGAGCCGAGATAGTCGCGTAGTTGCGATAACGCTGTGTTCCGGATGGGGCAGCCCGCATCTCGTGGTCGTGCGGTAGCGTTCTCGCTTCCCACGCCCGGGTTCCCGGGTTCGATTCCCGGCGGGGTCAGGGATTTTCTCTGCCTCGTGATGGCTGGGTGTTGTGTGCTGTCCTTAGGTTAGTTAGGTTTAAGTAGTTCTAAGTTCTAGGGGACTGATGACCATAGATGTTAAGTCCCATAGTGCTCAGAGCCATTTGAACCGGATGGGGCAGTCGGCTTTTGGCCGTGGTCGCGTAAGGACCGGCTGTGCGCGCCGGACAGCGCACTACAGTTGTTTACTTCCGGGTCGCGGTATTTCGTGTTGTGTAGCGTCCATTACTACTGCACCTCGTGGCGCACTGTCACCGCCGAGCGACACTTAAAGTAACATTCCAAGCCGAACATGCACGACCACGTGCTTATGAAATTGAATAATTCATTCTCGAAGAGCTACGTCTGGACCCCCAGGAAGTGATAGGTATTCACTTCTCTATCACTGGCAGTATCGTTTATATAAAGATGACGACGGAGGAAGCATGTGCTGAGGTAATTCGACAACACGCACATGGACTCAAGTTCAAGCATTCTGACGGGCATATTGGAGAGGTAACGGTACATCACGCTGGTTTCGGTCTTCGAACAATTCGGGTCTTTGAGCTCCCCTTCGAAGTGCCACAAGACGGGATCGTCGAAGCTTTCTGACCCTACGGCAATGCTGAGGCACATGGCAGAAAAATGGCAGACGTTCACGACGTACCAAGTGTTGAACGGTGTCTCCCAAATCAAATCGAACTCTCCAGACGTGTACCATCCTAATGCTGACAGGTGGTGTGCCAGCCATCGTTATGTATGATGGCCAGTGGCAGACGTGTACCAGTTGCGGACAGGTGGGCAATGTTCGGTCAGACTGTCCTCTCCGACGATTGATCCAGGTCCCGACCGGTGACGCAGCTCCCAAAGCGACGATCACTTCTTTACCAGACAGCTACGCCACAGCCGTACGCAGTCCTGATGCGTCACTTCAGGAAGTGCCTGTTCTCCCTCCGGCACTCCCCACTGGAAATGACGGTGCTGCCACGGCCTCACCGGCACCATCTCCTCCGACGGCTACTACTCCACCAACTCTGTAGAGCTCAATGACCAGCCCGTCCGCTACGATGGACATCGATGTGAGTGCGGTAGCGGACATCGATGTGAGTGCGATGCCTACCTCTGTTTTTCTCCAGACGGATATTGAGCGTCCACACTCTGATACAGGACAACACCTCCGAAAGCAGCGGTCGCCCCGAAAACGGAATAAGAGAAGTCAAACGCCATACGGCGACACACTTCTTCATGTGGCTTCACAGGCGGTGGAGCGGATGCAAGACAGTGATCTATGCCGGCCGAAATGGCCGTGCGGTTCTAGGCGCTGCAGTCTGGAACCGCGAGACCGCTACGGTCGCAAGTTCGAATCCTGCCTCGGGCATGGATGTGTGTCATGTCCTTAGGTTAGTTAGGTTTAACTAGTTCTAAGCTCTAGGGGACTGATGACCACAGCAGTTGAGTCCCATAGTGCTCAGAGCCACAGTGATCTATCTTCGAGGGCCCTGCCGACAGGAGTGGCCGCTCCTGATGTCCCATCTGAGGAACGACCCAACCCGACAACGATGGATTCCAGGGAGGGAGAGTCCCTGGATCCCGCTACAGCAGCGTCACCATAACTCGTCCTCGATGAGTGCGATAGTACCTTGCCACCTGTTCCAGTCTCCTGGGCTGATGATGTCGACGATGGAGTAGATCGCAATGGTGGCCCTCCCGTCAGGCAGTGGCCCTTTTAGGTGCCTGACCCACCTTCCACCAAGTGATTGCTGCTACAGTGACTGCGTCGGATATGACACGCTGGCCGGACATCTCTGCCGGAACATCTGTGCTAATGGTGGGAGGACGCTCACAACAGTGCCGCATCGCGACGATGCATCTGACCACCATTCGGGCTTCCCACAAACTGGCACTGTTCCGAGAGACCATTTACGCTGCTGATGTCGACATTGCCCTCCTCCAATAAATGATCGTCGCTGATTTATACGCCCCCACTGGCTACACGGCACGTATCTCCCTTGCTTCTGACAATACTAGTGGAGTCGCCATCCTCCTCCGCTCTGGACTCCCTGCTGAAGATGCAGTGCACCTTCCTAATACCAGAGGGATGGCTTTCACGCTGTTCGGCGTCCCCATCCTCAATGTATATGGGCCGTCAGGCTCCACTCGACGTCGTGACCAACACATCTTTCCTAAAGAGATAACGCCGCTTTTCGAGGGTCCCCTGGATGAAATGGTCCTCGGTGGCGATTTCAACTCCACACAAGGCCCTGCTGACCAACTTCCACATCATTCCTCGTGTGTGGCCCTCTCCGTCATCAACGACAGACTTCAGCTTGTTGACTCATGGACAAAGGTTCATGGCACCCGTGCAGGTTTCACATACTATACGGCGCATTCGTTCAGTCGCCTCGATCGTATATACCTCACACGTTCCCTTGCTGCCGACACTCGTCATGCCGACTTATGGCCTCTGGCTTTCTCTGACAACGACGCCTACATCCGCAATGTTGTCCTCGCCCGCCAACAGGTGTGGCACAGCCGCGGCCTGTGGAAATTAAACGTTTTCCAGCTGACTGTACCTCATTGCCGACGGATCGTTGAGGATCCGTGGGCCCTCAGTCATCGACGTCGTCCCGCACACACATCCACCTTACCCTGGTGGCTATCCTGCTCGAAACCAGCTCTACGCAGTGCACTGATGGGATATGGCAAAGACTTCAAATCTTGGCAAGCGAGCACCATGGACTTTTATTATGCAGTGCTTCGTGACTGCACTCCCGTCCGTCAGACGATAGTGCATCGTGCTAAAGCGCAGATCACTTCACTCGTGCGACGACCCATGGAAGGGACCATGTAAGATCCTGCACCAGTGACCATATGCCTCACGAAACGCCATCGATGTACCACCTCCTTACAGAACGCCGACGTCGTCGTCGAGCTCTCATCCACGATCTGACCGATGCGGAAGGCCGACGTTACACTACGCAATGCGCCATTGGTCACGCTTTCTATTCTCATTTCCGCCGGCTGTGCGCTGCCTCCCACATCCCCTGACATTAACATCCCATCCGACGAACGGATCGCGATCAGCAGTGTCATATGCCGTCACTCCGAGAAAGACTGCGGAGAAACTTTTATTTAATTCAGTTCTGTACGTCACCATTCATTCGGTCCCCTCTGACTCAGTCAAAGAGAAAACTGAAATGGTTGAAATGGCTCTGAGCACTATGGGACTTAACTTCTGAGGTCATCAGTCCCCTAGAACTGAGAACTACTTAAACCTAACTAACCTAAGGACATCACACACATCCATGCCCGAGGCAGGATTCGAACCTGCGACCTTAGCGGTCGCGTGCTTCCAGACTGTAGCGCCTAGAACCGCTCGGCCAAGCCGGCCGGCAAAGAGAAAACTGCAACACGTATTATAGCCAGACAGTCACCAATTCACGTACTGACTCCGTCCGACAGTGCTTAACGTCGGTGAACTGACGACAACTGATGTATCCATGTCGGCACGGTCGTTGACACAAGGATAATTAAGGGAGTAAAATGAGACCTTCTCTTTATTAAAGTTTCCGATTACGCAGGACACTGAAATTCTGCGTCAGGTCTGGGTATTGACTGGGTCGATGTTACGAGCGAAGAACATCTAAATGTTAATGATCGAAACCATTGCAAGGGGGCGTCTCTCATCAATGATTTCTTCGTGGAGTGGGTGCCGACGCTCTACGAGTAAGGAACTCTATACCCAACAGCTCCCTTAAAGAATTACCAAATCAGTCCTGTTCTCATATCTGAATGTCTCCACACCGTGATTCAAGAATCTGAAGAGGTATGAATCTCGAGAATCAGTACATCTTTTGATTTCCCATCGGGTGATCTACGAACACCTTGCTGTCAATCTGACCACCAAAAATACAGGCGAAGCTCCTCGCTGAACACCGTAGATTGGCACATAGTGTGCCAGTTATGCCCTCTGTTGCCTGTGGTATGGTATCAGCGGTGAGCCACGTAAGGCAAAGCGAGATCTCAACCAAGCTTGCAGTTTTCTTTTCCCGGAGGTTCGTAACGACGCTCTTTCCGTAACGTCTACATGTCTACATCTACATCTACATGACTACTCTGCAATTCACATTTAAGTGCTTGGCAGAGGGTTCGTCGAACCACAATCATACTATCTCTCTACCATTCCACTCCCGAACAGCGCGCGGGAAAAACGGACGCCTAAACCTTTCTGTTCGAGCTCTGATTTCTCTTATTTTATTTTGATGATCATTCCTACCTATGTAGGTTGGGCTCAACAAAATATTTTCGCATTCGGAAGCGAAAGTTGGTGACTGAAATTTCGTAAATAGATCTCGCCGCGACGAAAAACGTCTTTGCTGTAATGACTTCCATCCCAATTCGCGTATCATGTCTGCCACATTCTCTCCCCTACTACGTGATAATACAAAACGAGCTGCCCTTTTTTGCACCCTTTCGATGTCCTCCGTCAATCCCACCTGGTAAGGATCCCACACAGCGCAGCAATATTCTAACAGAGGACGAACGAGAGTAGTGTAAGCTGTCTCTTTAGTGGACTTGTTGCATCTTCTAAGTGTCCTGCCAATGAAACGCAACCTTTGGCTCGCCTTCCCCACAATATTATCTATGTGGTCTTTCCAACTGAAGTTGTTCGTAATTTTAACACCCAGGTACTTAGTTGAACTGACAGCCTTGATAATTGTACTATTTATCGAGTAATCGAATTCCAACGGATTTCTTTTGGAACTCATGTGGATCTCCTCACACTTTTCGTTATTTAGCGTCAACTGCCACCTGCCACACCATACAGCAATCTTTTCTAAATCGTCCTCCTCGATTTCAGCTATTGTTTATTCGTCGGAGCCAGTCGAGCAATCCTACAGTCCTTTTGGAAGCACCTGTTTTTACTTTTACTTCTTATTGCGACGCTGTTGTCCCGAATCCATATAATCATCACTGGATTCGGGAATTATAAACATCAGGGAAACTGTATGAAAGGACTAGCCCCCTTTAACTGTCGTTATTTATCCTTGGACAACAACAATTGTTTTTGCAACAGCAGGTCCCCTTTGAAAAACAAGTAGAAAAATTGAAGTTAATTTGCCATTACAGACACGAAGGCGTTCAAAATGGTTAATGAGGCAGCAGTTGAATTACAATAATAATAACCTCAAACAACATCAAGAAATAAGACCTTAACAATATTGCCCTTTTCAAAATTTTTCAGTTAAATAATTTTAAATAAATGAGCCATTTAAAATTATTTAACAGTTCTAGATAAAACTCTTCAAACGAATTCAAATCTAAGACATTAGACAGCCACCCAAAAAACTAATTATTAACAAATATAACAATTGGCCTTTAATGATTACCGAAAAGTTTTACACCAAAAAATTTTCAATAAAACTTAGAACAATGGTACAACATGCACTGAGTATTAAAGAGAAAATTTCCTGTGCGATGCGAGTTAATAAAAGCCATGTTGTCGGACAGCAAAATTTAGTTAACAGTCTAAGTCAGACAGCATAAGGTACTCAGTTTGAGCATAGGCAGCCAGGACGCGCGACTACAAACAAATAGCGAACCGCGCTAGGAAATGGTCCATAGCCGCGCACATCGATGCTCTCCCAGCAACACGTAAGTGCTGTTAACAATCAAGAAAGATAAGTGTCTGACTGGGTTATACTACAAGTAAAAGTTACTGTTTAACCAAGATTACAATTGTAGAGCCTTTCCAATAAGTTGAAAGGAAACAAGCTTTCCTGATAGGGAACTACTGAAAGGGAACTGTAATTTCTTCCGTGAAGCAATATCAGTAACAAATTGCTAAGGTCTTACCAGTAGTTGAAGTTCACAGCATGCTTACAGGGCTGGATAATAGTGATACTAGAGAACCCACCAGCTTCTAAAACAAATGCACTACTGGCCATTAAAATTGCTACACCACGAACATGACGTGGCACAGACGCTAAATTTAACCGACGGGAAGAAGATGCTGCGATATGCAAATGATTAGCTTTTCAGAACATTCACACAAGGTTGGCGCCGGTGGCGACACCTACAACGTGCTGACAAGACGAAAGTTTCCAACCGATTTCTCATCCACAAGCAACAGTTGACCGGCGTTGCCTGGTGAAACGTTGTTGTGATGCCTCGTGTAAGGAGGAGAAATGCGTACCATCACGTTTCCGACTTCGATAAAGGTCGGATTGTAGCCTATCGCGATTGCGGCTTATCGTATCGCGACATTGCTTCTCTTGTTGGTCGAGATCCAATGACTGTTATGCAGAATATCGAATCGGTGGATTCAGGAAGGTAATACGGATCGCCGTGCTGGATCCCAACGGCCTCGTATCACTAGCAGTCGAGATGGCAGGCATCTTATCCGCATGGCTGTAATGGATCGTGCAGCCACGTCTCGATCTCTGAGTCAACAGATGGGGACGTTTGCATGACAACAACCATCTGCACGAACAGTTCGACGACGTTTGCAGCAGCACGGACTATCAGCTCGGAGACCATGGCTGCGGCTACCCTTTACGCTGCATCATAGACAGGAGCGCCTGCGATGGTGTACTCAACGACGAACCTGGGTGCACGAATGGCAAAACGTCATTTTTTCGGATGAATCCATTTCTGTTTACAGCATCATGATGGTCGCATCCGTGTTTGGCGACATCGCGGTGAACGCACATTGGAAGCGTGTATTCGTCATCGCCATACTGGCGTATCACCCGGCGTGATGGTATGGGGTGCCACTGGTTACACGTCTCGGTCACCTCTTGTTCGCGTTGACGGCACTTTGAATCAGTGGACATTACATTTCAGATGTGTTACGACCCGTGGCTGTACCCTTCATTCGATCCCTGCGAAACCCTCCATTTCAGCAGGATAATGCACGTCCGCATGTTGCATTTCCTGTTCGGGCCTTTATGGATACATAAAATGTTAGACTGCTGCCCTGGCCAGCACATTCTCCAGATCCCTCACCAATTGGAAACGTCTGGTCAATGGCGGCCGAGCAACTGGTTCGTCACAATACGCCAATCACTACCCTTGATGCACTGTGGTATCGTATTAAAGCTGGATGGGCAGCTGTACCTGTACACGCCATCCAAGCTCTGTTTGACTCAATGCCCAGGCGTATCAAGGCCGTTATTACGCCCAGAGGTGGTTGTTCTGGGTACTGATTTCTCAGGATCTATGCACCCAAATTGCATGAAAATGTAATCACATGTCAGTTCTAGTAGAATATATTTGTCCAATGAATACCCGTTTATCATCTGCATTTCTTCTTGGCGTAGCAATTTTGATGGCCAGTAGTGTATCAAAATGCAGATACAGCTGGTTCTATTGCATGAGAATTTAGGAACAAACATAATTGAAAAATAAGCCTAGATAAGGCGTAAGCTCCTGATATACCTATGCGCGACAGCTGAACACATTACATAACCATAACAACATGGCAAATTTTTTGAGATGGAAGGTTGCCAGAACATTAACGCAAGTTACTTGAGAATCACAAAGAGTACTCAGGGCAATGCACTAGTTCTAAAATCACAGAGCCAAATAATAAGTCGTACATGACTACTCAAGGAACATCAACACGAAAATCTGCTCAAACGGCTTGCGGAGCGAGAAATCGGTGCACAGAGCTGAACAAATTGTTGCGCAAACATATGCGAACCAGACCTTTGCCTACTGCGCAATACTGGCGTAGAAGAGTGAAAGACGACCCGGGAAAGACATCGTGCCGATCCGCATCGCTTGTCCGTTGCTTCAAGCAGTGCTGCTGCCCCCAGCTCCATACTGTGCGACAACTGCCCGTCCGCTGCTCACGCCGCGCTCTTCGGAGGTCTCTGCCCAGACGCTACTCTAACGGCCTCTTAAAAAGACCAGGCGAGGCAATAAGGGAGTAATCCGGGCCACCTGGTGAGTCGTCAGCTAGAAGTTATCGCTAGTGGGAAGGTGAAATGAGCCGCCACTGCTCGGTTACTCGTTCCACAGTCACTGTGCAACAGCAGACTGTCTGCGATCTGTCGGTATGATGTTCCCATTTCACTCATGCCAATGGTTCGATCTTCCTCAAAATATGAAAGACGGCGATAAACTGCACCTTTCAAGTCCTGCTGTGTTGCGATAGCCACCTGAATAGTTTCAGTGACGTTAGACACAGCCAACAGCCACCATATACTCGCTGTATTGTACACCTGTAGAAATGGCTTTATGATATGCTGAAAATAAGTTGCATCGGGATGAAATTTTAAACAAGACACCCCAGAGGCAATAAAATACTTGAGTATAGCTTTGGTAACGTTCAAAGCTTTCATGGAATAACAATTTCCATTTCCGTGCGTCAGTATGAAAAAATGTCATTAAAATGAAATACATCTTTTCGTTATACTAATGTTAGACTCCCTACACTCTGATCTTATTTTTTTTTGTGTAATTATCCACGGATTTCTGCGTTCTCGTGGGTCTTTGGCAGGCTCTTCACAGCGATCATGCTCGGTACGAGAGAGAAAGTCTTCGCAGTTGTCTGAAACCGAGGACGAGGATAATCATCCGCCTCTCGCTGGCCGATTCTGCACGGTGTTACCTTAGCGTGTCCAAGAATGCAGCGGTTTTGCTGCTAGTCGCTAGTAAAGCACAACCTCTGGTTAATCGTCCCTCAGTAGAGAGACACCATCTCTACTGACAATCAGTGCATGTGCTTTTTGTTGGCGAGCAGAATTCCAGATATTTTGTACCTTTCTGCGTTATTGGAATATTGTGATTAACATTGGTTCTGTGCATCCAGAAAGAAAAGATTTAGTGGCCAGACCGACCACAACGGATATAACGCTTTTAGGTCTACAGTCAAATTTGAGGCTAATTAGAGAGAATTAATGTGGAATAGATCGGAGAATTACTGTATTCTGTGGCGACTTCAACCAAACCTGGTCACAGTTTAAACGAAACAAAATCTTGAATGCAATAAAAATCGGTTGATAAATTATGCATTTGATTCCCGCTTAAATAACAAATTGTCTGTGAGTCATAAAAGTTCTAGCGTCACAACAGATGATCAGCTTCAGATTTATGATGAAACAAATTTATTAAGAATGTCATTTTTACGCTCTTCATATGGTTTTGTTTCTTATTACGAAGGAATTTAATACCGTCATCTTACTAATATTAAGGTCTTTACCCTGTTGCATATCCGAATTGTATAGAGATATAATTAATGACATGCTCTATGCATCGGGTGTGCTCTGGAATAAATTTGATGTGTGACATCTCAGATTTAGCATTTATTCAAACATAAAAAGCTTATTTGTGGTGCAGTTTTTCTTATATAAGGTGTACTTATAGCGTGTACCTTCGCACGTTCGTTAGTGTCTTTGGCAGTACTCTTCCAATACAGAAATGCATTCCTGTATGGGAACACTGTCGAAGCATTTATACCTTCTAGTAACTTCATTCGTGTGAAATTAAAATAAAGCAGTAATACTATCAATAAAGGTCTTCTCCGTCGAATCAATACCCCTTTTAATCAATATTATGACGAATAGCAGATATACGAGAGCGCGCTGAAAAGTAAAGCCTCAATATCGGTTGAGGTACTACGCCAAGCACATTTGCCCGACCTTGCCGCTTCGCTGTCGCAAGATGAAATCCTCTTCCGCTAGAAGGCTCCGAACTGTAGCGTGTAACATGTGTGTGTGTGTGTGTGTGTGTGTGTGTGTATGAGAGAGAGAGAGAGAGAGAGAGACAAACACACACACACACACACACACACACACACACACTCACTCCCGAGGAAGGGCTGGAGCCTCTGCCGGGAGGGGCCGCGCAATCCATGACATAGCACCTCAAACCTCGCGGCCACTCCGCGCGGACGTGTAACATGGCGCTGTGGAACGTAACTATGTCGTTGTGTGAGAAACAGAGTGCTGTATTCGAGTTCCTAACCGGATTTTGACTCCTGACATGAAACAGAGAAAACTGTCATCAATTTCTTTTGCGTTTTGAGCTTGATAGGTGATGAAAGCTGGGTTGACCATTTTGACTCCAAAAAACAGAGGGCATCAATAGAGCTCCGCCGTAAAGAGTCACCGACGCCAAAAAAAGTTCAAGTCATTCTCACAATGTTCTGGAACTTTCAAGGTGTGGTGCATTTGGAATTCGTGCGTTAGGCACCATCATACACTCTGCAAGACCGAGAAACCTGAAATCACGAATTCGAAGAGTTCGTCCACACATGAAGCACCTTCTCCTCCTCCCGATTCTTAAAGAACACCTTCAAGGAATTCACGTTGATAGCAATGAAGCGGTGCAAGTGGAAAAGCGGTTGTGGCTTCGTCAACAAAGTCCGACATTCTACAATAACGGTATCAACAAACTGGTCCGCCATTGGGAGAATTGTGGTCGTCGCCAGGGTGATTATGTTGAGGAATAAATAAGTAGAATGTTAATAAACTCTTTTTATTTAAAAATCATTAAGAGTTTTTACATAGAAAAATTCTAAAACATTAATTTTCAACATAACCTCGACAATGGTTCAAATGGTTCAAATGCCTCTGAGCACTATGGGACTTAACATCTATGGTCATCAGTCCCCTAGAACTTAGAACTTCTTAAACCTAACTAACCTAAGGACATCACACACATCCATGCCCGAGGCGGGATTCGAACCTGCGATCGTAGCAGTCGCGCGGCTCCGGACTGAGCGCCTAGAACCGTAACCTCGATAATGGAAATTTTGCTATAGTACCCGTTAAAAATAACATTTCCTTTATTTTCAATAAATTTCAATTAAAAATATGAAATAGCCTCAAAAACATGAAATCGCACGTCAGACCATCACTCCATGTGTAGGTCCCGTGCGTCTAGCACGAACACAGGCTGGTTGCATAACCTCAACATGCCTCTTCCTAACCAACGCTCGGTCATTATTGTCACCGAGACAGAATCAGCTTTCATCAGAAAACAGATAGGACGTCTACCTGTCCTTCCATGAGATCTCGCAGTTTCCTTCTTGAGTGCTATTTAAGTAATTGGGTTCTTGGCCTTCCCTTAACATTGTCACACTCTTACAAATAACAAAGTGCTTAGTAGTAGTCTGTATGAGCCGAGTCCTCTGAGGGGGTTTCTCTCGGAAGCTGGTGTAATACGGTTACGTTGTTTACGAGGTATCCCGCATAAAGAGCGGCGTGGCGCGGCCGTGATCCGGTTTCGGAGCTTGTCCGGTCGTTGTGAAGGAGCTTTTTTCGTGGCTTCCGTGCATAATCCGCGGTGCGTGCGGGCGCAGTCAAGGCCACGGCCAGTTCCCTCCCTGCTGCCGGCAGATAGCGGCGAAAGTGGTCTCGTCTCTCTAACGACCTCATCGTCGCGCAGCCGCTAAACGCCGCCCAGGAGAGACGCGAGGTCGCTCCAGCCGGCCGCCACTCGCCGTCCACCCGGGAATATCCTGCCGGGCTTCGCTCTGCAGGCCGATGGACTCCGCTCACACTTTTGACTTGACTGTGTCTGCTCGACAGTGACATGACGATTTTTTCTCTTCCGTGTGTGGCTAGGCTACAGCTGTCCTCTTGCGGGACGTGGAAACGCACATGGACAAAGCGCTGTTGCTGTCACATCATGGAGTTCCAAGTTCGAAGCCTGAAATGAAGATTCTGGCATGCTAGATTTTAACCTCGTGAAGAAGAACTTTGTCAGTGAGGTGCGGCATCGGGTTTACGTCACAAGTAAAAGTAAACATCGCATTCAGTTGATTTTATGTTATTAGTTTGGTGCATAAATTCGTAGCATTTTTCCCTTGCTTGTTGGTATTCCGTTTACCGTGGGTTTATCTATCGATTGTCATTTTTATTTGTAGTACACTGTTGCTGTTTGAGTTTACATATTGTTATTTGGAGATAGTGAGTGGAGCTTTGGATGCTAGAAAATGGAGTGTCAAGCGGAGAAATCGAAGCATTCCCCCGCATTTTCTTCTGATTGAGTTTAGTGGAGGGGTCACAATAGCGGAAGCAATCAGAAACATTTGTACTGTGTATGGGGATAATGGCACTGGGCCGGCCGCTGCGGCCGAGCGGTTCTAGGCGCTTCAGTCTGGAACCGCGCGACTGCTACAGTCGCAGGTTCGAATCCAGCCTCGGGCATGGATGTGTGTGATGTCCTTAGGTTAGTTAGGTTTATGTAGTTCTAAGTGCTAGGGGACTGATGACCTCAGTTGTTAAGTCTCATAGTGCTCAGAGCCAAATGCCACTCGACAGAGCACGGCAAAAAAATGGTTTTCCCGTTTTAAGGAGGATCGTTTTGGCAGTGACTGTCCATGTTCAGGAAGATCTTCAGGGTTTGATGAAGATCGTTTAATCGCACTAATCCATAATGATTCACGACAGTGTACTCAAGAGCTGGTAGATGTGTGTAACTGTGATCATTTCAACATCGTGAGATTTTATTTGCATGCGATGGGAAAGGTTTAAAAATCAGGTGTATGGGTATCGCATGCTCTGAGCCAAAATCACAAAAATCAGCGGGCGCATCTCTGCTTGCTCGTCATCAATGGCTCGTATACAACACCGACGGTTCCTATCGTGTTTCGATACTGGTGACTAGAAATAATGTCTTTACGCTAACATAAGGAAATGATACGAATGGTTGAGCCCAAACAAAGCAGCAACTCCCCATAAAAAGACCCGCATGCATCCACAAAAAATGTTATGCATCTGGTGGAACAGTGGCGTTGTGGTGTACTACGAATTGCTTCCTCGAGGTGCAGCCTTCACTGCTGACATTTATTGTCAACATCTGAGGCGTCTTGCTGACGCAATCCAAGATTAACGAACAGGAAGACTACGTGAAGTGATGCTACTCCACGATAACGACCGCTCGCACTTTGCTAAACTGACAAAAAAACTATGTACATAAGGTGGGTTGGAATGTCATTCCGCACACACCTTATTCGTCTGATCTTGTGCCCTCAGATTTTCATCTTTTTTGCTCTCTATCAAACAACAATGAACTTCCTTTTCTGGTGAAAATGCACTCCGAACGTGGCTCGACGAGTTGTTCGCCTCAAAACCGCGTGATTTCTACATTCGCGGAGTCTAAAAGCTAGCCCTGCGTTGGCAGACTGTTGTAAATACTGAAGGAGAATATACTATCGATGATTAAAGTCTCTATTGTGTGTATCTGCTGTGTTTATTTAATTTGTGGAAAAACTCTACGAACTTATACACCGACCGAATATATTCAATTTAAATAGAAAATGAGATGCAGACTCAATTGAGTAAACGAATAACTTCCAACAGCATGTATCTGATATCGTTGTACAGTATTGTTTGGAGTTCCCCTACCATCAATTCGCTATTCAAGCCATAGACGAGTGCAGGGTCTTCCTCGCGATTTTCTCCACTTCTTCTTCGACAGTCGCTAACAGACTTAACGCAACTATTTTACGCGCGCGCATTTACGTAAATGAACTGTGTGAGCTGCGAGCCAGATGCAGCTGTGAACTGCCGCTGGGGAGCGCTCCGGAACGAAATCACCAAGACGAGCACGTTCCTTGAGAAGTAACAAGTCGTTGCAGAGCGTGCACCAACCTGCGTGATCTGTGCATACGCATCTGGTGTCACAAATCTCTGGATACCTACCAAGGTAATGTTGGATCCGTGGCGTTCCAAAAGTCAACCAACGTAATATTAAGTAGATGGTCATAATGATTTAGCTCATCATCGTGTTGTATGCTGCAGTGCTGCGTGGGTTCTGAAGGTAGAGTGCAAAGAATGAGAGACACAACAACAGTCATATAAAAGGTGTTTACTTAACTCAGTATTGGACGAATACAATGCATTCAGAACCAAAGTGCAGTTCAGAGAGTGCCATTCCACAGCTGAATTAGTTACATGTAGTCACTGGCACAAAGAGGGTGTATACACGCGTGCGATTATCACGATATTGAAGGGGGACTGATGGCAGCTTTTTATGGCCTCTTATACACTACGAGCGCGACGCAGCCTGTACCGACCGTGGAGGGCGTGTCGACGTAGCGGCCATCGTGGGCCGCTGGTTGCTGTTTGGCTGTCTCTAATGGTGGTATTAGTAGCGACTTGTGCCAACCTCGGGACAAGGAACAGACACGCCTGGCGTAGCGTCCGTCACAAACAACACAACACAGAGTGCCTTGCTCAGCTATGTTTGTATTTTGTGCAGCCGTCTCTAGCTACAATCTACCAATGATACCCCCATAAACATGTCGGCTGGCTTCTTCGGAAGCACTGTTCTACGTTACTTCCGTTGTCGCCTACATCATTTTTCTGCAATCTTCTAACGAATTTGATAATACGTCCGGCCGTGCTTTAACCTCTTCATTTCAGAGTGGCACTTACACCTACAGTCCTCAGTTAAGTTGGATATATTCAAACCTCTATCGTCCCTCAAAATTTTTACCGTTTACTGTTTCTCTAATATCTGGAAAGATTTTCCCTGATATCTTAAAGCTGAAGTCCTATCATCCCGTTCCATCTTCTAGTTAGTTCTGCGTTGGACTTCCTCATTCTTATCTCATTAGTGAACTAAATTGTCAGAGCATTATGTAACACCACATTCCAGGTACTTCTAGTCTCGTCTTTACCGGTTTTCCACAGCCTATGTTTCACTTCAATACAGTGCTACACTCCATACGTTAATTCTTAGTAATTTCTTTCTCCAGTTAAGGCCAATTTTAGATACTGGCAGACTTCTTTTGGTGAAGGATGCTCTCTTTGCCTCAAAAAGCCTTTCTCTTATGTCTTCCTTACTGTATCTATCATGCCTTACTTTGTTTCCAAAGTAATCGAATCCCTTCACTTCGGCTACTATTAGTACACTGTCTCCAATTTTGAGATTTCCACAGGACATGGAAACTGTATTATGTAGGAAAGACTTCCTTGATGTTCTGCTAAATATTATTTATTTTGTGACGAAACGGCTTCAGACCTCTTATGCCACGGTCGGGTGATAACTTCGACTGGTTGATTCGGAAGGAAGGGACCCAAAAGCGATGTCGTCTGTCCTATCGGATTAGGGAAGGATGGGGAAAGAAGTCGGCCGTGCCCTCTCAAAGGAACCATTCCGGAATCTGCTTGAAACGATTTAGGAAAATCGTGGAAAGCCAAAACAGGATGGCCGGATGCGTGTTTGAACCGTCGTCCTCCCCAATGCGAGTCCATTGTGCTAATCACTGCGCCACCTCGTTCGGTCTGACAACTGTCATTGATGTCATTGCTTTCTGTAAGTGGCCTATATAAATATGATGTTTTACATCGAATCTTTATAAATGATGATTTTTCATTCCCGATAACATAATTTATTTAGCAAGAAAGATTAATTCTTCAATGGAAACTGAATAACAGATCAAAGTTAAACCATTAAGTGTATCTAAGGCTTCCAACTGATTTTAAAGTGGTTCGTTAATCATAAATACTTTTCTTTTTTCAAAACACGAGATAGGCTAATTTATATTAAATCAATTTAGCAAGTAATATTTAATATGGCTTCCTCTGTCCACATAGTAAACTTCGACAATGGGACTGTTATTCTAACTTACGTAGTATGCCTACTGTCGCGACTTAGCTGCTGTTGTAATATATAACTTCATGCGATGTGCTCGGTTGTGGAAACATTTACATTGAATTTCTAATAAATCTCCACAAAATAAATCAAATATTGCAAGGTATGGGGAACGAGGCTGCCTATGAATAAGCATGGGTTCTCTGCACCTTTTCCGCCCAACCCCTAGTTGGTACCCTTCTTCAGAAATCTACTCGGTGCCAAGCTGGCGGCACACCAATGTTGGTGGAAAATGTAACCTTCGGTTTTCTTTTGTAACGCTTAAGAAATCTAGCCGCGGGTCAGTTTCAGGAGACAAAACTCCTGCGAAAAGAAAAGTATAAGAAAGTGCTCGATTGTGGAAGCATTTATACTGAATTTCACATAAATCTCCACATAAGAAATCTCTTCGGTTTTGTGCACCATTTTTGCCCACCCCGTAGTAGATAATCTTGTTGAGAAACCCATTCCCTGCCAAAGTAGCGGCACACAATGTTTCGTGTTTCAGGAGGTAATGGTCCTGCGAAAAGATAGAAGGAAGTGAGTCACATACTCTTCGGAAAGAAACTGCACAGAACGTCTTTAAAGTGACCTTTGCCAGCCGCGGCGGCCGTGCGGTTCTGGCGCTGCAGTCCGGAACCGCGGGACTGCTACGGTCGCAGGTTCGAATCCTGCCTCGGGCATGGGTGTGTTCTCAGTTCTAGGGGACTTATGACCTAAGATGTTGAGTCACATAGTGCTCAGAGCCATTTAATTACTCTACCATTTTACTTCATCCTGTCTGTTATTCTTTAGTTCCACTTAGGTGTATGGCCTCTTATAAAATGTAATGCATTTAATGTAAAACATGTAGAATGCCTGGTTAGATGTAAGAGAGGACCTAATTTTGCCAGGATAAACAAATTAGTAAATTCCGGATGTGTTCAATTTATCGAGTGTCACCTCCATAAGAAAAGAAGAGGCTATTAGAAGACTAATCGAGTTCGACGACTCACATTCACGAGAATGTTTTGTCCGAATGGAAATAAGGCGGTGTTACACGGCGTAAACAACTCGTGTCTCACTAATGAGTGGATGTCGGCGGCGGGGAGAAGTCGCCCACTTGGGTGGTACGCACCTGACTTTTACTTTCGCGTTCACGAAACGCGGAGAAAGTCTCAGCCAGGGAATGGTCACTAAATACGTCGGTTAAAGCGAAAACGCGCAGACGGCCAGGGCACTGTTGTTTCTGCTCGTCGGTGATGTCAAGTCTTGAATTTGAAAGGCCATGTTGAGTCTCGCAAATGGACCTGGTGTCATTGCTCTTACGTTTAATGGACTACGAGGAGCGTAAAATGCCAAAGCCTCACGTTCCGATGCAAATATAACGAGGTGGGCGTTGCCGTTCTCTGCCTTTGAAACACTCACTTTGAAAATATTACATATTCTTTAAAATTTTGTTTTTTTTACATATTTTCTGTTAATTTTGCCGGACCGCTTCCGTAGCCGAATGCTTAGTGAGGCTGATTTCCGTGCGGAAGGACCCGGGTTCCATTCCGGGTACCTCCTCACATTTTCTGAGGTAGGAGATGTCGAACGGCGTCCATTCAGCCTCTTGAGGCCAAATGAGGAGTTGCTCGAATAAAGAAGCAGCGGCGTCACCAGGTTTCATCTACTGAGAATAACGGCTGGAGGTGATGGCGACATATGATCACAAGTCTTTCCTTCATAGATCGCTCCTCCTACTGCCCTATAGACAGCAATCGGCCAGTCGGGAAAGGCCTAAGGCGTAATCCGTGAGTTGTGGTTACGACTGTGATAATTTCACCGAGTGTTCTTCACGTTTTGGTGTTGACGATATGTGTATCAGACAGGCTTAGCGGATACTTTTGTTCGTGCGCCCGCTCTGCTAAAACCTCTAGGCTGTTGCCTGTAGAATTCCCAGAACAGCTGCTCATTCTTGTTTCGGCAATATAACTTGATTTTCTTTTCCAGACTGCCCATGGCACGCACTTTTATTCCACTTATTCGGTTTCCGTATCTCACCTGCAGTTTGACCGCCTTTGTGGTTTCTTGGTTAAGAGCTTTTATGACAGCCGAGACGGAGGCCCCATTTTAGATTCCCACTGGAGGATGTAAGGATCTCGCGTGAGGCACAGTAAGTTAGTATAGTCACCTGAGAAGCTCCACAAGTAAAGACTGAGCCAAGCTATCAGCGTGGTGTTGAGTGAAAATATTTAATACGCAACTAGATGAAGACGTAGCTTCCCCAATGCCTGAATTCCAGTTTCATCATTGCTAGTAGAGATGGACGATGCATCGCAACACATTCATGTCGGACTTCATTAATCAAATTAATTTTCAGTGCAATATTCTCATTTTGTTTCTAGGATGTCTTATCCCTAAACTTTGGCGACTGCTTGTTTGATTTGACGTTCTTTAAAGAAAAAGAGTACTCATTTCCTTTAAAATCAACGTGTCGACATGATTAATAATACAGCAGTAAAACTCACAGTAAGTTTCGGAGGGGCTACCAGATGCTATGAACTTGGATGAAATTACAGAAATTTCAGATATGTGGTGGTGTATTACTTTTAGCCTTTAGAGAGCGCTTATATAGAGCATAACTGGGTGCCGAGGCTACCATTTTGCAGAAGCTTTAAGGTAAATTTATTCTCTTCGTATCATTATCAAGACGTCCTCTGTTACGTTTCTGGTTGCCATCGTCAGTGTTGAAAATACGAAGTTAAAAAAAAAAAAAAAAAACTTCTTTTTCGGACTGCTATATTAAAGCATTCTGAAACAGCTAATCCTAATCTTTTCTTGACATGTTTTTTTTTATTCTTACCACATAATTAATCTTTTAGCACAGGAAGAGTAAAACCTAGTCCCACCAACATGTAAGATAGACTTCAATACAGCGAATTTGTATTACTTTAATAGCTGTGGAAATTCCAGATTAGTCGTCACAGAGAAAGGACGAAAATAACTAGAAAAACTGGTTAGAGTTAATCTGCCGAGAGTGAACAGTGGTAGCTAAGTAACAATAAGACTGCTTCACCACTACAGATAGCGCAGGTTGTTCTATGTTGAAGAACACACAGCTCACGTGCACAGGCAGCTACGTACGTAATTTCAACGTGTGAAATTGAAAATGAATGCATCTCTATTTGTAGCTGATTTCTTCTAAACGCAGTTCAGTGTTTTTCAGTTCACTGTCTGGAGTAGAAAGTAGTTCAATTACTTTAAAAAAAGTGTTATTGAGTAAGGACGTGATCCTATGCGGAGCAAGCCTAGTCCTCTCGGAGTTGACGCAGTAAATCGCTATCTTGTCCTCTCGCTATTCATACTGAGAGGTCTTCAACCTGTGATGAATGTCTCTCTCCGGCGCACTCTAAACTGAAAATATCTTTTCTGACAGTTTATAGCTGTGTGCGGGGTCGAGACACGGTATCTGAACCTCTGTCATACGAGCGAAACGAATTTTCCTGTCCCTAACAATCTGGCTTCAAGCGTCACTCTGTCAGTAATACCTGTGCTATCCTTGCACTTGCTCATTCCTACGTATCTTGCCGGAATAGCACGCCTGAGAAGTAGTTTTTGGGCGAGAATGGCCCAGTCACAGAACTAGGGGTTAGTTCCACCACGAATACGGTCTCTACAGCGGAGTACGGTTTACCCTGGGTACTTGATTAGTAATGAATCCAGGATAGAGCATCTGTGAACTTCGGAAAGGAGGTGGAATTTATTGACATACTGAAACTTTAAGGCTCATTTAACAGAACGTTGCCCATATATAAGTGGATGTGAGACGAAGTCATGCGGAAACAGAGATATATAGCAGTGATGAGAACGAGCAAGCAAGGCACGGATTATTTGGAACCGCAAGGATAGCTCTAATGGGAGCATTTCAACTTCACATCGTTGGAACATGCTCGCAGAGCTGCTGCATGTAGTACGATGCCCTAAACGCTATTTGATGATTAATCTAATTCGTTTTCTTCCTGCTCTCCTGATGACTGTAACAAGTTTTTAGTACTTCCCAAAAATGCGAGTCGGACAAGAATGAGCATTGATTTCACACTGAGAACAGTTTTCAGATCCCCGTGCACCAACTCAGATTAAATTCTTCATGGTTTACTGCAAACACTCATTTTCAAAAGAATCAGTCTCGATATATTCCTCAGCACTTTACTAACAGAGTTAATGTCCCTTCACCAAAACCTCACCAGCAACAGTACCCCATACGTTATATCAAAACCAGTAATCAGCATCGAAAATCGTACATGTTAATGAGAGAAACGCATCCTATAGCGGCATCGGTGATTATATGGTACTACGGAGCTAACAACTTGCTTTCTAATGATGGGAAGACACAAGAAGCTATCAGCATTCTCCTGGTTTGGTGACTTCTGTATTGAAGAAAGAATGCAAATTACCGAAGCTGCGAGGGATTGTCAGGGGCGAGAAATGGACTCAAGATATTTTTAGAAGAACCTCAGGTACCAGAAGCAAGTAAAGAAAGACTTATAAGACATTTTCTGAAAGATGGATTCCCTCAAGCTGCAAATGTAACACGTGGGGTGAAAGCGATATGACGTAAACAAGCCCCACTGTAAAAAACTGAACTGACAATGCGTACAATTTTAGTTGGTATTGGTTCAACACCAGTTTATCTAATTTCGGAAGTAAAAAACAGCAGCTAAATACGAAGCGTATTCGGAATGCAATGTCCGATTAGGCGCGAAATGGAAAACACTGTGAAAGTCCGATGGAACTTTGCACAGGTGTGTTGGGCAGTGTCTTTGGTGTACCTGCCGATCACTTACCGTCGCTCTTTTCAATTCAGAGCGCAAAATGATCACGTAGAAATGCCTAAAACAGTAGTGTCTCCCAACAAGTACACTATGTCATGAAAAGTATCCCGAAACACCCAAAAACATACGTTTTTCATACCAGGTGCAATATGTTACCACCTACTGCCAGGTACTCCATATCAGCGACCTCAGTAGTCATTAGACATAGTGAGAGAGCAGAATGGGGCGCTGCACAAAACTCATGGACTTCGAACATGGATAGGTGATTGGGTGCCACTTGTGTCATACGTCTGTACACGAGATTTCCACACTCCTAAACATCCCTAGGTCCACAGTTTCCGATGTGATAATGATGTTGAAACGTGAAGGGACACGTACAGTACAAAAGCGTACAGGCCGACATCGTCTGTTGACTGACAGAGACCGCCGACAGTTGAAGAGGGTCGTAACGCGTAATAGGCAGACAACTAATCCAGAACATCACACAGGAATTCCAAACTGCATAAGGTTCCTCTGCAAGTACTATGGCAGTTAGGCGGGAGGTGATAAAACTTGGATTTCATGGTTGAGCGGCTGCTCATAAGCCACTCATCACGCCGGTAAATTCCAAACGACACCTCTCTTGGTGTAAGGAGCGTAAACATAGGACGATTGAACAGTGGAAAAACATTGAGTGGAGTGTCGAATCACGCTACAGAATGTGGCGATCCGACGGCAGTGTGTGGGTATGGCGATTGCCCGGTGAACGTCTTCTGCCAGCGTGTGTAGTGCCAACAGTAAAATTCAGAGGCGGTGGTGTTATGGTGTGGTCGTGTTTTTCGCAGAGGGGGCTTGCACCCCTTGTTGTTTTGTGTGGCACTATCACAACATAGGCCTACATTGATGTTTTAAGCATCTTCTTGTTTCCCCCTATTGAAGAGCAATTCGGGGATGGTGATTGCATTTTTCAACACGATCGAGCACCTGTTCATAATGCACGGCCTGTGGCGGAGTGGTTACACGACGATAAAATCCCTGTGATGGACTGGCCTGCACAAAGTCGTGAGCTGAATCCTATAGAACACCTTTGGGATGTTTTGGAACGCCGACTTCGTGCCAGGCCTCACCGACCGACATCGATACCTCTCCTCAGTGCAACACTCCGTGAAGAATGGATTGCTATTCCCCAAGAAACCTTCCAGCACCTTATTGAACGTATGCCTGCGAGAATGGAAGCTGTCATCCAAGCTAAGAGTGGGCCAACACCGTACTGAATTCCAGCATTACCGACGAACTTGTAAGTCATTTTCAGCCAGGTGTTCTAATGCTTTTGATGACATAGTGTATGTGGATTTGGTGAGAGATCTCCCCTGAAACTATGCAGCCCACATAACATAAATGTCATGCGTTTCTTTATTCAAGAAAGTTTCCAGCCGCATTTTCCAGGTGCAATGAAGACGCTCCTACAGCGTTTTCGATCACCCACAATACAGCCCTTAATTGGCTCCCTCCTTTGTTCATCTCTGTTCACTTGAACCGCTGGCTACGAAAACAACATTTCGATGCGAACAACGAAAGACAGACCAACGTAGAGAATTGGCGAAAAGGACAGGCGGCTGCTTTCTGTGACGAGGGTACTGGAAAATTTGTACAATGCCATGACAACTGTATAAGTCGGAGCGGCGACTCTTCAGAGAGGTAGTTGGAAGGTGGGGCTAACTGTTGAAAATAAAAATAAAAATTGATTTTCGCTGTGGTTTTCATTTCGCAACCGATCGTACCTTTCTTTCTGAACAGCCGTCGTATTTTGATACGTTACTAAAAGAAATTCATGCGAATGAAGTTGCGCCAAGTAGAGAACACAGTTAGTAACAACGGGTTCGTGTATTCAGGTTCGCCCCTGTCCGGCCATATTGATTTACGTTTTCCATGGTTTTCTTGTATCATCGAAAGCGAACACCAACATGGTTCCTATCATAAAACTGGAACAGACTGCCCCGTGCTTTCTTCGAATGAGCTTCCGTTCTGTAGATCATAACCTCATAGTAGCCAAGACTTTAGACATTTTTTTAAGCTGCATCCCAGATAGGAGTCCTCCATGGCACCCATGCTGCCATTTAACAACCTGGCCGCACTGCACGTCACGTTTCGCAGCTGTACCTACCACTTTCCTTTTCTCTAATCTTCACCGGAAGGTTTAAATCAGCTCATATTCCCACTGCTGAATGAAGGACTCCATTCAGGAGCCGCAGGACAATCGTGCGAAGCTGTGGATCGCACAGCAGATATGTAAATGTAACAGCGGGGAAGCAAATGGCAGGCCACAGCTCAGTCAGCGGGAGCTATCGAGCATCGCCTGAGGCGTTGCAGAACACCGGTTGTTACGTGATAGCAACGGCCTTTCTCGCAGAGTGAAGTAAGAGGTTTTGCTCTGCTGATTTGGAGCTGATGCTGATGATGTGTCCGAGGCAAACGTGTTCTGCAGTGCGGGTAGCATTTGTATCTATCCTGACGCCTCGCGACCCATGTGAGTACAGAGATGAAAGCCGTTTCGTGCGAGATGCTGCCCTGAAACTTCATGTAATGCCAGTGTACTTCACCGGGGCAAAGAGCTCCGTGCTCTGCCGATGACCTACAAACGCTTCGTCACGTGACGCATCAGCTGGAGCTCTCCAGCAGGCGAGTCAGAAAGCGGCTGTCACGTTCACGCGTACGAATCGTCTTGCAGCGTTTCATCATAATTTTAAGCAGATGTTATATATCCTCCAGGAACAATCCCTACGTCGAAGTTTAGACATTCATGCAGCGTACGCGACTCGGTGAAGGGTAGGGAATACCGTAAGGCACTTAATTTTCATAAGCAAACATTGACTTGTGTAAAAGAGGAAAAAGAAAAGATGGAGGAAATATGTGTACTGAAAGACATGATAATACGAAAAGCGACAGCCTTAACCGAGTAAATGAACTACAAGCTACCTTGCCATGCTGCAAACCAATGTCAACAACAGTGTTATTACCCACTGGAAAGACTGAAAGTCAATCTGCATGATATTCAAGTAAACTATAGAAGAACATTACAATACTATGTGCGGTACAACTTGTAAAAAAAGAAGTCCTGTACGAAGATTGGGGCAGAGGAGCATTAACAGAAAAAATTTAAAATATTTATCATATTAAATGATTAAGAAATAAAATTTTAACTATTCTACTCTTAAGATTCGTGGTGCACCAGTGTGTTACTGTTATGCCTCGCACCTTCACACGTGTAAGCCTTCCACCGTAAATACCGGTTCACATCGTATCCAGCTAATGGTCGAAATAAATTACATCATGTTCGCTTTGAAAATTTTAACTAGAGGACCTATACCAGACTTATATCGTGAAATGGACAGCACTGGTTGAAGAACAGTGAATATTTACCGTTTACTCTCTTATTTTTAGCAAAAGCGGCGAAAGGTATCTTCTACCTCAGAAGTTTAAAATCCGTCATTTCTAAATGCTGTTCCCTATTTCTGAAAGTGTGGCACAGTAGAAAGCTGAGTGTTGGATTACCGTAAAACAGAGGGTGATTCAGTGATGATGTTACAAACTCTCAGGGATGATGGAGAAGGGTAAACTTATCAATTTGATGTTATGGACCCTCGTCCGGAAACGACGGAGTGGGAAGCTATAAGAGATGATCGTTGCAGTACCTCCGACAGCGAAGTACATGCACCGGTACTGTTGTTGCTAAGATTCTAGTGCTGAGAACCTTCACAGGTGGTTTTATGGACCAAAACGAGAAAAAATGGCTGGTAAACATGGGCTCAAAATGTATAACCTAAGAGCTACGAGCACCTGATCATCTTCGACACTATAAAACACGTCTCTTCTACTGAAGAAGTGCCGTTAGCACTTAATGTATGCACCTTGGAGCCCATGTTTACTTGACACTTACTCTTGTTTTGATCCATATTACCTCTCCAAAAGTATGGAAACAATATAGCTTGCAGTAGAAGAGATGTACTTCACAGTATCGGAGATGAACAAGTGCTCACACTTTTCGCTTATAACTTTCAACTCGGCTGCTTCCGGACCAGGGTTCTTTACCTGAAATTGATACATTTACCCGTCTCCCTCATCCCTGGTAGTTTGTAGTATCATCCCGGAATAACACCGCTAATAGGCTGTCTTTTGTGCATTTCTTTGGTTGCTGACATAGGTAAAGGAAAAGATTTATGAGAGTTTAAAAAAAAAGATGAGAACAGGATTTCGGCCGAAGTGATGAGCTGTTTCTTTACCCACATTAACGACAGTGAACAATCGAAAAAAAGTAGGCAGGTCGTACGCAACTATTTTCATTACACCACCTGCCATGTAGGGCATAATAGGTAAACTCCGACGGAACAGGCCATGAAGGCTCAACGGCAACGACCGGCCGCCGTGTGCCGTGTCATCCTCAGCCCACAGGTACCATTGGATGCGGATATGGAGGGACATGTGGTCAACATACCGCTCTTCCGGTCGTATGTCAGTTTACGAGACAGTCATATAAGGCGTGCTGAAATGAAATATAAAAAAAATTAATCATTTGTCGGTGGTCTGGCTACATACAACAATTTTGCACCCTCTCCGCTATACTGGGCATGTCAGCTACGCCCGAGGGATTTGGTTCGACTCGTATTGCACTCCTCGTTTCTCCAGGAACCGAAACCATATTCGTATTTACCGAGCGAGGTGTCGCAGGGGTTAAAGCAGCGGAATCAATCCAGAAAATACCCAGGTTTAAATCCCATTTCCAGCTAAAAGGACTGCAGCTCGTGGTCGTGCGGTAGCGCTCTCGCTTCCCACGCCCGGGTTCCCGGGTTCGATTCCCGGCGGGGTCAGGGATTTTCTCTGCCTCGTGATGACTGGGTGTTGTGTACTGTCCTTAAGTTAGTTAAGTTTAAATAGTTCCAAGTTCTAGGGGACTGATGACCACAGATGTTAAGTCCCATAGTGCTCAGAGCCATTTTTTGAACCGGCTACAATACATACAAGTGCGATTTTATTCCTCGTCCTTCTCCTACCTGAGTTTCTGCTCCGTTTCGAAATATGTTCTTGTCTGTGAAACGTTGAATCCTACTCTTCTTTTTCCTTACACAAAATGGTTCAACTGGCTTACGCACTGTGGGACTTAACATCTGAGGTCATCAGTCCCTAGATTTAGAACTACTTAAACCTAACTAACCTAAGGACATCACTCACATCCATGTCCGAGGCAGGATTCGAACGTGCGACCTTAGCAGCAGCGCGTTTCCGGACGGAAGCGCCTATAACAGCTTAAACCTAACTAACCTAAGGACATCACTCACATCCATGTCCGAGGCAGGATTCGAACGTGCGACCTTAGCAGCAGCGCGTTTCCGGACGGAAGCGCCTATAACAGCTCGGCCACAGCGACCGGCTTTCCTTACAGATCCATAGTTGACCACATTTCGTCAGACGCCGTGTGGGTTATGTGAATGCCCGTAAGTTGCCTTCGTTCTTGACATAGATACAGATTCGTTTGAAGTCCGGGCTCGGCGTTCCTGGCGTTATTCTTTCTAGATTTTTTATTTCTATCGCATTATTGCATCAAGCCAGGTTTCGCACTGAAGACTACAACAACATTCGTGGTACGGATTTCAATGTGTACCAAACTGCAGACACGTAGCTACAAATAAATAAAAAATTTACAGAACAAATTTTCACTGTGTGGTGGAATGTGCGGTGATTTGAAACAACTTCCTGGACAACAACTAGAAACTTTCTTCCAGGTTTGCTAGGCCCGCAAGATACGCAGGCAGAATAACTTCTGTGAAGTAGAGAAACACATACTGGCGGCAGTGAAGATGCGAGGGTGGCGGGGTGCGTGTTGAGGGAGGGGAAAATGAGAAGTGTTTGGAAACATCAGTCGGTAGGACTGTACGACAACTGCCCGCGAAAGGCAAGGGTCCGAGGTTCGAGTCTCGGACTAGAAAACAGTTTCATAAAGTTTCAAATAATAAATTAATACCTCAATTTTTCGAGGTGATTGTTAAATCATTATGACTAACAACCATAGATTATCGTGTTCCCTGTGTGAATCTTTTGTTACACGTCGTTTAACGGTCGTGAGGATGTTGCAGAAGACTTGGATACCTGTGCATACTTGTCAACGCTTCTACTGTGTGAGCCGGAAATACCTGTTATTCTGGATACTAGCAGGTGGTTGTCATAACAAGACTCGACAACTGATATGTGAAGCGCAATCAAACACGGTTCCCTTCACTTATGTAGATGTTTTGAGCGTGCCTGTTTAAATAATTGCACCTCCAGTCTCGCAACCATTCCGTCGGAAGGCACGCCTTGGTCAGCTGACCGGGTCTCGCCTTTCGAAACGCCAGTCTTTTGATTACACTTCGCAGTCGCTACCCGATGTAAGGCTGTATGTAAATAGCGATCAGGAATGTGGTCCACGCACGCGAAATTCCAGGCCGAATAGTGAGGTACGCGGTGTCGCCTAGGCGGGCGGTTCAATTGCTCTGGTCAGAAAGCGTGCTCGCCGGCTTTCTCGGCGCGTAACCCAGATATGGCGAGCCGCGCTGCGCCTTGGGGCCCGGCCGGCGGCTCGCGCACGCAACGACCTGCCGCGGCTACTGACCTCTGCAGACAAACTTCCTCACGATTCTGCTCTGCCAGGACTGGAAACATAACGCGTACTCCCAAACTAGATTCAATCACGTTTCTGTCAGTAAATGGGTACGTACGTGCTGCCCCACAACTCGCAAAATGGTTGACGGAAACTGAAAGTGTTACACGACGAAGCATCAGTCCGATATTTTCCAAACATTATGGAAATGTTTATAACGTTACGAGTGTTAAATAATCAAACCTTTAATGGATTCAGAATTGATGTCTTCATCAGTATGAGGTGTGACCCCTAATGGGGACGAAAACACTCGTGTATTCTTTGTGTTATGGAAGCACACAGCCTGACAGTGCCATCTTGAAGATTTCCTTCCATGCCCGAGAGACATGTTCGATCAGTTCATGAAGATTTCTGGCAGTGTGTTGGTATGAAAATATAGAGGGCTCCAAAAAAACTATCCACTGTTTAAAAGTCCATAACTGGCAAACTAATTGACGGAGTTGTCTCATCTTTGGTAGTGTAATAGTTTGTAGTTCCGGCAATCGCCACACAAGCGTTGTATTGCGTTGTTTTATTTTTACAGATGACAGTCTCAGATAGTCAGAGTTTTGTTCTTAGTTGCACCTAGTTACTCGAGTAAACATGGCTGGCGCAAGTCCTACATTCGATGAAAGTAAGTCAGTTTTGAAGTGGTATTTTAAGTACGGAAACATTAATGAGGTTCAACGGCAATGGCACAATGAGTATCAAACAGCGCCACCGACACGTTTAACGATTCGTCGCATTCGAGACAAATTTGAAGCCGAAGGCTGTGTTAGAGATGTACACAAACAACGATCTGGACGACCTGTAACAGTAACAAGTCCAGCTAACTCCCGTCGTGTGTTACAGCAATTCACTCGCTCAGCACAGAAGTCTGTGAGACAGTGTGCCCGTGAAACTGGAGTGAGTCGCTCAAGTGTTCGGCGAATTTTGAAGTCAGCAAAGTGGAAGTGCTAATTCCCACGAATGCTACACACAATGAACGAGGACGACCCAGATCGTAGAAAGGAGTACTGCGAGTGGTTTACTAACATGGTGCAACGATGAAGAGTTTGCAGAGATGATTGTGTTGTCTAACGAGGCACAGTTCAAACTCAATGGTACAGTAAATAACCACAAATTCATCTACTGGGGCGCCAAAAATCCGAACGTCCATGTAGACAAAGCCGTGAATTTGCCAGGAGTAAATGTGTGGTGTGGGTTGTCTTACCGGGGCTTGATTGGGCCATTCTTCTTTGAGGGCACAGTTACCGGTGAGGTGTACCTTCAGAAGCTTCAGACATCATTTTACCTGCCATCTGAGATTTGTATGGAGACGGAAGAGTTTACTTTCAACAAGATGGTGCCCCAGCCCACTACCAAAAGAGTGCGTATCTCGACGAAAATCTACCAGGAAGATGGATAGGCCGTAGAGGTGCTGTGGAGTATCCATCACGTTTCCCAGACCTAACTCCTCTGGACTTTTACTTGTGGGGAACACTAAAGGACGTCGTTTATCGACAAAAGTCACCCACGTTGGATGAACTTCGAGAAACCATCGTACATTCATGTGCAAATATCCAACTGAAAACGTTGCAGTCAGTAGTTCGTGCTGCAGTTCGACGGCATCGTTTGTGTGTGGATGTTAATGGTGACCATTTCGAACACCTACAGTGATATCTTTAAGTTGGACTTTAAGCTACACTTTCACCAAAAATGAGACAACTCCGTCAATTTTAAACAGTGGATACATTTTTGGACTCCTCTGTATATGCCTTCCCATCACATCCCAGACATATTCTATGAGTGACAAATCAGGGTGCCTAGAAGGATCTTTACGTTTCTCCAGGCATATGTGATGTGAACTACAACGTGGAATCTTGATCCATGCAGCTGGAAAATGTAATTTGAACCCTGGTCATGATCGATAGAGATTTATCATACTTGCCACATACTGGCGAGCCTTCTGACTCCATTCACCGTTTAGCAGACCTTTGTAAATTCAACCTTGCAATAGATGCTTACAAGGACTTCGGCTGTTCCATATGGAATGACAGTTAAATCACCTGCAGCCATATATTTTGCATTTAATTTATCTTCGCTACCAGTTTCCGTGTCTCATTACACCATCCTCAGGCCCCTTGACCAGAGTAAATTTGGAGGAATCCAATCTCGTGTTCAGTCATAACAAAAGCCAATATTATTACCAGCATTCATAGACACTATGGATGTTTACCAAATCTGTCCTGATTACATTCCTGTAGCTTTCCAAACGTGATTACAAACCAGTCCTGTTGCCATTCCAGTAGCTTCCCTAACAATGATTCCAGGGACTGGAGTGGTATGGGTCTTGGGAATCCATTTGAGGCTGACTGCAGAACGATTCTGCTGCTGCCAACGTACATTTCGCGTAAGGTCTGTGGTGATAAGAGAGGTTGGGGCTGGTACGGAAGCATGTAGAAAGTCGTCTTTCCCTCACTCTATTTGCGAATGGAACAGGAAAGGAAGTGACTAGCAATAGTACAGGGTCGTCTCCGTCACGCACCGTAAGGTAGCGTGCGGAGTATGAATATAGATGTTGAAGGGCTGCTTCCTGTAACCTTTCAATAGATTGTCTACGGTTCCTACGGACACGTTGCTTTCGACCTGGCCACGAGAAACACTGCTGAGCACCACACAGTGTCCTACTTGACTCTGTCAAGTCATGCAAGTCATACTCGTTTGTGGTATATGGTGACAGCAGTAAACAACACATGGCAACTGAAGGTCTCAAGGCAGCTGCCAGTAATGTTTCGACAGTTTTTAGTGAGAGTATATCTGTAATCTTCGCCGAGATTTCAGGCTGATAGGGTAAGGATACCATGGTAGCAACTGTAACGAACAGAGGAGCGGCAGGCACTGGGATCCAGCAGAGAAGTTTTTGATAGAAGAATTACTTTTATTTTCCAAGAAAATTTGTCATAGTCATTAAAAAGACATATTCAACTTGATTCAATACAGTTTAAACAAAGCACTCTGGAAAAAACGATCAACTAAAATTAAATAAAAAATTAATTGAAAAATCTTAACCGTTAAGGTTACAGCTTGAACTAAAAAATGTTCAAATGGCTCTGAGCACCATGGGACATAAGTTCTGAGGTCATCAGTCCCCTAGAACTTAGAACTACTTAAAACTAACTAGCCTAAGGACATCACACACGTCCATGCCCGAGGCAGGATTCGAACCTGCGACCGTAGCGGTCGCGCGGTTCCAGACTGTAGCGCCTAGAACCGCTCGGTCATCCCGGCCGGTACAGCTTGAACTAAGCAATTACAACTATCAGAGCGGTTTAAAAATCGATAAAAGAATTGAGTAACACATTTAAATTACAGCTTTTCATATCTGATTACTAGCAAAGTTGATAGACGGACAGGTTTCTAAAGACATGAGAATTCATAATCAGCTCCTCTATAGCAAGAGCACGCAATCAACAAACGAAACAAGCTCGGGTCCATAGACAGGATACGTGCACCTTGCAAATTACGAAGACCACTAGCGCCAATGAGTCACTTGACTAGAACATACAGAAAAGAAAGTTACACATATGCCATTTTGAATATATAAGAAACATAACCACTCAATGGACATCAAAATATGAAGTGGGTGCCAACAATAATTACTAGCTAAACCGTCCTTGGCAGTACAATGGACTTAATAATCCACAGGCACAAATCTTTTCAGTTTATGTAACATGAAATGCCTCACTGTCTCGTACTTTACGTTAACAGACTTCTGGAAACCAACCGGAATGCAAACTGGTTTCACTCCAAGAAGAACCACTTGAAAACCGTGTTCAACAGAAATACTTCTAATATCGCCAAAGCGCGGT
Organism: Schistocerca piceifrons; assembly: GCF_021461385.2. NCBI lineage: Eukaryota > Metazoa > Arthropoda > Insecta > Orthoptera > Acrididae > Schistocerca > Schistocerca piceifrons. The sequence continues at coordinate 525,904,492 of NC_060141.1, forward strand.
CAGGAACAGTACAATCAAAACGGGTCTCCCACACAACAAAACGCACTGTTTCAGATTAACAAATGAACGCTGACCAGATTCAGGCAGAGATCTCCAACGCAAGCGACGCAACACGCTGCCGGACAACACCGTTCCTCACAGCGCACCGCACCCCGGTAAACAGCTGCTACAACCTGTCCACTGTAAGGTGTGGCGCCTCTACATTCTTCCACACGAGGCGAGGCGACGTACCAAACAAGAGCTCTGGTCCAAGACCGGGCGAGCGAGGCCTCTCCCTCTCTCCTCCGCCGTGCTGCGTTGAATCGTCACTTTTCCTCTTCGCAAGCCTCCAATCGGGCCGCGGCAAAGACCGTCCCGGGCCGCGGTGGAGCAATACGAACTTAGACCACTCTCATTAGATACCGGTAGGAGCCCGCAAACGGCTCAACAGTGTTTCATTCGACGGCCACTCGATGTGGCCGAGTGGTTCTAGGCGCTTCAATTCGGAAGCGTGCTGCTGCTACGGTCGTAGGTTCGAATCCTGCCTCGGGCATGGATGTGTGATGTCCTTAGGTTAGTTAGGTTTAAGTAGTTCTAAGTCTAGGGGACTGATGACCTGAGATGATAAGTACCATATTGTTTAGAGCCATTTGAACCATTTTTTTGTCTTTCATTCGACGGACCCAATCGAACAGTCCTATGATCGTCTCGTGGTGTTGTTCTTCTGGAAGGACTCGTAGCAACCGTCGTCTTGAGACTATCACGTCAGCACTCCACTCCGAAAGATGGAAATAAACTGCTGGTGTTCGTCTATGCTGTGTACCGATCTCGAACTGAAAAGTTCGAATGATGTTACACACACTTAACAGCCATCACATACCCACATATACCTCATCCTTAGGAATGATTTTTACTGTACGGAAAACAAGCTCGCGTAGGCACGAAATTTAAATCAACATGTCCCACAGGTATGAAAATACTGGAGTATCAGCTTCATAGCCGCTCGGCCAAGGCGTTCATCGTATAAGACTTTCCCTTCCCGACAGTGTATTTAAAGATCATCATGACCACCAGAATTATCTGCTGCTTCAAGAAGAACGAATTGAGGACTATCAGTTACAGTCACACCGAGCATAGGTCCCTGAACAACTACAGAAAGCGTAAAAATTATTTGACTGATTTTGTCATTAAAGTATAGCAATCGGTGGTTCATGGTGTGGGTTCCTGTAGTCATGTCCTAGTTCATGAACCACGGGCAACGTATGAGTGGCCAAGTAAGTGGTCCCGACAGTCGGGATACCAGTTACTTTGGAATAAGGCTGGGCATCTCGGACATATTCTGAGTCGTGGCCACCTTTGTGCTCATACGGCAAAGACCACCAAATCCACCGGTTAGTCCCTCAGCCGTTAGGGGTAAAACCCAATGCGACTCGGGGCAAGTAAGGCCAGCAACCTGCTTCCCTGGTACTTTAAATATGATGCTGGCAACAATCAGAGCAAAATGCCTCGGACCTTTGGAGGTGACGGAGTCCCACCTCTAACTGACAAACCAGGGACTCCTAAGATACGACTTGGCAAACAAATGGTAATGAGATGGGGAGCTATTAATATCAATGGGGGCTACTCTTGGAAGAAGGTAGAGCTGGCAGAGGCTGCAAGTAAGATGGGGCTGGACGTTTTAGCTGTTAGTGACATTCGGGTAAGGGGTGAGAAAGAAGAGGAAGTGGGAGAATATAAGGTCTACCTGTCAGGAGTCAAAGCAGAATAGCACAATGGGGTGTAGGGCTTTACATCAGGAAAGAAATGGAACCCAGGGTAGTTGCAATAAGGTATGTAAACGAACGACTGATATGGATAGATTTGACAGTGTCTAGCAAGAAAATTAGGATTGTGTCAGTATATTCGCATTGTGAAGGGACAGATCAAGATAAGATGGATAGTTTTTATGAGGCACTCAGTGATGTAGTTGTTAGAGTAAAGGACAAGGACAGTGTTCTGCTCATGGGTGATTTTAACGCCAGGATTGGAAATCGAACAGAAGGGTATGAAAAGGTTATGGGTAAATTTGGAGAGGATATGGAGGCCAACAGGAACGGGCAGCAACTCTTGGATTTCTGTGCCAGTATGGGCTTAGTGATCACAAACTCCTTTTTTAAACATAAGAACATTCACAGGTATACTTGGGAAAGCAGGGGAACCAGATCTGTCATTGACTATATAATAACAGATCAGGAATTCAGGAAGGCTGTGAGGGACACACGTGTATTCAGGGGATTCTTTGATGACACTGATCATTATTTAATCTGCAGTGAAATTGGGATTGAGAGGCCGAAAGTGCAGGAGGTCAGGTCCATATGTAGGAGGATAAGAGTGGAGAAACTTCAGGATAAGGAAATCAGGCACAAGTACATAACAGCGATCTCAGAAAGGTACCAGTTAGTTGAATGTAGTCAATTACAGTCATTGGAAAAGGAATGGACAAGGTACAGGGACACAGTACTAGAAGTGGCTAAAGAATGTCTTGGAACAGTAGTGTGTAAAAGTAGGAGGAAGCAAACAGCTTGGTGGAATGACACAGTCAAGGCAGCCTGTAAAAGGAAAAAGAAGGCGTATAAAAAATGGCTACAAACCAGAACCCAGGTAGACAGAGAAAGTTATGTTGAAGAAAGAAACAAAGCCAAACAGATAATTGCAGCATCCAAGAAGAAATCTTGGGAAGACTTTGGAAACAGGTTGGAGACATTGGGTCAAGATGCTGGAAAACCATTCTGGAGTGTAATTAGCAGTCTTCGAAAGGGAGGTAAGAAGGAAATGACAAGTATTTTGGACAGGTCAGGAAAACTGCTGGTGAATCCTGTGGATGCCTTGGGCAGATGGAGGGAATATTTTGAAGAGTTGCTCAATGTAGGTGAAAATACGATCAGTAATGTTTCAGATTTCGAGGTAGAATGGGATAGGAATGATGATGGAAATAGGATCACGTTTGAGGAAGTGGAGAAAATGGTCAGTAGATTGCAGTGCAATAAAGCAGCTGGGGTGGATGAAATTAAGTCGGAACTCATCAAGTACAGTGGAATGTCAGGTCTTAAATGGCTACACAGGATAATTGAAATGGCCTGGGAGTCGGGACAGGTTCCATCAGACTGGACAAAAGCAGTAATCACACCAATCTTTAAACATGGAAACAGAAAAGATTGTAACAACTACAGAGGTATCTCTTTAATCAGCGTTGTGGGTAAAATATTCTCAGGTATTGTTGAAAGGAAAGTGTGGGTATTAGTTGAGGAGCAATTGGATGAAAATCAGTGTGGGTTTAGGCCTCTTAGAGGTTGTCAGGACCAGATCTTTAACTTACGACAAATAATGGAGAAGTGTTATGAGTGGAACAGGGAATTGTATCTATGCTTTATAGATCTAGAAAAGGCATATGACCGAGTTCCTAGAAGTTATTGTCTGTTCTACGAGATTATGGAATAGGAGGCAAACTTTTGCAAGCAATTGAAGGTCTTTACATGGATAGTCAGGCAGCAGTTAGAGTTGACGGTAAACTGAGTTCATGGTTCAGAGTAGTTTCAGGGGTAAGACAAGGCTGCAACCTGTCTCCACTGTTATTCATATTAGTTATGGATCGTATGTTGAAAACAATAGACTGGCTGGGTGAGATTAAGATATGTGAACACAAAATAAGCAGTCTTGCATATGCGGATGACTTAGTTGTGATGGCAGATTCGATTGAAAGTTTGCAGAGTAATATTTCAGAGCTAGATCAGAAATGTAAGGACTATGGTATGAAGATTAACATCTCCAAAACAAAAGTAATGTCAGTGGGAAAGAAATATAAACGGATTGAGTGCCAAATAGGAGGAACAAAGTTAGAACAGGTGGACGGTTTCAAGTACTTAGGATGCATATTCTCACAGGATGGCAACATAGTGAAAGAACTGGAAGCGAGGTGTAGCAAGGTTAATGCAGTGAGCGCTCAGCTACGATCTACTCTCTTCTGCAAGAAGGAAGTCAGTACCAAGACTAAGTTATCTGTGCACCGTTCAATCTTTCGACCAACTTTGTTGTATGGGAGCGAAAGCTGGGTGGATTCAGGGTACCTCATCAATAAGGTTGAGGTTACGGATATAAAAGTAGCTAGGATGATTGCAGGTACTAGTAGATGGGAACAATGGCAGGAGGGTGTCCACAATGAGGAAATCAAAGAAAAACTGGGAATGAACTCTATAGATGTAGCAGTCAGGGTGAACAGGCTTAGATGGTGGGGTCATGTTACACGCATGGGAGAAGCAAGGTTACCCAAGAGACTCATGGGTTCAGCAGTAGAGGGTAGGAGGAGTCGGGGCAGACCAAGGAGAAGGTACCTGGATTCGGTTAAGAATGATTTTGAAGTAATAGGTTTAACATCAGAAGAGGCACCAATGTTAGCACTGAATAGGGGCTCATGGAGGAATTTTATAAGGGGGGCTATGCTCCAGACTGAACGCTGAAAGGCATAATCAGTCTTAAATGATGATGATGATGATGATGTATAGCAATCGTGATATATCTCTAACCTAAAAAAACTACATGCTCACTATATTTTATTCATTTGCATTCTATTTCTCTATTAAATAGTATCAGCCAGAAATCCCCTTATCCTTTACAGAATGGAACTGCCATGTATAAAACAGCTTCAAACGTCTGATTACTTTACAAAAGAGTTAATGACTAAAATATTTTATGTTAATCAGCTAAGCGAGGAAAGGTTTAGAAAAGGTTTGAAATTATGCTTAAAGTTTGCTGGAAGTCGCTATATGCTCATGAAACACTGGATAAACATAGTCTGGGTACTTTGAGCTCGATTTCAAGCAAAAGCAAGTTTTCAAGTATCTCAACGTTTATAACATCATATCTCCAGAGCTATGTGTTGTGCAATGATATAATTTCATGGGCACATTCATTAATACATGTAGACGTTGTCTGCAAAGTGTGTTGTGAATAGAATTGGCAGTAAATAAGTTTTAAATTAAAACGTCTTGTCTTATGCTAGAGTTTTAATGCTTGAACAGCGAAAAACATCGATAAGCTTTTTCCCTTTTATTATTTGTGGGGGTCGCCATAGATAACAAGTTTCGTAAAGGTTTGAAATTATATGTTAAGTTTGTTGGAAGTGGCGAAGTGGCATCATTTTCAAACACTGTGTGAAAATATTCAGGTAGTTGAGCTCCGTTAGTTACGCTGCCTCAGGAAAGACACACAATTTTTAACTGTAACACTTGTATTATTGCTTTAAACCTTTAACGTACTCTTAGTGAGTAGATTATGACAGCATTTTAAAATTTTAAATTTAATCAATAATTACTGCGAAACACTGAGGGATTAATTTTTTTTTTGTCCTGGAAGCCGTTATAAAGACAATTTGAACTGGTTTGGGGATCTGGGAGAAGTCGCTTACAACTTCATGATTTTACAAAGGCATTGTCTTTTAAGGAATTGTCAGTTTTTTTCCAACATAAGATCGTGTTATCTTCATCATCATTTCATCCTCATCGACACACAAGTCACCGAAGTGGCGTCAACTAAAAAGACTTGCACCAGGCGACCGGTCTACCAGATGGGAGGCCCTAACCACGCGACATTTCGCCCTTTGAAAGACCATACTTGTCGCTGCAGATGGTGGATAACAGATAACAAGTTGTTGCGTGAGCCTCTGTTACTGACGTAAGCCGTGAGGGTGAAGTGGTGTACACTCATATGTGCGTCGTATAAAGTCAGCGGAACATAATGGTTTGATGTAGATATGTGACAGAATTGCAGAAAGGAGCTGCCCACGGCCTGTCGCAAATTAAGTTGCCCGGTTTGTTGATGTATCAACGTGGAGTGTCGAGAGTGTCTACAGTGAATGGTGTACCGCTCGCAGTCACGTAAAACTGCCCAAGAACGGCAGTCGTAAAGAGATGCTAATCGACATATAGATCTTGTCAACCATAATCAGTTTCAAAGACGACTGTCAGTGAACACAGGTTCGTCTCAACCAGTTTCTGAGTAAACGTTTGGAGTCGGGTACCTCGTAAAAAGCCGTTGCTGAGTGTCACGTACGGTTCCAGTTCTTCAAGGGAGAAAGCACTGCAACTGGGCAGTAGCTGGCAGGGCCGTGTAGTGCTGTATGACGACTCGCGGTTTTGCCTGCCTCTTTTCAGATCATGCAAGGCTTCAGGTGAATCGATGGCTCAACGAGGCGTTTAACTTGCAGTGTTTGAAGGGAGCAGTCCAAGTCGGAGATGGTTCAGTGTTGTGATGTAACTCGGACGAGCTCATTCGGGAAACCGTAATCATGAACCAGGAGGTTTATTTCAATATTCTCGGTGCCAAATGTCGCCTTTTCTTCTGTATCTTAATGATGATTATGCGGAAGACATTCCCATCTTCCAACACGACAACAGCCGTGTTTACGGGGCTGCATGCATATGCCGCGCGGAGTAGCCGAGCGGTCTGAAGCGCCTTGTCACGGTCCGCGCGGCTACTCCCGTCGGAGGTTCGAGTCCTCGGGCATGGGTGCGTGCGTGTTGTCCGTAGCGGGAGATAGTTTAAGTTAGATTACGTAGTGTGTAAGCTTAGAGACCGATGACCTCAGCCGTTTGGTCCCATAAGACCTTACCACAAATTTCCAAATTTTCTGCATACATATTTTTCTAATTTGACGAACATTCAGGCACACAATCACATTTCGTCTGGTCCTCTAAATCACTCGAACTTAATCCGATAAAAAATGTCTATAACTATCTGGAACAGATAGTGGAACGTAGCAATCAGCAAATCCTCAGTTGGGCTGTTCCATGAAATCTAATCGTGAATGAGTATTTTGTAAATCCTCGTCGCCAGTTTTGTAAAGACCTCGTCGCTACTGCTGTGGAGGCCGAGTTGCCACTGTTCAGTAGGCCCAGTTTGTGAGTTCGTGAAACGGCTTCTGGTGCAGCACATTGCTAAGACAATTTCTCCCTGCCACTGTTACACAGCTACGCCCCAAGGTCAGGTAACAGGATAGGAGAATGAAGGTTCTGCAAAACTCCAACAAATTAGTAACAAAGTCACACAAATGAGTTTAAAAGGTTTACTTACCTTAGTGACTTCTCGAATAGCGAAGTCTGCAACATTGCATGTGATGTAGCACAAAAAAGGTCCTCAATTGCTAAGTGCACTGGTAAGTAAATTTCTCAGTACATAGTAAACACAATTTACAACTACTGTCTGTTCACTTCTAAGAGTTCACTAAATGACGTTCCTTGTCTGTGTCAGCCCTGGACGATGATCTATAACCAAGTGGGCGAGAGCTGCTCTTCTATATTCAGAACAGGTTTCTCTGTTGTCGCCCGATCATTGGCGGATTTTACTCGGCCGGAATTCGGTATCTTCATCCTCAGGGCCGCCCGTGGCGCTGGTGGAACTCGCGCAAGAGGCGAGTCTCTACGGCACTGGCATCGGCTCGAATTTTTGCACCTGTGGTGCTTTTTCCCTGGCTGCGTCTTGTCCGGACGACACAGCAGAGTAGATTCACCTGGATTTGGCATATCTGAAGAAAACTTGTGGACTCTCTTCTTCGCCGAAATGAAGCCATTATGAAGGCTTTAGACAGTGTTTCACGGCATTAGCATGATACTACCTAGGAGTGACTAATATTTTGCCCAGTTTGTTTACCAGTCCCTTTAATGATAAGCAGCATAATGTGCTTGAATGGAATAAGTTTTCAGGAAGGTGCTCAGTGTGCTCATCGCGGTTTCCTGGTTTTTCGAAATGGTGCCCCTGAGCACTGCGTTGCTATGAATTCATTATTTCAAGCTCTTACCTCTACAGACGTAATGCAGGATGGTCTGCATCTACAATTACGTGATTACTCTGCTAATCACAATAAAGTGCCTGGTAGAGGGTTCAATGAACCATCTTCATGCTGTCTACTGTTGCACTCTCGAACGCCACGCGGGAAAAACGAGCACTTAATTTTTTCGGTGCCATCCCTGATTTATTTTATCGCGATGATCATTTCTCCGTATGTAGATATGTTATACTTAAACGTTCGCTGCCTGAGCCAATGTAACGGGAAAACTAGTCTATGCTTATTCAATATTTATAGGAATAATATTCAGACCGTACGCTGCACGATTTGCGTTGTTTCAAGTGTTAGTTTCATGATTTGTTTTTAGGTGTTGGTACTGGTACGGAGACGTAGTGTTGAAACACAAGCAGCAGTATTCATTACAGTTGTAGACAGTCAACAGAGATCTCGGCAAGGTGAACAGGGCTTTACTCGTAAAGCTGTTGTATCAAAACAACAGCAATAGTGCTTTTGCGCTTCGTGAATATCGACACATTCAAGGAAAACGGAGAGGTCCTTTTTCCGCACCGGGGTCGAAGAACTTGATCGGAAGTTCGAATTAACTGGCGTTTTGGAGATGCCGACTGCCAGTTGCGCCACAAATTGCTGAAGAAGCTACTGTGGCCGTGGCTGAAAATTCTCGAAGGAATGCGCAGTCTTCAAGTAGTGCACGAGCATTCTCGGGACAGCTGGACATTTCAACATCCACCGTTGTTTCGGACAGCAATAGAGAAATCTGCAGTACGGTTCCAGACTGTCGTGGATGCAGATGGTCGTCAGAATAAGGAACGTTTGTACAAGTAATCTGGAACGTAAACATAACAACTTAACAAATGTTATGCTCTCATGTGCAAACAAATGTGTTTCTTTCAATGATTTATTCGTATTTCTCTTCCGTCTTCACAAAAGTTTCCACGTAGTATCATTGTCCTACGACCACTCGTTTCTCATGAGGGTTCTCTTAAGTAGAGAAATTATAAACAGTCTGTAGATTCTATTCGTCAGAAAACTGGTTCTATTTCAGAAACTTTTACGAAAAGCTAATTGGATTCATACTGCGTTTAAAGCGGCGATTTTCTCTGCGAGATCATTTAAATATTGTCAGTAGTAACTGCATAATGGAGAGGTTGCTAAAGTGCGTTCATATTGCTAACTGGAGGTGGTTGGGTCTGACGATTGTTCGTTTCTGCCCTATCGGATTTCATGCAAAAAGTTATTTCTGAGTGGCATTGCATTTCTCAGGTAGTGCACATTTCTTGCTTCCAGAAGCTGAAGAACGAACTTTTTGACTTGATTTGTGGTTTAATGAAAGGTACCACAACGACATAAAACGTAACTGAGAATAGCGATTAGTTATGTTCTGTCAGAAGGTACATGACTATGAAAATGTGTGTGCACAGAGAGTACGCCACCTGAAGGCTGAACATTAGAAGTGTCGTTTTTTTCGTGTAGCATCTTTTGTACGGCTATTTATGAAATTTAAACAGATATGCTGTGTAAATTTACCGTCAGTACGCTAAGAATGTTGTAACACGCTTCAGTGTCGAAGAGAAGGTCAGCGGGAGGGTTCGGCTGTAGTGATGTGCTTCAGAGTGAAGATGCAACCCAAGGTGTTGGGACACGTACTGCGATAAAGGTCACGCACGTTGGGTTCTGACAGAGCAAGAGTTATGCAGAACTTCCCACTTATGACAAACAAATTCAAAATGAAATGTGATTGGAGCAGTAAGAAAGGAAGGTGAGAGATAAACTTACCATTTATATCACTGTCAATAGAGTACTATATAAACGATTTGGGAGACAATCTGACCAGCCGTTTTAGGTTGTTTGCAGATCACGCTGTGGTTTATCGACTAACAAAGTCATCATAACGTCAAAACTAATTGCAAAACGATTTAGAAAAGATATCTGAATAGTGCGAAAATTTGCAGTTGACACTAAGTAACGAAAAGCGTGAGGTCATCCACACGAGTGCTAAAAGAAATCCGTTAAACTTCACGTACATAACAAATCAGTCAAATCAAGAGCCCGTAAATTCAACTAAATACCTAGGAATTACAATTACGAACAACTTAAATTGGAAGGAACACATAAATAATGTTGTGGGGAAGGCTAACCAAAGACTGCATTTTATTGGCAAGACACTTAGAAAATGCAACAGATCTACTAAGGAGATTGCCTACACTGCGCTTGTCCGTCCTCTTTTAGAATACTCCTGCGCTGTGTTGGATCCTTACCAGATAGCACTGACGGAGTAAATCGAAAAAGTTCAAAGAAGGGCAGCAAGTTTTGAATTATCTCGAAATATGAGAGTGTCACTGAAATGATGCAGGATTTGGGCTGGGTATCATTAAAAGAAAAGCGTTTTTCGTTGCGATGAATCTTCTCCCGAAATTCCAATCACCAACTTTCTCCTCCGAAGAAAAAGGTTCAAATGGTTCAAAATGGTTCAAATGGCTCTAAGCATTATGGGACTTAACATCTGAGGTCATCAGTCCCCTATACTTAGAACTACTTAAACCTAACTAACCTAAGGACATCACATACATCCATGCCCAAGGCTGGATTCGAACATGCGACCGTAGCAGCAGCGCGGTTCCGGACTGAAGCGCCTAGAACCGTTCTGCCACAGCGGCCGGCCCTCCGAAAGGTAAATACTTCGTTGACATCGACCTACATACGGAGAAACGATCACCACGATAAAATAAGAGAAATCAGAGCTCGTACGGAAATATATAGGTGTTCGTTCTTTCCGCACGCTATATGAGATTGAAATAATAGAGAATCGTGAAGGTGGTTTGATGAACCCTCTGCCAGGCACTTGAATGTGATTTGCAGAGTATCCATGTAGATGTAGGTGTAGATATCGAATGGGAAAAACTGGGGAAAATTAACGGTTTTGCTGCGTTCAAGGCTTCACTTGCTTGAAGTCATTTAAATAAGCCACGTAAAATCCAAATAAGATTGGTGGGGCAGGAATACCAGGATCCTGGTTCTCTACTCAATATTCCTGTTAGCCACTGCGTCCCATCGCTCGACGCTCTTGAAATACAAACATGACAATAATGCCAATCGGTAGTTATCGTGGGTTCTGGTATTTCGCCACTGTTTTTCCTTCCTGTAATGGCAACTGTCGGAGTTAACAGGTAAGTGAACGGGTTTAATGAAGCTTGAAAGAGAAACACAGTTCGAGTCCGAATGTCAGGTGCAGTTTTCTCTGAACTGCCGTGTTTACTAGCTTTTCGAGGCTAACGGAGTCACGAATGCACTACCAAGTGGATGAGTCAGCCAAATCACCGCGGCCGCTAGTTCAGTGCACATACCTAGTGTTTGGGGAGACAGCGCGTGGACAAGAGGGTCACATACCGCAGACGGCCGATAATATGCAGTATCGATATTCATCAATATTTATCCGTCGAAGAAAAATTCAACGGACGGTACTTTATCGCTGGCATTGTTGTAAATCAACGATCGTTGTCACCAGTGCGGGAGATAGCATCGACATATTTCCGCATCTGCGGACCATGTTGTCCAAAAATATTGTAAGGAGACTGTTGCCGGTTTAGCATAACAAATCAGCACAACAGACCCAGAATAGAAGAGTAACAAAACAGTGCGGGCTCCTTCCATTCATCCCGTTCAATGTACTGGGTAGATAAATGAGTTTCGTATATGCCATAGAAAAGTTACCACCGCGAAGAGAAGCTGTCAGCTTGAAGCACTAAGCATGATTTTGTGACATACATACGACTATGAGTTGCATTTCTTCTATGTAACCAGCCATTCGACTGGTTTGATATTACGTCCCATCTCTTGCTCTCTCAAATGGTTCAAATGGCTCTGAGCACTGTGGGACTTAACATCTGAGGTCATCAGTCCCCTAGAACTTAAAACTACTTAAACCCAACTAAACTAAGGACATCACACACATCCATGCCCGAGGGTTCCAGACTGAAGCGCCTAGAAGTGCTCGGCCACACCGGCCGACCCTGCTCTCTCATTCCTTACGTATTGCAGCCAACATCCTCGATTGCCTGCTTGGGATTTTGTAATATTGTTTGCAACTATTTTTTTCCATTAACGCCCCCTACAGTTACTAGTTAACAATGCTAGAGTTTTGTAGCTCTCTTATTGTGATAACAGTTCTTCGTATATTTTATCATCATCTATACTTGTAGTTCCTTTTCGTTTCGTACAGCACCACGAACTTGTTAACAATCTTACGTAGCACAACTGTTTCAAATGTTACGCTTCTAGACTCCAGTTCTTGCGTTTTCTCGCTGTTCACTTCTCACTTCACAACGAAACTTCTGAGCCTCTCAGCAAGTCTACAGAAAAGGAAAAAAACGGAAGTTATTTCCTAATTAATTAACATCATTTCTCTATAATATGGGATTGTAGGTCCGCCTAGATTCAAAACACTTTTGTTTAATATCTTCCCCAACCTAGTTTTAGTGACTTCTCGCCATCATCAGAGGATTTCTTTATTCTACAACATGCAAAAATTAGCATCGTTACAAAGCATTTCGAATAACGTTATTAAATGTTTGATTCCAGACACCGCATTGTGTGAACAGTTTTATAACACATACTTTACTTTTGAGTCAGTGCATAACGTCTCCGTCTGTTGTCACTTTTTTTTTTTTTTTTTGGCATGCAGCACGTCATCTGCAGCGGTATGAGCGGCTATTAACAAATACGAAAATGTGAATTTACACACATCAGTGTACCCCATGTGAATTCCGTTTGTGTTGTGAATATAGTTTAGGATGGTTCTAGGTGGTAGCGCAATGTACAATGTAATCAAGTTACTTGATCGGCGTGAAGTTTCTCTAAAAACACAGAAAAATATATCACCTTGGCAGTGATTCAAAACATTACGCCATGTTGCTGTTCGCCTGGATCGGAATGTTCCTCTTTGTAATAAGAGTGAAATTTGAGTATGGCATTGTTATCCGAGAGTCTCCTTCTGAGGATTTCGGCCACCTGGTGAAAAGCATTTCTTTTTTTTAATATTATGCGATTTATTTAACTTTACAAAAGTATTGTTCACAAATCAGCTTTCGAATGCAATCTTCTAGATGCAAGCTACAATTTTACACTGTATAACTACTATCATAGTAAAGATTGCCTGATATTGTATTTGTAGTAGGCAGCGCTGAAGATCTTAGCACCAAAAGCTTTTATTTTAGGTTTGTGTTCTGTTAGCGTGCATGATTGTATCTCTGGGAAATAATTAAAATGCTTGTTAAAGAAGAATCTCAGTCAGAAAGACCTGAAAAGATGACTTTTCCACATATAGACACAATACTGCACAAAAATTTTTCTAAATGATGGTGGTAATATTGGAGAGCTTATGTTTATTTCACTTTTCTGTTTTTTTTTTTTTAACAATTTAGGAAGTACCATGAGCCACACACTTAATATTTTGGTTGTGCTATTCCGTATTATAAAATAGGTGTAGTATTTAAACTCTGCCCGAACAGGCCTCGGAAGGCCCAACGGTACTGACCGACCGCCGTGTCATCCTCAGCCTATTGGCGTCACTGGACGTGTATGCGGAGGGGCATGTAGTCAGCGTAGCACTCTCACGGGCATTGGCAGTTTTCGTGACAGGAGCCGCTACTTCTCAGTCAAGTCGCTCCTCAGTTTGTCTCACAAGGGCTGAGTGCACCCTGCTTGCCAACAGCGCTCGGCAGACGGGACGGTCCAAATGGTAGCCAAGCTCAACAGTACTTAACTTCTGTGAACTGATGGGAACCGGTGTTACCGCCGCAGCAAGACCGTAGGTGTAATACTGCTTTCGAAAATAATAGCTTAGCTAGCCTTGTTGCGACAAGCTTTTTACGAAAACTTACCCAATGACAGGTAACGTATATGAATTTCTCTGTCACGTAAAGGCCAGTGAAGTGCCTTAATCTTCCTTTTGAACAGTGTGATATGACGGATACGAATCACCCTATTGCAGATTCTTAATAATCTTGTAAGATTCATAAAAGAACTGCCCAGAAAATCGGGTTTTCATACAGCTGAAACAACATTCTAAACTCTTGAATATCTGTGCAATATTGTCCTACTAAGTAGGGTACGCATGAAAGTATTTTCAGCTAGAGTGCAGCTCCACACACTCGTTGTTCCCTGGCTGCAGAACATGTCAGCCTGGCCGTTTTACCGGTCGTTGCGCCACTTCCACGTGTTTTACCTTAACTAGCTCACATTACACATTCTGAGGTTAGCTCACATTTAGAGTGAGTCAGATACATAAAATAATTGCGCCTGTAGAGTTTGCAAGAGAAAGGAAAATGAATTCACTCAAGAAGGTGAGACGTTCTATACTGTTTCCGTGAGACGTTTTTACGCACATATTCCTGCAGGATATAGTATTGGTCAAAACTAGACGAAAAGTTGCTATGGTGATGTGTCCAAAAACCAATATTTGTTGAAGTACTGCCCATCTTACTTATGATGAGTAATAAGTAGTATTTAGAGATGAGGCAGGATTCACAAGAGACAGCATGATAAATTACCACACTGCGAACGCGTGGACAGTTGCGAATCTTCGAGCAATCATGGGCGTGAGACATCAGGGTCGCTTCAGTACCCACGTGTGGGCAGGAGTTGTTAACAGACTCATAGGGCCATACACTTTACCAAAAACAATGTTCAAATGGCTCTGAGCACTATGGGACTTAACATCTATGGTCATCAGTCCCCTAGAACTTAGAACTACTTAAACCTAACTAACCTAAGGACATCACACACATCCATGCCCGAGGCAGGATTCGAACCTGCGACCGTAGCGGTCACGCGGTTCCAGACTGAAGCGCCTAGAACCGCACGGCCACACCCGCCGGCTACACTTCACCAGACGGATTAAGAGATGCTGTGTATCACCGTCTTCTGCGCGATGAATTACCCTTGCAGAAAGAAGATTACTGTGTCTTATAGGCGATTCGACACCACCCCATTTCCTATGGATCGCGCGGTGGTACCTCAGCCCAACGTTTCATGGCCGATGCATTGGTCGAGAAGGTCAGGTAGCATGGTCTCTCCTGTTCACCGGACCTTGATCCGTTGGTTTTCTGGCTATGGGACGACACCTTGAACGACTATAGACAGGACGTTCATGTTTACAGGATTGTTTTGCAGAAATGATTTGCATTTCAGTCACCTCGGTTCAGCAAGTGTCCTGTCTAGTAGGCACAGGGTCCGCCACGTGCCCCGATAGCGAGTTCCATGCGTGATGGCATCAGCGCATACAAGGCGCGAATGGCGTCCTGTGGTACAGCCATCCATGCTGCATTGACCTGGTTCCAAAGTTCATCTGTGGTGGCTGGCAATGGGTCACAGCGCTGCGACGTTGTTTCACCATATCCCGCACATTTTAGATTGGTGACAAGTCTGGTGATCTGGCGGGCCACGGCGAAACGATGACATCCTGTGACACCAAGAAGGCATGTGTTTGTGCAGCGACATGTGGTCGTGAATTGTCTTGCTGTAAAATGGTGTCTGTGGTGTTGTTCGGAAAGGGTGTTGGTACGGGCCGCAGGATGTCATTTACGTAGGTCATACTGGTCACAGCGCCCTGGACACGCACCATCTGTGATTTGTAGTTGTGCCCAATAGCACCCCACGGCAGAAGGTCTTGAGTTGACGGTGCATGTCTTGTATGAAAGCAGTCACTGTGATGCCGCTCCACCTGTCTGCGGCGAACCAAAATGCAGCCATCATTTTCAAACAGATAGAACCTATATTCGCTCGAAAACAGTATCTGTGATACCATTCCTGTCCTCAGTGACGTCGTTCGATACACCACCTGTCGTCTAGCATGTTTCTGCACATTCTTCAAATGTAGGCGGAGAAGTGGACGACCCGCACGTAACTCGTTCCGTAATATACGACGACGGAATGTCACTCTTGATAGTGTAAGGTGTGTTACAAAGTATCACTGTAACGCCAGAGCCACAGAGGACGCAGATCTGTCCTGAAATACCATTTGGATGAGGTATCGGTCCTCTCGGGGAGGGAGGGGGGGGGGGGGGTTGGTGAGGGTCTCGTCGGGTTCAGCATACACTCGTTGCATTGCCGAAACACTTCGTCGCACACGAGCAGCAATTTCCCGGATGGATGCACAACATTCTCTCATGAAAATAATGCGCCCTCTTCAAACTCACTGATTTGATGGTACGGTTCGCTCAAACGTCTGCGAGGCATCCTGCAGGCCTGCTCACGTCGCACTGATCCATTACCTTCGGTTTATAGCGACAGCGAGAGCCGCAGACACATTTTACCGGTAGGTGGTGTTGCGGCGCGATCTCGATGTTGACCTTGAAGGCCGACGTGGTTCAAATGCTATTTCTGCGGAACATACAAATGTACATGTGCTGAATACCAAGGTACTCTCTTTAGTCGTTTAAGATCTGTTTTTTTTCTGAATGTGAGTGTAATAATTTTTTTGCATCAGTGAATAATACTTATACATTGCTTCAGCATAATGTCCAAGAACTTGTAATTCAGAGAAACATAGCCTTTATAAAGTAAACATCAGAATATATGCGTAGTAACTGTGTCTCACAAACAATTTAAGAACTAAAAGAGAAACATACTCTCACAACTTGGAATCTGTCATTTAGGGAAAATGTAAAATCGAAATATGCGTTCACAGTCATCAGTGTTTCCCTAAGCACTACGATTATGAACTCTGGTTCGGAGACTATGAATTTACTAGTGTGTCAAATGAGAGAAATGTGTTTCCGCTCACTTTTAGAAAGTCAGATTTTTTTCACCTTCTGTAAGGTTTTACTCTTTCTGTATCCTGTTACTCAAGTTCCTGTGCTTTTTTGGTTCTACCTGTGGACTCACGAACGGTGACGGAATTGTTGTTAATGAAAGGTACGGTTAAGTTGTAAATTGCGCCTTTACCTGCCTGGAATGTCAGCAGTCAAGCCCCGACCTCGTCTAAGTGAGTAGGTGCTCACTCAAGTAGCTGAAAAGTATATTGTATTAAACGTAGTTTGTAAGTTCTGGAATCCCGTCTCATTTTGGATACTCTCAATTTTAATCATCTGAATGAACACTTTACGTTGGTGGTCAATGCATTGTTTTAGGACTAACTGAGACTAAAATAATTATTTTAAAATAACTGGTGTGATTCACAGAAATTTTAGGACATGTTCTAAATTAATAATATTTACTTTATAAAATCATTATTTATGTCGAATACTCAAAAAACTCAATAATAAATACCTAAAAATTACGAAAATAATTCCACGGATGTGAAACTATATCTAGTTGCCGAATGTAGGCTCAGTGCTACATCGAATAAACATACCACTCTGTTGTTGTGATGAAATTAACACTCATTTATTCGATAGTTTATGGTACATTAGCATACCACAGCATATTATAATCACATTCTAGTCCAAAACTACTAACAAACATTTACGAAGAAATATTATTTCTGGAAGACATGCTGACAATGCAAGAAACAGTTTTCTTGAAATAGATACTTCTACTTACTGAGAGCATACTGAAATGAAAACAAGTTGTACACATTGTTTTAAGCATACGCGACAATCAGGCACAACGACATTAGTTTATTCCCTGATCTAGAAACAAAAATGTCTGATGTCGCACATATGATTCATAAGGTCTGAGGACGATAATACTACTTCATTCTGAGAAAAAGAAACTGAAATGTAAAATTTAGAGATTTATGTGGGTAAAAATACTCTGAACAGCCAAAGATACTGGTACACCTGGCTAATATCGTATAAGTCCCCACGCAGAGGTGCTGCAGCACGACGTGGCATGGATACGACTAATTTCTGAAGTAATGCTGAAGAGGACTGACACCATGAATCCTGAAGGGCTGTCCATAAATGCATTAGAGTACGAGGGGTGGAGATCTCTTCTGAGCAGTATATTGCAAGGCATCCCAGATATGCTGAATAATGTTCACGTGTGGGGAGTTTGTTGGCAGGCAAAAGTGTTTAAACTCAGAAAAGAGTTCCTGAAGCCACTCTGCAGCAATTATGGTGGTACGGAGTTTCGCATTGTCCTGCTGGAATTGCCCAAGTCCGTCGGAATGTACAATGGACATGAATGGATGCAGGTGATCAGACAGGAGGCTTACGCACGTGTCACCTGTCAGAGTCGTATCTAGGAGTATCAGGAGTCCGATATCATTCCAACCGTACATACCCCACACTATTACGGAGCCTTCACCGGCTTGAACAGTCCCCTACTGACATGCAGGGTCCACGGATTCATGAGGTCGTCTCCATACCCGTACACGTCCATCCACTCGATACAATATGAAACGAGACTCCTCCGACCAGGCAACATGCTTCCAGTCATCAAGAATCCAACGTCAATGTTGACGGGCCCACACGAGGCGTAAAGCCTTGTGTCGTGCAGTCATCAAGGGTAGACGAGTGGGCTTTGTGCTCCGAAAGCCCATATCGATGATGTTTCGTTGAATGGTTCACACGCTGGCACTTGTTGATGGCCCAGTACTGAAAACTGCAGCGGCCGTGACGGGTAGCCGTAGCGTAAGTTAGTTCAAATTATATTAAGTAGTGTGTAAGCTTAGAGACCGATGACCTCAGCAGTTTGATCCCATAAGATCTTACCACAAATTTACATTTTTTTTTTATAAATCTGCAGCTGTTTGCGGAAGGGTTGCACTTCTGCAACGCTGAACGATACTCTTCAGTCGTCGTTGGTCCCGTTCTTGTAAGATCTTTTTCCGACCGCAGCGATGTCGGAGATTTGTCATTTTACCCGATTCCTGATATTCATGGTACATTTGTGAGACGGTCGTACAGGAAAATCCTCACTTCATCGCTGCCTCGGAAATGATGCATCCCATCGCTCGTGCGCCGACTACAAGACCACGTTCAAACTCAATTAATGGGGATAGGACGTCAAACGGGCCGACTTGGAGCAGGAGAGGCATCACAGACATTTTAATTTCCAGGAATTCTGAATCCTTCCTGGTCATGCTGACAAAGTTTTATGAATTTTTTTTTGTAAAAGTATAGACAGTGAAAATTAAAATGTTCTGTGGTGCCTCTGCTGATCCCAGTCGGTCCGTTTGACGTCCTACCCCCCTTTTCAGCAGCAGTAACCGATCTAACAACTGCGACAGACACTTGTTTTCTTATATAGGTGTTGCCGATCGCAGGGTCGTATTCTGCCTTTTTACATATCTCTGTGTTTGAGTACACATGCCTTTACCAATTTCTTTGGCGCTTCAGTGTATAAAAGCTCCGTCTCTTTTTTTATTCTTTTTATTATTTATTTATTTGGTTTCCCTATGACTCTGACGCCCTCAACCTCGTTTTCGTATAGTATTGCAGATTTTTTTGTCCTGCAGTGCAGTTAATAAACAATTTGGGCACTCGTAACAATCTTGCATCTAACAAATTGGCCTAATAGGAGATGTGCATGTTTAAGTCTCTCCCTCTCTCTCTCTCTCTGTTTGTTTGTTTGTGTGTGTGTGTGTGTGTGTGTGTGTACAAGAGACTAAAGTCGATGGATGCCTTGTTCGACATGTGTACCGTACGTACGGATTGAACTGAGAGGAGACGAGCAGTGAAGTATATGAGACGAGAAATTAAAACGGTCGCGAGAGCAGTACAAGTGACGGCGCGATAAGGTCGGCGCTTGTGCCGTCGCTTCTTTCTGTCGCGTCGCGAAATCCTGGACGTGGAGAGGGAGGCACTGTACGAGACGTTATCGGGCGGAACCTGTCGGTGCAAGGCGACAGCGCAGGGTGGACGAGGCGGCGGCCGCAGCTGGTGGGCAGCGGCGCGGGCGACGTGGGAACGGCGTGGGGCTGCCGCTGCCGCTGCGGCCGCTTGCGCAACGCTCCTTTCACTGCGCTCGGCTCCGCGCACAACCTGCTCCCGCTATCGTTGGTACGGCGCGGCACGTTCGTCCGTTTCGCAAACTGGACCGATCTCTGCCGACCCGGGAGCCCGCGCGTTCCTTTCTGCCGGAGGTCACCGCCGCGCGCAGCTGCGTAACGCCGCAGAGTCCGTGAAAAAGAGAATGCCGCACACAGGCCGTACTGGGACCGACACGCCACGCGACTACTCTTAATTGCCAAGTTCCCTACCGTTCCATTCTTCCGACTTTCACATCCCGGGACACATCACGGACAATGACGACGTAATAGGGAATAAATCACACAGTCGAGTGAGTCAAATCTTACGTCACGTGTCCGAGTTTTCACTTTTACTTTCCGCTTTAGTTACTTGCGTCTGCCCCTGTGGTCGAAGTTACTGACGACACTAAGCTGTGTTTTCACCGAAAGACCACAGAAGAGGAGTAGCGCCTCTCTTAAAATACTATACCGCAGATCCCCGAAAAATGGAAATTTGTGCTAAGTTCTATGGGACCAAACTGCTGTGGTCATCGGACCCTAGGCTTACACACTACTTAATCTAACTTAAATTACCTTACGATAAGGACAACACACGCACCCATGCTCAAGAGAGGACTCGCACCTCCGACGGGGGGAGCCGCAGATCCCCGAACAAAATGCTTTACCCAATGGATGCAGAAAAGCCACAGACCACACCAATATCCAAGAAGGATAGCAGAAGTGAGCTTTAACAATAATAATAATAATATACGGAGTAAAAGCAGCTACCAGATGTGGAAGGTAGCAGTCAAAAGCTGTTCACCTAGGGTTCAACCCATATAAATTGGCGTTCTTCAGAAGTCTTACTACGTTTTACATACAGGTCATCATGTGCCGCCAATAGGTTTAGTCATAATTGAAAATAGCAAATCGTAAAAACGTCCGCCTGTCTTTATCATAGACAAAATGACACACATACTAGACGGGCGCGTGTGACAAAGGCAGACGGATGTTTTTACGATTGCTAATTTTAATTATGACTAAACCTATCGCCGGCACATCATGATCAGCAACTAAAACGTAATAAGACTTCTAAAGTACGCTTATTTGTGTGGGTTGAAATTTAGCTCAGGAGCTTTAGACTGCTACCTTCCTGTAGTGGCTGTTTTTATTCCATGTATTACATTTGCACAGATGCCGCTGCAGCCATACTTAAGATTCTAATAATAATAATAATAATAACAGACTTCCGTCCAACTTCTATCTATCCGTCGAGTGAGGCGCACACTGCACTCATAATCTATAGGACGACGGGTCATCATCTTCCTGCCATCTAGATTTAGCTGTTCTGCGATTTCCCTAAATAGCCCCAAGCAAATGTTAATTCGAGTCTGAGCTCTGTCTAATGAGCTTCTTGTCGCCGTAGAGTTCCTTCCTATGACTTTCATTGCTTATGCTGTCTTAGAACGTAATCTGAGAATAAACATAATGAGATATCTCGAA
Source organism: Schistocerca piceifrons (assembly GCF_021461385.2). Taxonomy (NCBI): domain Eukaryota; kingdom Metazoa; phylum Arthropoda; class Insecta; order Orthoptera; family Acrididae; genus Schistocerca; species Schistocerca piceifrons. Next base: position 525,925,701 of record NC_060141.1, read on the forward strand.
CAGAATGACATTCTCCGTGTTTCACAAACATCGATCATACGACGGCCAATTCACACATTCCTCACATGGTTTCCTGAAAGTGAAGACTCAAGGTAGTGAAGACTCAATTTAGTAGCAGTCCGTGACTTCCGAAAAGCACGTGACTAAGTACCCTACTTATGAACCGAAGTCCGATCACGAGGAGTATCAACCTAAATTTGTGTTTGCATTCAAGATGTATTGGTTGGGAGGACTAAGTATGTTATCTTGGATGTACAGCACATGTCGTCGTAACTTTAGTAACTTCAGGCGTGCGCTAAGAAAGTGTGCTTGGACGCTTGCTGTACATGTTGTACATTAATGACCTGGCGCCAATTTTAACAGTGCCATCAGACTTTTTTTCCATATGATGCAGTTATTTATAATAAAGCAATGTCTGAAAAAGGCTGCACGAATGTTCAAGATTTCAAAGTAGTTTCAAAGATAAGGAAATGTAAAATTTATCTCGTCACAAAACACGAAAATGTAGTATCCTACGACTACAGTTTAAATTAGACACAACTGTATCACTCGTCCATATAAATACCTGGTACAACAACTTATAGTGATATGCTATAGCATGATCACACAGCCTCAATCGTACTTCATTGGTAGGATATTGCGAAAACGCAATAACTACTTAAAGAACACTAGTGCAGTCGATTCTAGATTAGATTATCGCTCAGGTGTGTGGGACCCATACCAAATAGGACTAACGTCAAACATTGAAGGGGTAAGAAGAAGAGCAGCGCGAATATTCAGTGGTTCCTCTGACTCACAGAACAGAGACAATGAGAAGCTGAAAAACCTAAACTGGTAGGTGATTGAAGATATGTGCCTACTATACCTCGATAGCCTGCTTTCAACTTTTTTGTAAGAAAAAAACCAGTGTTGAAGAATCTAGGAGTATTCTACAAGCATTTACTTATCGCTCCCACAGGGTCGCGAAGACAAGATTAAACTAATTACAGCGTAAACAGAGGCCTTTAACCACTCATTCATCCTGCGCTCCATACGTGAATCGTACGGGAAGAAACCTCAATAAATGGTACAATGGGACGTACCTTCTGCCATTTGATTCACATTGGTTTGCAGAATATAGATGTAGATGTAAATGGACACGTCACTCTGGCCAGTAAACCTCGTTGATATATCGTATGAAAAGAGCGCACAATACTTTCCCGAAGCTGATTTGTTCGAGATATAGTGTTGGCTCACTGTTTTATGAACACATGCAAGAACTCACGGTAACTGCTGCCAGCACCAGGTAAAACAGGTGTCCGGGCTGACAGGTCTACATAAAAAGCTATAGCCCTGTTAACTTGCTGTACTTCCTACTACTTCGTAAGACTGAATGACTAAAGGATTCACAGTGCTCTTTCTACCTTCCACATAGACGGCAGATGTATCTTTGAATTATGTGCGGAGAATCTGGTGGTCACGGGAGTATTGTCACGTGTTGACGGTGGTCTTCCAATCATTTCTTAACACACAAAAACGTCTAGGTGGAATATTCTATACTCCGAAAAAAGGACAATCATTAAAATTCTTTGTTGATTAACTTACCCCCTTTCTAACAGCTTATCGAAGGACGCTGGAACGACAAACATTCAAAGCGAGTAGAAAAAACCGGAACTTATTCACGTGTTCAAGAAGGGTTATCCCTGGAGCAAATCTGTTATAGACTTGAGAGATGTGTTTAGTAACTGCCTATTATGACGTTTCTCGGAAACGAGAATATCCTCTTAGAAATCACATAGATTCTGCAAACAACGGTCTTCTGAAACTCGCATCGCTCTGTTCGTTCATATCTTCGGATTCTATACAATACCACACTGTCGCCTAGCGGAATATCGGAACTGTTATTTGATGGTACTGAGGATGTCTTATGAGATAAAACTCAATTCTTAGTTTACAGAAACAGAGTTCACAGGGATCCGAGCTAGTGAACAAGACACTATTGTATTTTTCCTTCTCTTCATTCATTTCATTCTAATCATTGTTCATCTGGCTACCAGCGTAGCTCTATAACAAGCATCCATAAGAATGAAGCACAGCATACAGTGACCAAAAAAAAAAAAAAAAACCGTCACAAATTCACTGAAAAGAAATAACGAATCTCATGTCACAGTGCCTACCGAAAAAAAACGACATTATGGTTTTAAATTAAACCTCAGTCCTTTAGACGTTTATTCTCGGTAAAAAAATAAGGTCATTATTGTTGAGCACCTGCTCAAACATGACAGTTATCGCTGAACGAGATGGCAATGACCTTGTTTAATTACTCATTGTTCAAGTTTATCTCCTCGTCAAGAATCCATTCAGCAGCCTCTATAGGCGGTGCAGCGTGTCAAGGACGAGGTGAGGACTCAGCAATGGCGACATCCAACGAACCGCGCCACCAATCACTACATGCGCCTAGCGAAATAAGAGTAAACATTTATTACTACGGCCAGAGTGGGTTCCATTTCGGATCCTTCAATAACCATCTACAAGGCCATCACTAATCCACAGTCCTCGTACACCCACATTATGATTTATGGCAGACACAAGAAACATAATTGCGCACTGATGGCCATTTCCATGGGTTGCTATCCGATTACATAATCAAATGCATTGTTTCATAGCTGCGACCTTTCATCGCGCCATGTTTCGACGCTTAGTGGTCATCTATATTGTGAGTATTAAGAGGTTCTTTATAGTACTGATACATATATTGCTACGTAATTTTCGTTGACGGGCACTGAACGTTCCTCAGACTGTACATTTCAAATTAACCTTGAGGGAGATGTTTATGCTCATTCAAAAATTTACTAAAATATTCGAACTTAATTTCCGTTATTTATATTTGCAACAGTAATTGCGGCTGTTAGATGGTGTATGTCAACTTCTTCCACAGTCACAATCGTGTCTGCAAATCAATTATAACCAGTTTCGACGTTTTAATCATCTTCAGACAGTCCTATTCTCCACCTATGGTATCCTAGTATCTATGAAGAGACGTCGTCTTGCAGCGCTATTAAGAACCTGACAAGGAAACGTACGACCGTATTTTGGGGAATACAGAATGTAAGAGACGTAGAATGAGGTTATCTGAAAATATGTAAAGTGACGTAACCGGTTGCAGATGCATAAATCATGCGCTATTGTGGTTGTGAACAAAAATCTACCATACATTAACTTACGTGTTGCTGTAATGTTCCATTGTGACACTACAAAAGCTAACGACATTATATTTTCGATATGTAAATGTTATGTTATTTCTTGGCCACACAATGAATATTCCCACCGAATTCATGTGTTTGTGGGTACGTGGAGAAACAATAGAGAAAAAGGAACATTATCACCAGTAGCGGTAGGTTATAACCAGTGAAGTACATAATTTTGAAATGACGTATTTTGACAAAGTAAAATCTTTTGCGTAGCATCTATGTTTATGTTTATGTCTATGTTTATGATTTGGGTATAACTTCAAATAAAGGCAGTAGGTTCACAGTTACAGAAAATTACTGGATTTCTTAAACAAGGTGTGTCCAGTTTTACGCATTAACAGGTAACTACAACAGCAGAACAAGAACAAGTAACTGCATGATTACGTGATACATTCTTTTCTTATGATGTCAGCACTTAGACTGGTTTCCAACATACTTCTCTCACAATCTCTCTAGACAGCTATCCCCATTTTTTTATACATCTTCTTCCATAACCTACTCTTCTACCGGGATATCGATGACGATTGCTCTGTGTGGCACATTAAATATCTTAACAAGTTTACTAAATTTACGGGACACTACATCATTTTTCATAACCTGATGTCCATGCTGCTAACCATGTCCACGTCCATTGGGGATTAAAACTTCCTGCACTTTCATCTACCATTTTGTTCCATCACTGGCTGGTTTAGCAACTTGGGTATCATTCACCCTCATCTCCATATCTGATGTCTTTGCTTACCTTTCCTCTTTATTATTGTTGTTGAGTTATACAGTTTTCCACTATATGAAGCCTCTACTATATTATTGTTGTTACTGTAACTAAATGCAATTTTTGATGTTGCTGTGAATGTCCTTGATTTAATATTTCTACGACTGGTTAAATTTACCACACTTGTGGAATGCTCGTCCTCAGGCAGAAATATTTAATGCTGTCTTTTAAAATCGGCTGCATATTACTTCTTCACTCAGAATATGATTCATAACATAAAAAACGTCAGCAATATTTTGTCACAACCATGATGTCAGTGGTGAAACAGAGAAAAATACAGGGTGTAATAGGTATAATTGCCGATATTTATATAGGCAGAGGAGATTATATGAATAACATTACATCTGTATTTACTTCATTTACTGACTAATAATCGTAGCTATTAGATATAGTATGTTTTTAAGTTGCTTAGTACCACCAAGTACATACAGCATAAGGAAGCCATTAATGCTTATTTTCCACTGGGCAGCAGGCCAGGTGTTGAAATGTGGACACATGGATGCAAAACATATAGCCTATACTGACAGGTGTAGTCCACTTAGTGTTGCAGTGACAGCCATGCAGAAAACATCAGGTAGTAAATTATGTGACATGTTTGTGGAAGACAGTTCGGCACAGAGACAAACAACCAACACCCTGATGTTTTTACATGTTAAGGTAACACATTTCAAAATATATGCATTTAGAACCCCATTACCTCTGTGTACACTCATATTTATCTTAATTCTCCAAAATAACGTTTTTGTACAAAAGCAAAATAAAATATGTATCGAGAAAATATTGTTCAGTTACCTGCTGGACATTAACCAAAATATTTCCTTTCTTGTAACTTTGTTCATTACGAAGACACAAACAGCAGTAGTATGTCTTCCCTAAACAGAATCGTGTATTTTTTATATTTTTTTATCAAATAATCCATTTCCTCTCTTCAAGAACTGTTCAAAAACGCATCACTGTGTACCGTTCATCCAACGAAAACCTTATCGAAAAGATAATACAGAACTGAACTCATCTCTCATGTACTAGAGCACTGTCTGTGTACTCCAGGCAGTGTAACTCGTCCACTTGCTGGAGTTGACTGAAAACAAACGGAAACAAGAGGAAAAAGCACATTGGTTATTATTGTTCTGCTAACTTACATTCTCCATAGCTGAGTAGTATCTCTACCTTCTCTTCGTTGGTGTGCACTGTATTCACACCTTCAACTGAAGATGGTTGGCCGGCCAGGGTGGCCGAGCGGTTCTAGGCGCTACAGTCTGGAACCGCGCGACCGCTACTGTCGCAGGTTCGAATCCTGCCTCGGGCATGGATGTGTGTGATGTCCTTAGGTTAGTTAGGTTTAAGTAGTTCTAGAGGGGACTGATGACCTCAGAAGTCCCACAGTGCTCAGAGCCATTTTTTGAAGATGGTTGACCGAATAACTGGTGTACATTTTCCTGGTGTTTCCATTTGTTAGTTGTCAACTCCAGCGAGTGGACAAGTTATGTTATCCTGGGCACAGGAAAGTCTAAGTCAGTTTTGAGATATCTTTAAAAAAAAGTCATGTTTATGTGAAAGATACAAAAAAATGTTCAAATGTGTGTGAAATCCTAGGGGACTTAACTGCTAAGGTCATCAGTCCCTAAGCTTACACACTACTTAACCTAAATTATCCTAAGAACAAACACACACACACCCATGCCCGAGGGAGGACTCGAACCTCCGCCGGGACCAGCCGCACAGTCCATGACTGCAGCGCCCCAGACCGCTCGGCTAATCCCGAGCGGCCGAAAGATACATCTTCTTGTATTTTTTAACAGATCTGGAGAAGAGGAAGTGAATTGCTAAATAAAAATTCCAGGATGCCATTTAAAACTATGTACTGATGTTCACATCTTCGTAATGAACAGAGTTACAAGAAAGAGAAAGATGCTGAATAATGTTCCTGTGGTAAGTGAAGAACATTTACTTGATACATTTTTATTTTACCTCTGGTCTTAAACTTAGTTCGTGCAGTCATGTTAATGAGACAACGTGTGTACAGGATGATTAAGCTGCCCCTACCGATGGTCTGTATGCAACCTTCAACTCATTCAAAATCCACACACAAGAATTTCGTTTTCTCTCGCTCATTTTGTGGATGCTGTTAGTACTGCATAAAAAATAAACAGGGCCCTCTTGTAGGAAATTTAATGTACGGTAACCAAATTTTGTTCTGGGATACATTGTCACTGGAGGCCACGGTTCTCGAATTAGTCAAAGAAAACTCGATTGAAGATCATTTTTGTACACTTTTCTTCCATAATTAGAGAACTATGGCCTCTATCGAAAACGTATCCCACTACAAAATATAACTACATTAAATTTCCCACCAAAAAGGTCTTGTTTATTTTTTCAATAGAAGTAATCGTTTGTACGTCGTGAGCGAGAGGATTCAAAATTCTTGTGAGTGTGGTATCTGAAGGCATTGCGGGTTGCATAAAACCCATCGGTAGGAGCACCTGACTCACCCTCTATATCGAACGAAGCAGGTAAGGTCAAAATTTCGTGCTTTTCGTAAATCGCTTAAGGCAAGAGCAGGGATGGTTCAGTTGAAAAAGACATGGCCGATTTCCATACCTGTTGCTCCCCTATCAGAGCCTGTGTTCAGTTAATTACGACTCTCATCGACGGATCTTGACTCCTCCTCTTCTTCCTTTGGGCAAGTCAGGTAATCACGAAGAAGCGAGTAACTGCGTGTACGAACACTAGTAGCAGGCAGAATACGGCGCCTTGGCCAGCTTTTCAGTGACTGATGTCGCGTAAGAACAGGTGTAACAGTAGCAGGAAGTGGCTGTTAGAAGTAGCGGGCCACACGGGTTGCAGGCCTGGCGTCGCGTGTCGCGTAATAACTGAGTTGCCGCGTTCGCGGGAATGGAGCTCGTATTTATGTCAGGACACGTCCGAAAGGAAAACCAGAGTCCATATGAAGGTACGAGCAAAGGGACCAGCGCGGTAATTCACAGAGGCTCGGCGAGTGGAACGGGAGCGCAAGAGCGGCCGGCGGCGCCTGATGAATGCGCTGTCGCGCCGCAGGACCGGCCGCTGCTGCTGCCGCCGTCGCTGCCATTGCTGCTGCTTCTGGTTCACTGGCCGCGCCGCCTGCGCTGATTTCTCTGGTCGCCATCTCGCCAGGGCAGTCTCTCTCGTTTTGACCTTTCGCTGTAGGCTTACGTGCACCAAGTGCTTATAGAAGCTTTGTTTTAGCCACTGGCGTCCACTGGTGCCGGAAGGGAGGGGGGAGTGTGGAGGGTGAAAAGGGAGGCAAACGAGGACAGTTGTCTTCTTCTGGAGTCTGGGATACAGAATCACAAAATTCTCACTCATTTATGGATATAATTGTCGGCGTTTATGCAGAGTGGGCAGAATAAAACTGACCTGGAAAACATGTCATGCACCTTAAGGTAGACAACCCAACATCCATCGATCAACCCGGGTACAGACTGTGGAAGCTGCGTTCCTTATCTTAAAGCAAATGATATATTCGGTTGGTGCATAAGTACGTAGCTTTTTTCCACAAGTTCAACAGATACACTTATCACAGACTTTAATCATCAATAATGTAGTCTCCTTCACTATTTACAACAGTATGCCAACGCTGGGGTAAATTTTCGAGTCAGCGACTGTAGATATCACGTTTTTTTCTTCTTTTTTCTTTTTTTTTCGGAGCGCACTTTCGTCCGGAAAGGAAGTTCCATGAAAGTTGTTCGGCGGACAGCGCAAAAGTGTAGCATCGCTTCATGCTGTCTTCCGGTCGCTGTTCTTGGACTGAGTCTGAAAGACGTCTCAGATGCTGACAATAAATGTCAGCAGTGATGGCTACACCTCGGGGAAGCATTTTGTACTGTCGCTGTTCCACCAGATGCGTAACATTATCTTCTGTGGATGGCCGCAGGTCTTTTTACGGGGAGCTGCTGCTTTGTTTGGACTCAACCATCCCCCTTTCTTTTCCTTATGTAGCATAAAGACACCATTTCTCTTCGGTAGTCACGATATAGGATAGGAATGGTCGGTGTAGTGCAAGAGCCAATTAATGATGAACAAGCAGAGATGCACCATGTAGCTACACGCTGATTTTTGTGATTTTGGCTTAGGACGTGCGGTACTCATACACCCGATTTTTGAACCTTCCCCACAGCATGCAAATACCACACGATGGTGCAATGATCAAAGTTCATCACATTTGTCAGTTCTCTAGTACAGTGTCGTAGATCAGTGTGAAATAATGCGTTTAAGCGCTCTTCATCCTACCCCGAGGACCTACTTGAAAGGTGGAGAGTCAAATTACTGGCTGCCTCCACTGCTGTCATCCTCCTATTGCTCAAATAGCAATAACGTGCTACAAATAAAAAGTGCAAATCGATGAAAATTGATCAATAAATCCAGAGCATATGGAATACCAACATGCAAAACAGAAACGGTACGAACTTATGCACCACCCTAATATTTCCTGATCCAGCCTTATTTTGCTCATGCTGTACTAGACTGCATGTTTGACAGTGCTGAGTGCGACGGGAAATACATCGGCTTTGGCAATTGCTATGTTGCGTGATGCAAGAAGAATCGTAGATTTTTAGAAGGCGGGTGTATTGACTAATTCGAATAAAATATTATATATAACATGTGTCCGGCTTTTATTGGTTACAGAGACAAGTTTTCGTTTTCGTGTTAGTGCTGCAATGTCTAAGAGTTCATTTATCGATTGTTATTTTTGTTTTGAAATTAAAGTTCTGTGCCTGAGTTCATGTTAATGAATTTTGCAACTTGAAAGCATGCCACACCTTTTGAAATTAAATATTTCTATAAAGGGTTTTCCGAAGTCTTTCTACCAGACGTCTTCGGTCGAAAGTCTTTCTACCAGACGTCTTCGGTTGAAAATAAGGTCATGTTAAATAACTTTAGTTCGAGACAGAAAGCTCGCTGACACTTCCTGGCGACACTCGGTGCCCTTCTGTATTGCTATGCCCTCACGAAGTGTCAGGGTGTAGAACATAACGGGGAACGTATGCTTTGTGTGTTGCCTATAATCCAGTCACCTGCTCCATATAAAACTTAAATTAAAGTTCCTGATTGCTTTTAAAATATCTTTCTCCACTTCGAGACATCCATTCTTAAGGATTCCTTGTTGAAAATCAGTCAGTCCGTTTACAATGATAGGTAGTATGCAGCACCTGGTTTCTAGACCCTGCTAGTTAAATGAAATCTCTGGCGAACACTAAAAGATGTCTAGCGCCGCCAGTTTATGGAAAACATCAGTAATTATTCATACCCCCGTCCCCAGCAACTATGACCAACTATGGCCAGGGACATACAATACGAAAGAGTCAGGTTCGTGGTGACTGATCAAGTTCGCTATAAGTTTTCGGCTTTCTTGCGATTGAAGTACATGTACCCTATACTCAACCATGTGACATGCATTGCACGTGGTCTACACCGTATTTGCGGAAGTAGCAGGGAGAATTACTGCAATAAAAGACTTCACTACTGGTTTGGACAAGATTCCAGTAAAGGCTCCCAGTCGTCAAGTTTTGTAACAACAAATGACAGGGCTCCACCCTAACAATTAGTCAGCAACAAATACCTTGAGCTGTAACTTTTTTCACTGTACGGCAACAAGTATTTGCCTGATGTGATTCAGAGTTTGGGAGAAGGTATGAAGAAGGAGAAACAGTAGAAGAACATGATGAGCGTCAGGGACGTTCTTGAGGGACTGTATAAAGACAAATTCGAATTACATTCGAAGAACAATCCAGATTTTGAAAATTTTGCAACTTTGACTAATCTTCCTTTATGGATGTTGACAATGTGTGCTCTGTTGGTTTCTGTAGATGTCGAACGGAGTTTCTTCAGATATAAGGAGATATTGAGCTCAAAGTGACAGCGATTTAGTATCTAAAACACAGAAATGATATATGTAATCCAATATAACGGAGCACTGTAAATGGAACATGTAATTTCGTCAACACCTTTTTTGAAATCTTTTCAAAACCTTCCTTCCTCCCTTTCCTAACCAAAAATTGCACCTTAAGGTCCTTTCATTAGTAATTATGAAGTTCCAGAAGTGGAAACTATGACGAATAGCTAAATAACACATACAAAATTTGAATTACAGCAATGATTGCAAATATCGTGCTATATCGCCTCGACATGTATTAAGTCGGACCTTGTAGACTCAGTTGGTGCAATACAAATATGCACTGCTTAAGCACAAGGTATCAGATTAAATTGTTTAATATCCTCATCATACTTTACAATACAAATAAATTTAAAATGGTGTTACAAGTTTCTTAAACATTATCTTATAACTAAGAGAAACTGTTTGCAAGTCGCTTGAATCCACAAATGGTTAAATTACAAACGGATGCTGATTTTCATTTGTTCCGATGATGAAGCAAAGGCATTGCGTTCCCCACAGAAAGTTCGAATGCAAAATGAAAGCGAAAAGAAAACACAATTCAGCACCACCTTAAAGCAAGCATAAATGCCAACAACGTAAATACACTCCGAGTACACGTAGCTTGCTGCGATCTCGCCGTATTCCTGACAGTTGTCGGTTGACAACTACTTTCATCCAGCAAGAGCAGTATCAGCCGAAGAAGTGTGTCTTGTATGGCTGTATGAGGAATCAAAATTAAGATCTCAGCGGCCAGAGCTCTGATTGGCTGGCACCAGTCAGAGATTGAGCTTGTTCCTACGATACGCTTCGATATTCCCTCGAAAATAAGCACAGTTCTAGCAGGCAGAACACCGCGAGTGACTGAGATATGGCCGGCCGCGGTGGTCTAGTGGTTCTAGGCGCACAGTTCGGAACCGCGGGACTGCTACGGTCGCAGGTTCGAATCCTGCCTCGGGCATGGATGTGTGTGATGTCCTTAGGTTAGTTAGGTTTAAGTAGTTTTAAGTTCTAGGGGACTGATGACCACAGAAGTGGTCAGAGCCATTTGAACCATTTTTGACTGAGATATCTGAGGCCGAGAGGTGACTTACATAGAGCGAGCGAGTGCGCGTGAAAGAGGATTTGTTTCAAATTGTGATTGTGACTACGATTCGTTGTCTAATTCTACTATCGTTTTAGGATGCTGCACGTATTAACGTGCTCTAAGTGTACTAGTATGGTGTTTGTGTAAGGGTTTTCCAATGGAAGCGATGCTGCTGCTTTTAGGTAGTACGATAAACAGTTTGTTAACGGCAAGACACCAGATTCAAGAGTACTCGTGTTTTCACTAATAGCATGAGACTGTTGTAGTACCTAGCTATCAAATTTCGTCCGAACGTGCAAATGACCAGAGTACGGATGAAGTAGAAGACATCATTCAGCTGATAGAACGTCGATCTTTCGGAAATACATGCAGAATTTCTAAGCGTATCGCTCTTTACATACAAGCATACGACGATCATTACGTATGGTGCGCTCAATCATTCTTTTTTACTGTGGATTTAGCGCCTTCGACAAGGAGATGAAAGTAGACAACTGGAATTTTGTTTTTGGCTGATTGAAAATCGCTGAGTAATCCCATTAATGAAAGAAAATGCCATTGTTCGATATACAGGATTTTTTGAACATGTATCCGCGTGGGTAGTGCAGTGTGGAAGACAGACGTGCTCCGAACAATATAAGATGTTTATTTGACACGGCACATTACATATAACAATCCGTACTATTTCTTATACAAGTTCCTTTATGGAAAACTATGGACAACCACGAAGAAATTCCGTCCAGATGCTCAGAATTGATTGCAGTTTTCTACTTTCCAGGCAATGATGAATGGAAAGGTAAATTTCTCTAAATTTGTTTATGACTACCAATTAATTTGCGATCCATTAACCAATTTTTCCTACATAAAATATCATTAAAGCAGTACTGTCCAGTATACATTCACGAGACGAAACTCTACCAGGGAACGTTAGGTATTCTGTATTTAACAGAAACTGTCCGTTTAGCTTGAGAATAATTACACTGCGTTTAAGAAGGCAGAATGTGAGAAGAGTTCACCAGATTTTTACTTTAAAATGTGTAGTCACATTTATATTTTACAAATCAATATTACATTCAGGTCAGACTGAAATTTGGAGCGATGCTCCAAAAGAATAAAAAGCATCTGTTGGTGTTTGGATGGAAACTGATTTCCTTTTCGTTGAAATTTACGAGCTATAAACACGTATGTTTTGCGTAATTGATCAATAATGCAGATCAAACTTCCCGAATCTTCCCTGTTTGTGATAACGGGAAATCCGCACAGCTTATATTCTACGTAATTTGTTGATTTCTGTCGTGCATTCCTTTCAAGACACTGAAGAAGTGACGCAAGTGTTTTGCTAATCCTCGAGCAGAGGCTAGAATTTACTGCAGAACGTTGTTAATCTCCGCTACGTTCGCAGTTGTTTCTTTGGTTCTCAACTGGTGCTGAGACTGGCACTTGGATCTGGTTTGTAGGCTCGTATTTTAACTACCAAGGATGACAGGATTGCGCCGTGAGGTCTATATCTAAGGCGGTCACGCCCAATACAAATAAAACCGTAATCGCGGCTTTAAGTACCTAAGTACTTAAAAAAGGCTGGCATGTGACCTGATAAAAAATCCTTTTATATATTAGCATACTGGTCGATTTCATTATATACTTAGCGGATCTTAATTTAGGGGAGATTGCGGGCAGCCATTGGGGAAGAATTAGGCGAGTCACGGTGTTTTGTTGCCTCTCCTCACCCCACCCCCCATCCATAAATTCACAAGTATCATCTGTCAGCGTTAGACATTTGCAGAACACACGTTGCTACTTTCTGCAGGCAAAACTGTTTTGCTCCTGTTTTCATTTTCGATGGTGCCTAACAGATGCTGCAGTATTTGCGACGGCATTCTGAGAATTACTTTGGAAAAAATTTAATTAAATTTTCGTTTCATTCTGATATTTATACCATTTTTTGGAATGTGAAGCATAAACGTGGGCTGCATCCTTTGTTTTCTCACAGGCGCTGAACAAAGCCCTTGCCTTGTTCAGGATATCCGCCCTTCACATTGACGACGCTTATATATCTGCTTTCCAGCTTCTGGATAGTCATCGTGTTCTCTTTAGTGGGAAATTCGTGTACCTTTCTCCACTGACCCTATAGACGTGATCGTGCTGCAACAGTTATTTGATTTTGTGTTCTATTCGTTACACTTTTATTTACGCGCATTCTCGCCCATCGATTGTTTCTTTTGTGATCTGACAAGTAAATGCTGAATCTTTTTTCCAGTAATTTCGTTCGAGGCCAAAGCATAGAACCTTGACTGATACTTTTCCAGCAGTTACATTCAATATTTATTCCTGACCTAGCTAGGCTGTTGATGTGTGTGAGCGCTCGTAGTCGCCTCTTTAGTATTATGTTCGTACATAATATTTCTTTTATGTCTGACATGCCGATTTCCAGTGAATTTCATGACATTTACATATATACGCGTCATAAAACACCACTAACTGTACTGAAGCAAAAGATGATGTAATATTATAAAGCATAAGATCCGTAAGATAGCAACATAAACTCCTGGAAATTGAAATAAGAACACCGTGAATTCATTGTCCCAGGAAGGGGAAACTTTATTGACACATTCCTGGGGTCAGATACATCAAATGATCACACTGACAGAACCACAGGCACATAGGCACAGGCAACAGAGCATGCACAATGTCGGCACTAGTACAGTGTATATCCACCTTTCGCAGCAATGCAGGCTGCTATTCTCCCATGGAGACGATCGTAGAGATGCTGGATGTAGTCCTGTGGAACGGCTTGCCTTGCCATTTCCACCTGGCGCCTCAGTTGGACCAGCGTTCGTGCTGGACGTGCAGATCGCGTGAGACGACGCTTCATCCAGTCCCAAACATGCTCAATGGGGGACAGATCCGGAGATCTTGCTGGCCAGGGTAGTTGACTTACACCTTCTAGAGCACGTTGGGTGGCACGGGATACATGCGGACGTGCATTGTCCTGTTGGAACAGCAAGTTCCCTTGCCGGTCTAGGAATGGTAGAACGATGGGTTCGATGACGGTTTGGATGTACCGTGCACTATTCAGTGTCCCCTCGACGATCACCAGTGGTGTACGGCCAGTGTAGGAGATCGCTCCCCACACCATGATGCCGGCTGTTGGCCCTGTGTGCCTCGGTCGTATGCAGTCCTGATTGTGGCGCTCACCTGCACGGCGCCAAACACGCATACGACCATCATTGGCACCAAGGCAGAAGCGACTCTCATCGCTGAAGACGACACGTCTCCATTCGTCCATTCACGCCTGTCGCGACACCACTGGAGGCGGGCTGCACGATGTTGGGGCGTGAGCGGAAGACGGCCTAACGGTGTGCGGGACCGTAGCCCAGCTTCATGGAGACGGTTGCGAATGGTCCTCGCCGATACCCCAGGAGCAACAGTGTCCCTAATTTGCTGGGAAGTGGCGGTGCGGTCCCCTACGGCACTGCGTAGGATCCTACGGTCTTGGCGTGCATCCGTGCGTCGCTGCGGTCCGGTCCCAGGTCGACGGGCACGTGCTCCTTCCGCCGACCACTGGCGACAACATCGATGTACTGTGGAGACCTCACGCCCCACGTGTTGAGCAATTCGGCGGTACGTCCACCCGGCCTCCCGCATGCCCACTATACGCCCTCGCTCAAAGTCCGTCAACTGCACATACGGTTCACGTCCACGCTGTCGCGGCATGCTACCAGTGTTAAAGACTGCGATGGAGCTCCGTATGCCACGGCAAACTGGCTGACACTGACGGCGGCGGTGTACAAATGCTGCGCAGCTAGCGCCATTCGACGGCCAACACCGCGGTTCCTGGTGTGTCCGCTGTGCCGTGCGTGTGATCATTGCTTGTACAGCCCTCTCGCAGTGTCCGGAGCAAGTATGGTGGGTCTGACACACCGGTGTCAATGTGTTCTTTTTTCCATTTCCAGGAGTGTAGTTGTGCCGAAACCGTTTAAATAAATCTAATAAATGCTTCACTAGCTATATTGGCGTTTGAAAGTTTCTTCAGAGTCCACCTTTCTATATTGACATTCAGTAGTTTCATCTTGCTAATTTAGGTATATATTTCTTAATTAAGCGACAGATTAGAGATTTAGTGTTTTTCATTATTATTTAAATTGTTTACCTCTGGATATTGTGACAAGTGTTACCATTTATTTGCGATGGCGTTCTCGGGTCCTTTGTTGTAATGCCATTAATTTTACCTATATGTAGTGTATCGTAAACGAGAAAAACTATTCCGTGGACACTAGCTTCTTTGCAGAAAGAATTCATTTATTTTCTTGGGGGTATGAGAAGACTTAGTAATGCATAACCCCTTCGCTGGTATTACGGCTGAAATGTTCATGAATCATATAGAGTAAAAATTTTTCGGTGAAACCCAGGGTTAACTGCGAAAAAATAGATACTTTTACCAATATGTTGATGATTCTATTTTATTGTTCAAAAGGAATGTAGTGAAATTAATGACGTTGCTGCGAAGTTCAGTGCTTTCCACCCCAACGCACTTGTAAAATTTACGGTTGAACTTGCATGTAAAGGGATAAGTTCCCTTGACGTAGCTGTTGCTGAAGAAGATGATAGACATACATTCAGCATTTACAGGAAACCCACTTGCACATACATCACTATAGTTTCTACAGCATGACATCCAACTATTAACAAAACGGTATACAGTCGTTCCTTAATTAACAGTTTGCTCAAGAACAATTAAGTGAGCATGAAAGAAAAAAATGAAATAAGCCATTCTTAAGTAAGTCACTATAAGTAATGGTTACAGACTGAAGTATTCACTAAAAATGTTTCAGAAATTTATAACAAGCGCAGACGGAGAACAGATACTATTACGTTAAAAAAAAGAACATCCAGCGCAAAAATCTTTTTACATTCCTTCAGAATACAAAGGAAAATACAATCACACAGCAGTTCGAAAATCCAGGGTAAAAAAAGTCTTTCTCACAAGTGGAATACGTAGTTTTAAACTAGAACATGACACAAACGAATCAAGCTAAAAGTTTAGAGTGTCAGGTATGTATAAGATTAAATGCGACGGCTGTCATAAACAGTAAATAGGTCGCACTGGTAGAACTTTCGAGATCCGATTTAAAGAACACACTTTACTACGAAACAATAAAGCAACATTTGGGGACACTCACTGGGACCAACAGAGATACATCTTGAAATTGTACTCTCGGCGCCCAGCGGACCTTTTTTGAACAATTTGGAAGAACTTGAAATAAAGGGTGTCACAGAAGGGATGATCAGTATTTAGGGCTATGGCAGGAACTATCATTCGACACAAAAAAATCTAGTAAACATGGGCTCAGAAATGCATACTTAAAAGGTATCAACACTTGTTCAGTAGACGAGATGTGTTTCACAGCAGCGAAAATAAGTGCCAGCGTGGACGATGGCATGTTGAGCCTAATGTACACATGCAGAAAACGCACCTCAGACGGCCTGTGATGCAAAATGTAAACACTCAGTATTTCATTTACTTACTTATTACTTAGCCTGATCAGATTAGGACCTTAAGGTCCTCACAGCGATGTGCACATATACATATGGTGGTAGTATCAAACACACAAGATATAAAAGGCCAGTCTATTAGCTGAATTATGGTCTGTACTCAGGTGATTCATGAGAAAAGATTTCCCCCGCGACTACGGCGGCACGACGGGAACTGTATTTACATTTCGGAAATCGTTAGGGAATTCCGTATTGCGTGATCCACAGTATTAAGAGAGTGGCGAGAATATCAAATTTTAGGCATTACCTCTCACTACGGACAACGCAGTGGCCTACAGCCTTCACGTAACGACCGAGTGCAGCGGCGTTTGCGTAGAGTTGTCAGTGCTAACAGACAAACAGTATTGCTTGAAATAAACGGCAGAAATCAATGTCGGACGTACGACGATCGTATCCGTTAGGGCAGTGAGGCGAAATCTGGTGTTAATGAGCTACGGCAACACAGGAGGGAAGCCAGTGTCTTTGGTAACATCACGACATCGCCTGCAGCGCCTCTCCTCGGCTCGTGACCATATCGTTTAGGCCCTAGACGACTGGAAAACAATTGCCTGGTCATATGAGTCCCGATTTCAGTTGATAGGAGCTGATGATAGATTTCGAGTGTGGCGCAGACCCCAAAAACCCATGGACCCAAGTTCGCGACAAGACACTGTGCGAACTTGTAGTAGCTCCATAACGTTGTGATCTGTGTTTACACTGGTCCAGCTGAATCGATCATTGACTAGAAATGGTTATGTTCGGCTACCTGTAGACCATCAAACGACTGTGTCGCTGGTCCAAAATTGTTCGTGACTAGTTTGAAGAACATTCTGGACAATTCGAGCGAATGATTTGGCCAGCCGGATTTCCCGACATGAATCCCATCGGACATTTATGGGACATAGTCGGGACGTCAGCTAGTGCACAAAATCCTGCACCTGCAACACTTTCGCAATTGCGGACGGCTATAGAGGCAGCATGGCTCAGTATTTCTGCAGGGGACTTCCAACGACTTGTTGAGTCATGCCACGTCGACTTGCTGCATTACTCTGAGCAAAAGAAGTTCCGACACGATATTAGGAGGTATCCCATGACTTGTCACCTCAGTATACTAATAACAGTAAAAATAATAAAGGAACTGATAATGATCTAAGTTGAGTTTAGCACACTTTAAGCCATGTTTTAGAACATTCCTTTAAATGTAATCATGAATTTTAAGGAGATGTCTCATCTACTAGTATTATGTGCGTTACATAAATTGATTCTCAGCTTTAAATTAATTGCATTAGATCTTATAGACAGTATAGCCCTTACATTTTAATACCGCACAGTATTAGTGCCTTTCCTCTCCTCCTCCGATTTCCCTCCCTCCCTGTCCATTATCCTTGAAACACGGGTCTGTTTTATTCAAAGTGGGTTTAGGCAGATGCTGGATAACAATGTCAGCTGTCACAAGTATACCATGCAGTTGTTCTTCGTATTTTATACCTTATGACTACATTTTTTAAAAAGAAATTTGACTTTTCTAACTCAGATTAATCAGGTAAAATTTTAAGTTTTAAATTTAAAATATTTCAGTCCACATTCTCTACTTAAATAGTTACTTATGAACGTTGTATTTTATTTTATTTTTGTTTCTGAAGATGATCATCAAATTTCGTTGAAACTAGTCATTAACTGTAACTAATAACAAATGAGACTGTCACAAAAAATTAAGAAAATGCTGTTGTATTCAATAACATTTTAACTACATCAGGAATGTTAAAACAAAAACAAAGTGTTTCTTTTTCGATGAGAGAGAGCTATTTATTGTAGCATGCTCTCGTTTAGTTCACACGGCTGAAAAACGCATTTACGTCTACATAACTACCCTTCAGTCCACACTTAAATGCTTGACGATGAGTCCATAGAATACCTTCAGACTATTTCTCGACCGTTCCACTTTCGAATAGCACGTGGAATAAACAAGAACCCAAATGTTTTGTTGCGAGCTCTTATTTCTCCTTATGAAGGTGGCAGTTAACAAAATATTTTCGCATTCGAAAAAGAATGTCGGTGATTGAAATTTGCTGAAAGTATCATGCGTAACGAATAACACCTAAGTTACGTTGCCGTCTCAACCCGCGTATCATATTCGTGATATTCACTTCCCTATTTCCTGATAATACAAAGCGAGCTGCTCTTCTTTGAACTTTGTCGATGTCCTCCATCGATCGTATCTGGTGAAGACCCCAAACCGCAAAGCACTCGAAAAGAGTGCGCACAAGCGTTGTATAGGCAGTCTCTCTTATGTTACGTCTTCTGAGTGTTCGGCCAGAAAAATGCGGTCTTTGGTTCGCCTTCTCCAAAACATTTCATATGTTGATTGTTCCGAGTTTAGTCGTTCATCATCCCTATGTATTTAGTTGAATCGATTACCCTACAATATCCATGATTTGCCGTGCAGCCGATGTTTAACAGGTGTCTTTTTTTTTTTTTTTTTTTTTTTTTTTTTTTTTTTGTAATATTCCTGTGGAGGACTTCACACATTATAGTGTGCACCGTAAATAACCACTTTTTTCATGCAATACAGATATCTTGTCTAAATCATTTGCAATTCACTTAGACCCTCTGATGACTTTATTAGACTTTAAATGGCACCATCATTTAAATCGTTTATATAGTTAAATAAAAGCAGAGAGCCTATAGCATTTCCTTGAGAAACAACAAATATCACTTGTTTCATGCGATGATTTCCCATTAATTCTACGAACTGTCACCTTTCTGACAGGAAATAAATAATTAGGAATCCAGTACCTGATTCATTCAAGACTGAGACGATTCTCCGTAGGTAAGCAATCTGACAGAAGTCGTTTGTGAGGAACGGTGCCAGAAGCTATCTCGAAACCTACAAACATAGAATTAACTCGGGATACCCTGTCGATAGCATTCACTACTTCGTGTGAATATAGAGATAGTTGTGTTTCACAATAATTATTTTTTCTGAATCCGTGCTACGTGTGAATAGGTCGTTTTCCTTGAGGTAATTTGTAATGTTGGAGCACAGTATATGTTCCAAAGTAGTACTGCAGATCTATGTATGTGGTAAAGGTGAATAATTCAGTGGATTACTTCTATTTACTTTATGTTGGGGTGACGGGCGCAGCCTTCCATTCTGTAGGTATGAATCTTCCGTCGAGTGAGTGGTTATATATGATTGCTAAAGCTGGAGCTATTTCATCAAAGTATTCCAAAATGAACTTAATTAGTATACAATCTGAACAGAAGACAACCTTTTATTAAATGACGTACGTTGAGTCGGTGCACTGTCGTATATTTTGGAAATACAGAAATGGATGAAAATATCTGATATGGCAAAGAACGACGTGTACAACTAACTTTAGATTTGAACCTTTGGCAACGTAGGGATGATTGAAAGCTTAGCTCCAGCTGAGCTTAACAAGGAGTGAAAGAAAGCAGTCTGTTGAAGGAAATTATTCTCATTTTACCCAATAAGTTTACAGAAACTAAGGATAATCTGCACAATGAAAACAGGCAAATATCTATTTGAACCTCATTCATCGGGAAATTGAAAATTTGTGGTAAGTTCCTATGGGACCAAACTACTGAGGTCATCGGTCCCTTGGTTTACACACTGCTTAGTCTAACTTAAACTAACTTACGCTAAGGACAACATACACACCCATGCCCGAGGGGGGACTCGAACCTCCGACAGGGGAAAGCCGCGCGAACCGTGGGTAGGTACCTTAGACCGCGCGGCTACCCCGCTTGGCGAACCTCATTCATCCAGAAGAGATATACCGCGCGAGATGGCGCTTTTAAGTTCTGGGTGCTTACTCCGGACGAGAAAATCCCCTTGTGGTCAGTCTAGTACAGGTTCTCGCTATTTTCTTAAATCGATTGCGACTTTTTATAAGTATGAAACCGACATCTTTCGCCATCGCTGTCTATTCTGAGATTGTGCTATGTCTCTAATAATGCCATCGACGACAGGGGGTTAACCCGTAATTTTTCCTTTCAATTTCTTCCGAATGCGAGTCCAGAGTCTTAAACACGATATGCTTCTATTGGGTACATTGTAGCGCAGGACTGGCGACCTGATCGAAGCGATTTATGGAGCACGGCACACTGAATAAAGAGCCCAAGGCTCTTGTTGCGCCAGTCACAGTCAAACGCGAAAGTTGGTAATACAGATCAAAGAATTGCTCTCATGACATGGAGCAAAATTTTTTCTGGCGTATTACTCTCGAATTAAATTCTTTTCTCGATGGAACTTTTACTTGCATATCAACAGTCAGAAACTCAATATCTACAAGTCGATTCTTGCAAAGAAGAAAACTTTGCCCAGCCACTGCTAAAGTACTACTTACAAAAATAGTGCCGTTACCATTTTCGAGCTGACAGGTTCATCTTCACTATTTATGTTTAGATTTGTTGTAGTTTGCGTTAGTTGTGGAGTAGTTTTACCTTCTTGTGACGAAAGTTCCTTGTGGTGGCGGTGCAGTCGAGAGGTACTGCATCTGAAGCAGCTATCTGAGCAGCAGTTGGCTCCACAGTGACACGACGAACTGTTGCAATTCGACTACTTCAAGGACAGCTCCGAGCCACACGCCCCGTAGCGTGAATTCCAATGACACCAAACCACCGCCGTTTGCGACTTCAGTGGTTTAAAGCGAGAGCTCATTGGAGGACAGGGTGGAAATCTCTAGTGTTTCCCGCTAAAATCTGATTCTTTCGCGGTGCCAATGATGACCGTGTCTTGGTTAGATGGAGAACAATTGAAGATCTGGACCCAACCTGTCTACGTGCTAGACGCACTGGACCCACACCTGGAGTTATGCTCTGGGGTGCGATTTTGCATGACAGCAGGTGCACTTTCGTAGCTACCCCACCCAAATTGACTGCAAATCTGTACGTCAGTCTGGTGATTCGACCTGTTGTGCTGCCATCTGTGAACAGCATTCCAGGCAGTGTTTTCCAACAGAATAACGCTCTCCCACATACAGCTACTGAAACCCAACATGCTCTATAGAGTATTGATATTTTGCCTTGGCCTACTCGATCACCAGATCTGTCTCCAATCGAGCACATATGGCACATTATCGGACGACAACTCGAGCGCCATCCACAAACAGCATTAAGCGCCCCCCATATTGACCTACCACGTGCTGCAGACATGGAATTCCATCTTACAAACTGAAATGCGGCAGCTGTGCAACACAGTGCGTGCACGTTCGCAAGCTTGCAACAGCATTCTGGAGGTTACACCGGTTATTAACGTACCATCAAGTCATATTTGCAATGGCTTATCTCCAGCGTACATTAATCTGTGAGCTTACAATGGTAATCACTTAAATACGTTACCTAGACAAATGCATTTTCGAAATTTCATTACTCTGCACTAGTTATTTTTCGGTGTTGTGATTTTTTTCTCGTCATTGTACTTTAAGCGTAATTACAGACCTTTACTAAAAGTTAGCTTGCATGCTTCACGCAAATACACATTAACTGTTTTGTTAAAGTGATCCACAGAATGAGATTTCCACTCTGCAGCGGAGACTGGAATAGAAGGGAGAACCGCTAGAGGTACTCAAAGTACCCTCCGCCACACACCGTCAGGTGGCTTGCGGAGTATGGATGTAGATGTAGATAGATGTAGATGTGAAACTTCCTGGCAGATTAAAACTATGTGCGGGACCGAGACTCGAACTCGGGACCTTTGCCTTTCGCATGCAAGTGCTATACCATCTGAGGTACCCAAGCACGACTCACGCCCCGTCCTCACAGCTTTACTTCTGTCAGTACCTCGTTTCCTACCTTCCAAACTTTACAGAAGCTCTTACGCGGACCTTGCAGAACTTGCAAAAAATGTTCAAATGTGTGTGAAATCTCATGGGACTTAACTGCTAAGGTCATCAGTCCATAAGCTTACACACTACTTAACCTAAATTATCCTAAGGATAAACACACACACCCATGCCCGAAGGAGAACTCGAACCTCCGCCGGGATCAGCCGCACACTCTATGACCGCAGCGCCTTAGACCGCTCTGCTAATCCCGCGCGGCCAGAACTAGCACTCCTGAAAGAAAGGGTATTGGGGATACATGGCTTAGCCACTGCCTGGGGGATGTTTCCAGAATGAGATTTTCATTCTGCAGCGAAGTGTGCGCTTACTGCCAGATTAAAACTGGGTAGCTCAGGCGGTAGAGCACTTGCCCGCGAAAGGCGAAGCTCCCGAGTTCGAGTCTCAGTCCGGCACACGGTTTTAATCTGCCATGAAGTTTCATATCAGCGCACACTCCGCTGCAGAGTGGAAATCTCATTCTGGAATCATCCGCTAGGCTGTGGCAACCCATGTCTCCACAATATCCTTTCTTTCAGGAGTGCTACTTCTGCAAGGTTCGCAGGAGAGTTTCTGTAAAGTTTGGAAGGTAGGAGACGAGGTACTGGCAGAAGTAAAGCTGTGAGGACGGGGCGTGAGTCGTGCTTGGGTAGCTCAGTTGGTAGAGCAGTTGCCCGCGCTAGGCAAGGTCCCGAGTTCGAGTCTCGGTCCGGCACAAAGTTTTAATCTGCCAGGAAGTTTCAAGTTTCAAAGTGATGCACATTTGAAGCTGTTTTATATATGAGAATCTTATTTTTTAAAGGGTGTGATTTAGGGGTGTTTGCTGGTACTTTCCTAAAGAGCTTTGGGAAAATCACTGGGACCTGAAACCAGGACTGGAGGTTGAGGATGTGAAGCCCGCTGCTTTCGTTCAAAAGACCAGCGTTGGCGTTGTTTGTGTCGTGGCGGCGGCAGTGGCGGCAGGCGCGGAGAGCGCGTGAAGGGAGCCGTGGGCCTGCGTTACATAAAGCGCTGACCTCGCCCGCGCTCTGCCCAGATCGGCCGCCGCTGCCGCCGCCTTCGCAACCGGTGCCGGCTCTGGCGTTGGCGCTGGAGCTGGAGCTGGAGCTGCCCCACGCCTGCCTGCCTCGCCGAGCCGAGCCCCGCGCCCGCGAAATTACGCGCGGCCACGTCTGCGGCGCACGCAAGGTCAGCGCGGCGAGCGCTCCCTCCTGCACGCCTCGGCTGGACGGCTGCACTCCTCGTCTGCTGCAAAACAGGCGTCAGCTGCAGCTTACAAGATACACAGTCTCCTACTATAAACACTCTGTGCGAGTAAACAGACTTTTCGACCATGTATCACCTATCTGTGGACAGATCTCTGGAACTGTACAGTTCATTTCCTTACAAACTAAGAGTATTTAATTAGCTCACTAATAACATTTTCAATCATGGACTCGTACAGGAGGCAAAAATTACAAATGCAGTGACAGCAACCAATTTTTAGATTTCCAGAAGGCTTTCGACACCGTTCCTCACAAGCGTCTTCTAATCAAACTGCGTGCCTACGGAGTATCGCCTCAGTTGTGCGACTCGATTCGTCATTTCCTGTCAGAAAGGTCACAGTTCGTAGTAATAGACGGAAAGTCATTGAGTAAAACAGAAATAATATGCGGCGTCCCCCAAGGAAGTGTTATGGGCCCTCTATTGTTCCTAATCTATATTAACGACATAGGAGACAATCTGAGTAGCCGTCTTAGATTGTTTGCAATTGATGCTGTCATTTACCGTCTTGTAAAGTCATTAGAGGATCAAAACGACTTGCAAAATGATTTAGATAATATCTGTATGGTGCGATAAGTGGCAATTGACCCTGAATAAGGAAAAGTGTGAAGTTAGTCACATGAGCACTAAAAGAAATCAACTAATTTTCGATTACGCGATAAGTCACACAAATCTGAAGGCTGTAAATTCAACTAAATACTTAGGGATTACAATTACAAGTAACATAAATTGGAACGATCACATAGATAATATTGTGGGTAGAGCAAACCAAAGACTACGATTCACTGGCAGAACACTTAGAAGGTGCAACAGGTCTACTAAAGAGACTGCTTACACCACGCTTGTCCGCCCTATTCTGGAGTACTGCTGTGCGGTGTGGGATCCGCATCAGGTGGGACTGACGGATGACATCTAAAAAGTACAAAGAAAGGCAGCTCGTTTTGTATTATCGCGAAATAGGGGAGATAGTGTCACAGACATGATACGTGAATTGGAGAGGCAATCATTGAAACAAAGGCGTTTTTCGTTGCGACGGGATCTTCTCATGAAATTTCAATCACCAGTGTTCTCCTCCGATTGCGAAAACATTCTGTTGGCACCCACTTACATAGGGAGAAATGATCATCACGATAAAATAAGAGAAATCAGGGCTCGCACAGAAAAATTTAAGTGCTCTTTTTTCCCGCGTGCCTTTCGAGAGTGGAACGGTAGAGAGACAGCTTGAAGGTGGTTCATTGAACCCTCTGCCAGTCACTTTATTGTGAATAGCTGAGTAATCACGTAGATGTAGATGTAGGACTAATAAAACGAATTTTCTACAAGTCGGAAAACTTAGTAGGCACATATCAATAACAATGTCAATTTTCTTCTACCTTCTGGACACGTCGATGTGTTGTCCAGTTACCATTCCATTGGATGGTGCGAGCGAGTAAATCTTAATATCACCCTAATAATTAATTTGAAAAAGTCAGGAGATGGCGTAAATAGAGCCGATCCGTTCGTGTTTGTGACGCAGACACGCCAACACGGGAGAATATTGTTCTTTCACTGAAGTCGCCCTCTTCGCACCACCGCAGAATGGCCAACGTGAACGCCAGGGAGTCTTCCCTCACGCCTCCAGTCAATAGTCTCTGGAACGGTCAGCGCTGCCCCCTCCACCGCTAGGAAGCTCGGCTACAGGAGCTGTTGCTTTCCGGAGCAAGCACTCCACCGTAGTTGCTCCGAGACAGTAAAACCTCGGAAACCTTGTCTCAAAGTCCACTCTTACGCAGATTTTCAGACGGAGCCCATTTGATTGAGATTGGTGGAAGTTAATGCAGAAGTCACCGTCGTCTTTACTTAAAATGAACTGGTTTCCATCACTTTGGACTCTGTAGTACAATCAAATTGATAGGACTCAGCTCACGACACAAGAATATGTACGGTCTGAGGTTGGCCGTTACCTGCCGAATCGAACTTCATGTCATGAAGCAAGATACCCTCTACGTCACTTTTTACGTTTATTCGGGTTACCAGTTTGGACTCGCGTTACAGATCCTCCTCAGGTACAATTTCTAATTAATGTGAAGAGCGGCTGGTCAGCAGACAGGAATTTTTTAAGTGAACAAAGATCGGAACCGGCATCCCAAATAACCAGGAAAACTGAGCTACGCTGTGTCTGTCTTTCCTTGAATTATGCCCCACATTGCCTGAGTCTACAGGCCGATAATTGTGACAGATATATAGGAGGCAGGTAAGAACGGGGTGCTACACGATACAACCATATATCCTTATTGTTAAACATTTCTATGAACCTAGTGAAAGTCTGATGTGACTACGTAGGCTTCCAGGCGTATTAAGACATGATATTGTTCTTCGGTCTGTAGCCGGATCATACGATCACAATATTTCTGCGGTACACCCGGCCGTCCTCTTTAGGTGAGGATACTGTTAGTTAATCTCGCCGGAACTGATTGATGCCGTGAACGGCGGCCCTCTTTTACCCCGCGGAAGACCAACAAGGCCTGCTCCAGAAATCGTCGTTACTGCTCCCTAACGCAAGGGACGGTGCAGAGCCCCAATCGGAAAAGCTGGTGTCATCATACAGTCGCTATCGAGCACACATTCAGCAGGACAATTAAAAGAACGTTCCTTTCTAATGTCAGATAAGGAATTATTTCAAATTTTACTTAAAAGTGAATCCTTGTCTCCACTTACAATGTTGTCTGTCAGTCTGATCTGAACCTTCGCCGAAACCAACAGAAGGTTCATTTCGCAGATAGATTGCTTTCCTACCATATGCTGGAGCCGTATCGTCAGCATTTCAAAAGAGTATCAAAACAGTAACTTATATACTGTTTTTATATCATAATCTAGAGCTTCTGATAATAATATATTAATTGACAGAAGGTATTCTCCCCATTGACTGGACCGCGAACACCTGCCTTTCGCGGGAAATACTCTTACATGGTAAGCTATCCAGGAACGACTCTCTCTCCATTCTTCCCAATAACGGACATGAGTTTGAGCCTTTATTTGGTACACAGTTTTAATCTATCGGCGTGTTTCGAAACAGCACACACTTCTCAGTTAAGTGAAAGATTCAAACTAAAAAGTACAATTTGTTCGTTTCCATGTATTCTGTATAGGGCGAATTAATACATTCACGTAGCTCTGTAGATCTGAGACACACATCCAGATACCTTTTTATATTTTCTGCCTACCTATATAATTAAATGTGAATGAAAACAAAACAGTTAATACAAAATATGATTCCTAAATCCCCTATTAGATTAAGACTATAACAGAATTACGATTTCACTACCGTACACAGTTTAGTGTTAAAATGGTTGTCTCGGTACTTTCGTTAAAATTCAAACTCCACCTGTCTAGATCTTCGACAACCTTCTGGATTCGTCCTTGACTTTTGTTGCAATGTCATCCTCAGTTGTGTGAAATATTAACTGATTTCAATAACGTCAAAGCATTGAAGTCGAACGTTCCTTCAAGACATGATGCATATGTAGAAAAGAAACGCAGCTTACAAGGTTACTTTACCAGAGTGACTTGTCGGTGCAAAGTTAACGGGGCATTGCTTTCACCGTTAACTTGACGCCGGTGTTGGAATAATTTTACCGACACACTGGTTTCAACGACGTTAGATCACACACCATCGAAGGGCACTGAAAGATTTGCTTTTAATGTATATAAAAGCCACAGATAATATTTTGACCTGTATAGAAAAGCGAAGCCATGGAAAGGAGAAATAATGAGAACAGGGTAAGATTTGGTCTCCATGGTCAATTTTACAATGTTACAGAAGAATAGTGTTGTCAGACGCACGACAGTGTAGGAGTCTCGAACTGTGGACCTTTTCTGCCCTACCCTTGCTTTCAGCTGACTCTAATGATTTAATTTACTCGGTGCCTGAACACAGCGAAATATGTTCCTGGCAGACCAAGGGTGCATCCTCGAAATGCTTGTTCGCATAAGATAATACATTCTCAGTTGTTGTACCCCCTTCACTTCTCAGTCCCACCTCTTTAGCCACGTTTCAGAAGCCTTCTACAGGGGACATTCTTACTGCATGTCAACCGAGATTATGAGACTTATGTGAAGTCTGGGTCATGCATTAAAAATAAAACTAGTAATCTGTTGCTGTTTTTTGTGGCAAGTGTTACTAGTTAGCTGTTTATTGTCTCTCTTCAGACTTGTGTGTTTTCCTTCTTACCCAATATGTACAGTTGGCGAGTGTTGAAACTTTTGGTGTTGAAAATGTCTCACGTCGTCAGAAATTGTCCCATTGGCCTAAGGTGAGATCAAATAGAGGTAGATTGCACATATTATACGAGTAACCTAAATGATAAAGTGGGTGAACCACTGGACTTCGTGACCGTGGAATATTTGAAGTTCCGTCAGGTCACACAGCATTTATTTTCTCAGTGTTCCCCATAACAATTGTAATCAATTAACAGTTCACGGCTGATTTACTATCCTATCCACGTCCAATTCCAGCTTGTGCTCCAAGATTCCCCTTGCAATCTGAAGTTGCACTTTAATTTACCCCTTTCTTCCTCACCAGCTATTCGTTTTGTAACTGATATGCAGGGGTCAATGTCGCTAAATGCTACGCAATAATGTGAGACTGCAGTTCTTTCGCTAAAGTTACCACTGTGCGCTGCAGGCGGACATGCACGATGGCTGGATGTTAAATTATAACATTCAACCCTTGAAAATTTGGATTACCACGAGTATTTAGAAAGCAGAATAGATGAAGGAGGATGATAGAAGAAAGTCATAGTCACGAGAATTACACAAGACAATAGGCTTTCTATAAAAAGGAACAACACAAATTTGATACTGGAGAACGATTCATGAAAAATCTTCTTAGGTACAGCTCTGTGTGGATCCGAAGAATGGAAAATGTGGAAGACTAGGAGTATTAGAAGCCCTGGAAATGTATTGTTACGAGTGATGGTTGAGAATTGGAGTAAAACTCACGACACATCACAATGAACATTTCATGCTCAAATCAACTCATGAACAGCAATGTTCTGTATGATGTATCATGGGCTTTTATGTTTACTTTCGTATGCCACTATGGCAGTAGTCATACTTAAATCGTTGACGAGTATGGAGCTTTGTTTTCGTTATCCAACTACGACAGCTATTAGATGTTTAAATGAAAGCCGAATATTGTTTACACCCTTACAGGGTGATTGTGCATAAAATTACGGGGATATCAGTGAGCACTTGCAAATGGCACAATAGCGAAATCAGGTGACCGTGTGAAATAAATGACTGATCATAATACGGCCAAAGTGTAAAATGGAATTGTCTCTTAATAAAGAACTTAATGAACCGAGGATAAAAAGTGGTCAGCCATTTGTAACAACAGTACTTGTCATTGCTGAAAACGGTAGCTGAACGGACGGTGGAGGGAAAAGTTTGCAGGAGAGAAACTAAGTGTACGGAAGTTTTAGGAAAAAGTGTTACATACTCCTACAGAAGGTAGTACTGGCCAAAACTAGAGAGAAAGTTCCTACAGTTACATGTCCAGAAACCAATACTTGTTCCAATATGGATCAGTCTGTCCTTTCAGCCCTATCTGTCTGTTACTTTGTAGCAGACAATTTAGACAGTGCTACCTATGGCTACCACGCATGCTGACACACCTTTCAACCCTTCTTAGCAGTGAACCCACTCTTTCAAATACACCTGGTTTCGTGTACTGGTCAAACGCTCCTGTGACGTCTGCACATTGTCGATGGCTTGGGCATACACCAACACCTGTAAATGACCCCATAGCTAGAAATCCAACGGATTCAGTTCCATTGATGGTGAGGGCATGCTGCCGGACCTCTTCGACCAATCTATCAATCGTGAAACGCTGCGGTGGAGTACTGTCCACGATCCGTAGAAAATGGGGTGGTGTCGCATCGTGTATCAACCACAGTCGTTGCCTACCTGCAAGGTAACGTTCTCCGATACCACAAATTACAACCAGTCGGGCATGCGTAATGAATCGCAACAGTATGACGGAGTATATCATCGACAGTAACTAAACATTGCGCATCACAAGTAAAACGGCCCATAACTTAACGGATATTAGTTTACGGATGTATAATTATAGGAACTTCTCTTCTTGTTTCTATGAATACTATCTAGTTGAGGAATATGTGACCATCTTTTTAAACACCCTATCTAAGGAGAATCGTATTCACAAAAATACACACATTACTTTGAATTTTAAATTATTGTCTAGAACAATTTTTCTTCTTCGCCTTCTTCTTCCTGCTGCTCTTCCTTGTCTTTTCCCTAGTTTCTACGGTGCCGGCATTGTTATACGGCCTTTGGCAGCGTTAATGATAGATGGTAGCCTAATGCTCCTCTTGACGCCAATATCTGAGACAAATGATGTCCCAGGAATAAAGTTAAACAGCTCGAATCCTGATCCGAACGAGAATCTCGAAAGTTTGCTTTGATTATCAGGCGAATGTCGGAATTGGAAGACCTCTGCCAAATATTCCCATTTGGGATTCCCTCTGTCTCACTCCAAACTTGTAGGATCGCGGCTCTTTAATGGAACGGATCTCAAACAACTTGCTCTGCTCCTTCGAGTAGGAATCAAAAGTGAAAAAAAATTATGGATCCAGGTTGGAACGATGGTTGAAATGGTTCAGATGGTTCTGAGCACTATGGTACTGAAAATCTGAGGTCATCAGTCCCCTAGACTTAGAACTACTTAAACCTAACTAACCTAAGGACACCACACACATCCATGTCCGCGGCAGGATTCGAACCTACAACTGCAGCTGCAATGAGGTTCCGGCTTAAAGCGTCTAGAACCTCTTGGCAACAGCGGCCGACTGGATCGATGGTCAACTTGTCCTGGAAATAAACTGAAATATTTCCTAATACCCAGTTACAATAAAGGCTTTCTGGAGGCGAATGCCGAAACCGGAAATCCCCTTTCAAACTGTCCCAATTGGGATTACCTAAGCCCTACTTTCAGCATAGTGGGATGTTTGTCAGAAAATAAAGAAGCTCGAGGGGAATCCCAACTGGGAATATTTGGCAGGGGGTTTCGAGTTCCGAGCAGGGAAAAAAATATGCTAAAAGTAAAAAAAAAGGTATTCTAGCTATGGGACTCTAGAAGTGCATCATTTCTACTTCAGGCTTGATGACCGAAAGAAGAACTGCTATTTCGACTGCACTTAAAGAACTGGTCGAGTAATGGTGTAGCAAGCTGTTAACCGCATAACGTTTCTCACACTCCATCAATGTTTTGTATTAGCCAAATTGTCGAAATAACTGTCTGTGTTCCAACTGCAAACTACACTACTGGTCAATAAAACTGCTACACCACGAAGATGACGTGCTACAGACGCGAAATTTAACAGACAGGAAGAAGATGCTGTGATATGCAAATGATTAGCTTTTCAGGGCATTCACACAAGGTTGGCGCCGGTGGTGACACCTACAACGTGCTACAAAAAGCAGCAGTATCGCGAAATTGCTGCTCGCTTTGGTCGAGATCCAATGACAGTTAGCAGAATATGGAATCGGGGGGTTCAGGAGGGTAATACGGAACGCCGTGCTGGATCCCAACGGCCTCGTATCACTAGCTGTCGAGATGACAGGCATCTTATCATCATGGCTGTAACGGATCGTGCAGCCACGTCTCGATCCCTGAGTCAACAGATGGGGACATTTGTATGACAACAACCATCTGCACGAACAGTTCGACGACGTTTACAGCAGCATGGACTATCAGCTCGGAGACCATGGCTGCGGTTACCCTTGACGCTGCATTACAGACAGGAGCGCCTGCAATGGTGTACTCAACGACGAACCTGGGTGCACGAATGGCAAAACGTCATTTTTTCGGATGAATTCAGGTTCTGTTTACGGCATCATGATGGTCGCATCCGTGTTTGGCGACATCGCAGTGAACGCACACTGGAAGCGTGTATTCGTCATCACTATACTGGTGTATCACCCGGCGTGATGGTATGGGGTGCCACTGGTTACACGTCTCGGTCACCTCTTGTTCGCATTGACGGCACTTTGAACAGTGGACGTTACATTTCAGATGTATTACGACCCGTGGCTCTACATTTCCTTCGATTCCCGCGAAACCTTACACTTCAGCAGGATAATGCACGACCGAATGTTGCAGGTCTTGTACGGACCTTTCTGGATACAGAAAATGTTCGACTGCTGCCCTGGCCAGCACATTCTCCAGATCTCTCACCAACTGAAAACGTCTGGTCAATGGTGGCCGAGCAACTGGCTCGTCACAATACGCCAGTCACTACTCTTAAACTGTGGTATCGTGTTGAAGCTGCATGGGCAGCTGTACCTGTACACGCCATCCAAACTCTGTTTGACTCAATTCCCAGGCGTATCAAGGCCGTTATTACGGCCAGAGGTGGTTGTTCTGGGTACTGATTTCTCAATATATATGCACCCAAATAGCGTGAAAATGTAATCACATGTCAGTTCTAGTATATTTGTCCAATGAAAGCCCATTTATCATCTGCATTTCTTCTTTGTGTATCAGTTTTAATAGCCAGTAGTGTACCTTCGCGATAGTAAGTGCAAGTTGTGCTCCGGGCCGCAGGAAGAGTGTGACGACCGGCTGGCGGAGAAAAGGAGTGCTGTATGTCCGGATTCCCACGCACGTCGTGGGCACAATACAGGCCTTCCTTGTGGCGGCTGGCGCGCAGGAAGCCAGCACGCCGCTACGCGTAGCCGAGACCCGCGCTCGTTGCGTAAAAGGCCGTCCACCGCCGCGGGGAGCCGCTCTGTTCTCCACTTGCGCAAGCCGCGAGTACTGCCCGCCTGCCCCTGCCTCGGCGGAACAGCCAGTCTCTCATTTGAGGGAACGATACTCTGCTGTTATTCAAGAGTAGGCTGAAGCGTAAGACAATCGTCCGGAAGTAACAATGTGGAAAGAAGGGCGATGCTGAAGTAAATGGACTACTTTAAAAGGACCAATCACAGAAGTTGGACAGACAAACATAGGTACTTCGAAGGTAATTGAAAAGAAACACGGGGTAACACAGAAGTACTAGGCGGTTACAATTAACGTGCAGTTAGTCACAGAGGTCGAGAATGGGCTGTAATGATCGTATGGCAGCAAACCTTATTAGATATGTTAATGCGTTAATGCTGAACGTATTTACGCTGGAAAAAAATTCATTTCCAATTTTGGTCACCAGGTGCAAATTTGGCGCTCTACGGCATCTCGTCGACGTCTCCGGTGCTCGTAATGAACAAACTGCGTAGACAGCGGTTATTAACAAAATGAACATTATGCCTTTCTCACTTGTTTAATCTTTTCTGTCCACGTCCGTTCCTAATTCATTACGTACGCAGGCAATTCCATATGTCTTGTTTGTATTTACAGCGCCAGATTTGCATCTAGTGGGCAAAATCGGAACAAATTTTTTCCAGCATAAATCAGTTCCGCATTAACGCATAATAACGACTAAGTTCCGCTGCCATACGATAATTACAGCCTACACTGGAATTCTGTGAGTAGCTGCACTTTAGTTATAACCACCCATTACTGAAGTAAATGGACGCCTCTAAAGTCACAGAAGCTGGATACACACGTAAGTGCAAGGAAGGTACCTGAAAAGGAATGGAGGGTAACAGAAGAAATACTTCAGTCGTTCGACAAATGAAAGAAGAACAAAAATGTTTAGAAAAAGACAGGAATACAGCAATGTAAATCATTGAAGAATTAACTAAATTGGACGTGCAGTGAAGCCAAAACGAAATGGCTGCAGGAAAACTGCGAAGTAATCGAAAAACAAATATTCGTCGGAAGGACTGATTCCATGTACAGAAAAGTCAAGACAACCTGCGGTTAAATTAAAAGCAAAAGCTTCAACATTTAGAGTGCAACAGGAATTCCACCACAACACAGAAGAGAGAGCAGATAGGTGGAAAATTTATTATCAATGTCCTCTGAGAGGATAAGATTTGTCTGATGACACGATAGAAGAAAAAGTGGGAGACGACGTGTAAGTCATAGGAGATCGAGTATTACAGTCATAATTCAAGAGAACTCGCCAGCAAAAAAGGCAGAAGGCTTGGACAACATTCCTTCGAAATTTCTAAAATCGTTGGGAGAAGTAACAACAAAACGGCATTTTTTTTCAGAAACAAATTCATGATAATTAGGTTTAAAAACAAATCAAAGAAGGGATTATCAAGCTTCACTACTACTGAGCAAAATCTTCCAACTTTGGTTGCCTCGGCGTCTCAAGCAGAAGATTTTCTGTTCAAGACACACGATATAGTTGACAATCCAGGGTCTGCAATTTTCCGCAGACAATGTTGGTGGTATTGACAAGGGAGTGCTATTTCCATAGTGCCCTGGGTCTTCTAGCCCCAGAACGAAAATGACAAAAGCACCTCCACACGATTCATGTTTCCAAAGGGAGAGACAAGGCAGAGTTATTCTCAAATGGACAAATCTACAGTTGTTTCCTTGCTGTAACTGCTGCTGTTTGAAACACTGAAGTATTCTTGGAGAAACTTCTTCTGGACCTAAGCCTATGGGCTGCTGGAACGAGGCCGTGTTGTGGATGGTATTC
This sequence comes from Schistocerca piceifrons, assembly GCF_021461385.2. Classification (NCBI taxonomy): domain Eukaryota; kingdom Metazoa; phylum Arthropoda; class Insecta; order Orthoptera; family Acrididae; genus Schistocerca; species Schistocerca piceifrons. The sequence goes on from NC_060141.1 coordinate 525,959,928, forward strand.
TCGCTTTGTTCTCTCCGCATTTGCAGCTTCTTCACGATACCAGCGAACTGTTAGAGGTTTAGGTGTGGCACTGGTTTCAAAAAGAACCTTAAAAAACGAAACTTCCTAGCAGATTAAAAGTGTGTACCGGACCAAGACTCGAATTCGGGACCTTTGCCTTTCGCGGGCAAGTGCTCTACCGTCTGACCTACCTAAGCACGACTCACAACCCGTCCTCACAGCTCCAATTCCGCCAGTACCTCGTCTCCTACCTTCCAAACTTCAAAGAAGCTCTTCTGCGAACCTTGCAGAAGTAGCACTCCTGGAGGAAAGGATATTGCGGAGACATGGCTTAAAAAAAAAAATGGTTCAAATGGCTCTGAGCGCTATGGGACTTAACATCTGAGGTCATCAATCCCCTAGAACTCAGAACTACTTAAATCTAACTAACCTAAGGACATCACACACATCCATGCCCGAGGCTGGATTCGAACCTGCGACGTAGCGGTCGCGCGGTTCCAGACTGAAGCCCCTAGAACCGCTCGGCCACACCGGCCGGCAGACATGGCTTAGCCACAGCCTTGGGGATGTTTCCAGAATGAGATTTTCACTCTGTAGTGGCGTGTGCACTGATATGAAACATTCTGACAGATTAAAACTGTGTGCTGGGCCGAGGCTCGAACTCGGGACCTTGCCTTTCGCGGGCAAGTGCTCTACTAGCTCTACCGCCGGTTTCTCTTGTGGAGATTTGGAAAAAAAATTGTGTTGTAAATCCTTGAATTTTGTGTAAAAAGTGTGGAAAATGTATGAAATTTCACGTGTGCTTCTCATACGAAACTTTCGCTATTTCTTTCATTACTCTTAATTACAAATTTCTCTGATGATGAAGTCATTCCGTTTCCCGTCAACGGTGCTGAAGACTTCTCGCTACCACTGGTGGAGAGTTGGTTAACTCTTGGGAGAACTATGCTTTTGTCTGTAGTTTAGTAAGGACGTGTGTCATCCTTCACGCCATCGAGAATTTCCATCGCCTTTTTTCTTTCCTTTAGGAGACCCCATATGAGAATTCAGTTGTAACAACTGTAGTACACGCTTCTATTGAGTACAGAAAACCTGTTATCGTAGAAATTAAAAACCAGAAGGAGTAACAAAGAAAAAAGGTGGAGTGATCAAGCATTAGCAATTCAATAAGCTATGTTTGTTGGAAACGAAAAACCTTAAGACTTGACAATATTCCATTGGGGTCTTGCCTAACCGCCCCACTTATTAAGGTTTTGCTTGACAGGTGTGTTGGCCACACAATATTATCCAATTATTACTTGTTATAAGCTCGCAATTACTTCTTCGATTGATTACTAATTCCCCAACAAATTAATAATTTAATTACTGTGCAATTTTCAGCTCTGTTATTTTCAGTCACGACTTTGTAGAACATGAATAATTTCACTTGGAGTTTTAATACACTGCCCGCGTGCACACTTATGAAATAACCCGATCGTAAAATTTGTCTGCCTCCGCTCTAAAATAACAATGACGCAGCGAAACGGTATCTGTCTGATGTACAAAATTATGTCTGTCACATCCAGTTATTACTGAGGATTATTTTGTTTTTTCTCTCATGTTGGCGGAAGGCACAGGTACATCAACAGCCGAGTACCGGTGAAACAGATTTTTTCTTTCCCTTTAGCTGCCTTTGTTGGTGTCAGTTTTAACGTTATCGATTTCGACGTTAGACAGTGTTATCTTCAGACATCTGGATGCATTCATATATCAATCGAGCTTGCATTGCCTTATACAAATACAAGTATACTTATACGAACTGCAAGCACCAACTTTGCTTGAGAAACGATATCATGCAGCGAAAACTATGCGCATGCGACACAAAGCCAGATTTATTTGGCGTAAATGTAGTAATAAATTCACCTGAAAACGATTCACCTGAAAATGAATAACTGGTCGTTAGCAAAAATATTGAGCTGTCAGCGTCGTCTGACCGCAGTCCAGAAATCTTTGGAATACAGGTTAAATTGGGAAAACTTGAAGATAGACAGTTTTTAGTACATCTGACTTATTTAACATCTTTGGAATAATGTGTTTAAATTATTCATTACGTTGCCAGTCATTTTCTTTGTGTTGACGTGATAATAATAAAGTATGTACCGAGTGATATTTATTTTTTAACACCACAGTGTTTATCGTTGACGGTATAGTATTCATTCCAATATTAGTTAGAAGAGTCGCAGCCTGCTTCAAGGAACAAGAAAGTTCCCTTTGGGACATGTGATTTTAAGTACGGTCGGGTATTGACATGAAGGAAAAGTGCACGCCACTTCAGCGCGGACGGACGTAGGTGCCGGAAGGAAGCCACGCCCTAGTGGTAGCAAACAATAGAGAGTGACATCGTTTGGCACCGTCTCCTCATATCCTGCCTTTCGCTGTTCAGCATAAGAGAAAGCATACGTGCTGCTGGCGATGATATCGTGTCCACGAGCGATTGTCTTCGCTGTCACTCTGGGATACTTCTGAGAAAAAAAGCTGAGCCGCATGACCATGAAACTTAGTAGGCCTCACGAAAAATTTGTTTTCTTTGTCTCCTTACGTAGTTTTGATGACCTTCCTTCATTTTGAACATCTCGTCCGTAAACTTCATCATGAGAAAACAAGTTTCTGCAATTCCATAACCAACTTGAATATTGTAGGATGTCACGCCGAATAAATGCAATAATTATTTCACTGGTCGGCAAATTGTTTGGTATTTCATTCAGGTTTCCCATGTATCTGTTATTTTTTGTAAACTAAAAGTGTCCGAAAACATTATATTATACAAGAGGCTCTGACTTGCTGAAGGAACTATTTCAAAATTTGCCTACGGTGAGTAGAGAAATTTTAATAGAGGCAGCCACACCAAACCTGAAGCATTAAAAAATGGTTCAAATGGCTCTGAGCACTATCGGACTTAACATCTGAGGTCATCAGTCTCATAGACTTAGAACTACTTAAGCCTAACTAACCTAAGGACATCACACACATCGATTCCCGAGGCAGGATTCGAACCTCCAACCGTAGTGGTTGCGCAGTTCCAGACTGAAGTGCCTAGAACCGCTTGGCCACAGCGGCCGGTCCTGAAGCATTATTTCCTAGCTTCTGAATCCAGTGCGCCTTAATCGTGCGGATTTTAGACCATTGTGAATGCAATAGGGACTATGTGCAGTAAACACTGTCGGAGGACATCAACGCTGAACTTTGGTTCAAATGGCTCTGAGCACTATGGGACTTAACATCTGAGGTCATCAGTCCCCTAGAACTTAGAACTACTTAAACCTAACTAACCTAATGACATCACACACATCCATGCCCGAGGCAGGATTCGAACCTGCGACCGTAGCGGTCGCGCGGTTCCAGACTGAAGCGCGTTTAACCGCGTGGCCACACTGGCCGGCAACGCTGAACTTTCTTGAGATTCCGACAGAAGCCCATTTGGTGTACAATGACAAACTGATGACAGATTTATGTTTATACAAACGGTAAAAGTGGGCCTAACCTTTGAAACAGAGCTGAAGAACCATTTACTTTATCATTTAGCCCTCACCTCCAACAACACCCCGCCCCCCCCCCCCCCCCAAAAAAAAAGAAAAAAATCTGACACATGCGATTTTTCTTTTTTATCATTAGTCTTCGATGCGGCCTGCCACTTGTCCTGTCCACCGACAACCACTTCGTCAGCTCAGATTAGCACTTTCACCCAACGGTCTCAATTATTTGTTGGACATGTTCCAATTTCTGACTTCCCCTAGAGTTTTTACCCTGTACAGCGCCATCAAATTCATGCAAGTGGTTCTCTGATGTATTAATACACATCTTATCATCTTGACCCTTCTTGTCGATATTCCTTTCCTCGTCGATTCTGCGGAGAGCGACTTAATTATTTTATAAGACTACCTAATTGTCAACCTCCTTTTATGAAACTATATCTCAAACGCATCGATTCTCTTCTTTTCCCGTTTTCTCCCGGTCCATGATTCATTTCCAAGCAATGCTGTGAAGCGGACGTACATTTTCAGAATTTCCTTCCTCAAACTTATGACAGTGGTTTGATCCTAGTAGACTTCTTTGACCGGTAACTCACTCTTTGCCTGCGTTAGCCTTCTTTCTATGTCCTCCTTGCCTTGCCGATGAAGTGCTATTTTGCTTCCAAGGTAGCACAATTCCTTCACTTTGTCTGCTTCATGATCACCGATTTCGATGTTAAGTTTATCACTAATTTGATTTCTGCTACTCCTCACTACTTTCTTCAATTTACTCTCCATAGTGTGTCCCCATTAAACTGTCCATTGAACAGGCCTTGCAATTTTTCATCACTCTCACTATGCCTTACAACACAGTTTTGAAGCATTCTTTCACTGTTCACATTGCTTGATTATCCTAAGACTCCAGCTATAACTCCTTATGGCGGCTGGCAATCATCTTATAGGAAAAGAAACTTGTTTCAAAACGACAGCTGCATGTCTTCAATGCTATAGTCACAATAAGAAATGCGATATCAATTGTTAGTCACTATTCTTTCGACAAAGCCTTTGGCTACCATTCCTGATGTCCAAGTATTCGTCGTAAAGTACCTCTTCAATATTTTCTTGCTTTTTTTATATAAAAAAATAGCTCTCTACAACGGTTTAAAAGTTCAAGATAGCATGGAACTTCGTCTACGTATCTGTTCAGCATTTCTTAGGTAAATTGATGCTTTCGGGGAAAGTAGTAGCACCTTTCCTGTATCGTAGGTATTGGTTACCATAGACGTTAGCATTTTTCGATGCTGATATTTTAGATGCTCTGGAGTTTTTCCATTTAACAATTGTTGCCTCGATGAACTTAAAGTACTCTCTTACCAACCTTTAATTACAATATAAACATATTTCGGTTTTATTTCTTTGAAGGTAAACTCAGAAGCAATCTTATTACATGCGGCCAATGGACTCGCCGCGGTAGCCATTTCCCGCCAGATCCCTAAAGATAAGCACCTTTGGGCTGTGATGCGGCCTGGGTCCGCTGTGCGCTGTTGACAAGCGGGGTGCACTCAGCCCTTGCGAGGCCAATTGAGGACCTGGTTGACGAGCAGTAGTGGTTCCATGCCCAAAAAGTGACAAGAGCCGGGAGAGCGATGTGCTGACCCCATGCCACTTCATATCCGCATCCGATGGCGTCATTGGGCTGAGGACGGCACGGCGGTCGGTCGGTACGATGGGCCTCCTCCTCCATGGAGAGAGTTGTTACGCGCAGCGTCAATTGTGGAATTAAACATTTCGTTTTCAAGTCCTTTATGTTAATCTCTTAGCTCCTCTATCACTAATACTCTCTTCGCTTGTTAATATGAACTACTGCATTCTCAATCGATCTCTACTGCTCATTTTGCTATCGCGCCATGCGCATTTCTCCATTTCATCTTTCATCGTTACGTTTTCTTCTTTCAGCTTCACATGGCTTTTCGCCAAACGACCTTAGTATGCCTGATATATCTATTTATTTATTTATTGTCCCATTGCTGTCATACAAACTCTTCTTGTTTACTGCAGGATCAAGTTATGAAATACAGTCATCTCTCACAATCACTGAAAGTAGTTGTATTCGTCTGGAAATAATGAATAAATCGGCATTACAATTGAATAACCACGAATTCTGCAAAAAAGTGTACGACCTTATCTGCCGTTCAAACAGATCTTCGAAATTGGAGAAAATAATCACCAAGAGGAAACAACGTTTGCTGTCTTTAGCTAACTGTTATTGCGATATATATGGAAGAAGAAAAATTCACGGAGTGCTCCGCTGAGAAAGGTACTTGTCTGCGTAGCGCCATATATCTTGAAGGTTCACAGACAGTATTGTGCAACAATAGCAGGGCCGTAAATTGCATCAGAAAGGGGAAAGTGAGAGAAGGGACACAGTTATGAAACGAATTCCGGCCCAGCCATCGTAATTACATTTTCATTGGTACTACCTGTTATACTGAAGTCATTCACCTGCGCGCATTGAGCTGTGACGGAACTACAGGAACGGAGGAGCTCGTGTGACTCCCTTGGGCATGTTGGAAATGAAAATTCTACTGATGGAATGCATTGGTCAGCAACTCAGTCGTGTCTTCAGTCCACCTGAGGTCTCAGTCATCATCTTCCCACGCGTAGTAACATGCAAGCTTGCGCTTCCACTATTCCCCTTGCGCGTTCACAGTTCGTTCATCAAGGTCGGACAGCGAACTCTTCGTGGTGAACACTGTGATATCAAAACGGAGAACAACAATATGAAATAGTGCCTCCGTATTTCTTAGGTTGCAGGTCTCTGCTCTTTGGGTTTCAGGTGCATCTCCACCCCATAGAAGTGTGCGAACGAGTTGTTTTGCTCCTGTTTGCGAACAGATGTGTTTATTGAGTAGGAAGTACGAGGGACGGGATTACATATACAATATAACAATGGTACCTGAAGTATCATCCACCACACGTTGCAGGTTGGCTCAATATAGATGTAGATGCACATTGTCACCCGTAGAAGATTGTAGATCCGTTTAAACACATTGTTTCTTCTAACGCTCATCGAAACACAACTTATTTCTAGCTGCAAAGGGAATCAGTTCGAAAGTTGGTTATCCACTGCATTGTTCGGACTTTGCTCCCACTTTTCCAGCACTCCACTCCACAATCCTAGAACTAATTCCTTCAACAATGTATATGGGTGCAAGCCTGGCGTCTTCAACTACAAATCTACACAAATTTCTTCGTACACTAAACCTACCGACAACCCCAGGGTCGATAAAAGGTTCTTGATGACGAAGGGAACTATAGTACTAATTTTTTGTGGCCTATTCAGTTACAATAACAAAAAAATATTTGAGTGGAAAATAACGAAAGATGTCTTACGAACTTTTGCATTTCAAATAGGTTTTGATGATTCTGCATACCACTTCTTATAAAAGGCCATACAAACAAGTCTTAAGTTCAAAGTCTGACTTTGTTTCTCTTCTCTCTTTACCATTGTTCTTCGATATCGAGGATAGGCCACCTTTGTAGAGTTTTCATACGTCTTTCCAGGCTTAGAAGAATAAGCAGAATTTTGTATCCACAAAAAAAGAAAAAGAAATTAAATTTTGATTGGGTTTTCCTTGCATCGCGATATGTCGTTTAATAAACATTAGGCTGTAGCAGCTTGGTTTAATCAGATTTCTGTGGTGACATTGACTACTATATGTGGTGGAGTATGTCAAAGTTTCAGAGTTTTACTTTCATTTTAAGGTCTGTGATTGTGACTTTCCGAAATACTTGCTTCTCAAATTTCGCCCTATGTGACATACATTACTCCGGTAGAGACATTTGCTGGACTATGGACACCCTCGTTTACCATACGAGGTTGCAAACGTTCCGCTGTTTGTAGGTTTATTCTACTAAGTGCGACAATTATGTCATTGATTAGGTCACCCAGTAAGTTCTTGCAGAAGAGGACGAGGAAAGCCGTCGTAAGGTACACCTACTATATGCATCAACAAAAGTTTTCCTTCACCTCGATATTTCGTGCGGGTGTGTTGCTATTGTGACTGTTTCTGCACTTATCGAAAAGTCATCCCTGAGGCTGTTTGCGGACACACACAGTCCCCATGAGAATACCTACGGATAGAGCATTGCACTCGAATGGACTGCAGCGTTTCAGTTGAAAGTAAAGCACCAATAGGGACCCATTAGTCTGTGGAAGAGTAGAATGAGCAACAGGTATGCCAGGAAGAAGAGTCACGACCAATGAGCGGCCCGCATCATCATGTTACGTACATAAGGCTTGTCAACCAGGGAAGCTACTCTACGTGTGCATCGGAGTCAAAGTGACGTGTGCGGACATGGAATCCGTTCCAATTGACAGATAGTACGGAGGGTTTAAATCGCACACGACTGACAGATGTATAGTATTATCGATATCTACGACTTTTCATTCAAAGGAACAATGGAGTGAGTGCTCCACAAGTGATTCGGCATTCGAAGAAGCTATAGGATGTCATTTATCGCATCGAACTGATACGAGCCGATTAAATGATGCGAATCTTCATTCCCGACAACCATGGCGAGCCTCATGCTGGTACGGTCGCAGGTTCGAATCCTGCCTCGGGGATGGATGTGTTTGATGTCCTTAGGTTAGTTAGGTTTAAGCAGTTCTAAGTTCTAGGGGACTGATGACCTCAGATGTTAGGTCCCATAGTGCTCAGAGCCATTTGAACCATTTGAAGTAGTAGAAACTGAAGGCGAAACATTTATATCTACATGTACTTATGTCATGCCAGATATTAGGTGAGAAGTTAGTAAAGCCTTTTCTTCCCAATGAAACAGGAATTCAGCATTGGGGAAGTTTTTAAGAAGTTAATATTACTACTTTCAAGTTTATTATTTTGTAACATGTCTCCATGCACTGTGCCATGAATGAATATTTCCAGTTCTCCATATAAACCAATTTTCTTGTCCCTTGTCCATTTTATCTAATATATGAAGATCATGCATGGTTTTCATGGCCTGTGTTTTTTTTTATCTTGGTGATTACTGCTGATTCATCGTAGTTGTTAGTGTGGTAGACATTTATATGTTCGTTGTATCTTGTTGGAAGTCTCGCCCAGTTTGGCCTGCGTAGAGGGCTTTGCAGGTTGTACATACTGTTTTATGACTGCCTTATTGTGTGTATCGGTATCTGTGTTGCTATTGTCTCCATGTGTGTTACAGTTTGTTATGTGTCGTCAAAGCTATTTTAATGTCGAGTGTGTGAAAATGTTTGCTGTATTGTAGGAGAGTACCGTGACTGGCACACAAAGCAGAGGAAACTCACCTCGCTTCGTATTAATTACAATGCAAAAGTAGATGTAAATGCACCTGATGATGATAGCATGCTGCCGAAACACGTTATGTTAATAAGATATTAGTAACAAGTGACTGTTGCAGTTATTATTATTTCATAAAAGCCTTACAGTACAGTCGTCTCCCTCAAATAACATCCATGCAACATGGATAAATTTAAGTTTTCCTGAGTAGTTTAAAGAAGAGTCGAACTGATTTTTTTTCGACACTATCAAAGACACTAAATTTGTTGATACGATGTAGACAGATACAAGTGCCATCTACAACGGTGGTTTATTAAGAACTGACCGTAGCATAATTTCCATTTTAAAGACGTACAGCGTCGTTTATGGCGGCTACAGGCACCGTGATTACGACTGCGCTGCGCGGGCTGGCTAGCTAGAAGCCAACGCCACGTGCGGGGCAGCTGCATAATAGGCGTGGCTGGCGGCCGCTATCTCGACATCAGGGCGTGCGACGGCGGCGGCAACATCATTTAGCACGCCGGACAGTTTGTAGCGCGCACTGTCTTCTCGAGACATGCAGATCTTTGGTCGCAGCTGAGAGGTAGTGGCAGACACGTCTGGTCGGACAGCGGACTTTGTAGAGCCTTCGCTTGTCGCGGCTGTCGAACAGTGGTGGTCACTGCCTGTTGGTCGGGTACCCTACAACTGCCCACCAGAGGTTTGACTTGAGTTTTTTGTGTTGCCAAAAACACATTTGAAACGTAGAATGGCTTGTCTTCTTACTTAGTACACGGAACATTTATGATATTTTGTATTATCTGTATGATGTGTGTGCTGAAGAAGTGGAACCCTAAACTTTCAGGATCGAAATGATACAAATGATCCCAAAATAAGTACTATGAAATATTGTGCTGATTATAGAAATGAATATGTAGTTTATTTATTGCCATAGTCAAGATACACGTTATAGCAACAACTTACTCTCACAGCAGCTGTGCAAAGTGAAGACAGCCAGGAACACTGTATGTAACCTCCAAGATGAAAAAGAACGACGCGCCACGAGTGATGAACATGTACAGACAAACAAATAATTACAATTTCAGAAAAATCGGATGATTTATATAAGAGAAAGAGCTTCAAAAGTTGTGCAAGTCGGTAACATGTTGGTGCACCTCTGGCTCTTAGGCAAGCATTTATTCGCTCGGTATTGACTGATAGAGTTGATGGATATCCTACTTAAAGTCATGGTGCCAAATTCTGTTAAACTGGCGCCTCAGCTCGTCAAAAATACGATCGGGTTGGAGGGCCCTGCCCATAATGCTCATAACATTGTGAATTGGGAAGAGATCAGGCGACCTTTCTAGCCAAAGTAGTATTTGGATGGCACGAAGACAAGTGGGAAAAATTCTCGGCGTGTGCGGGTGGCCGTTATCTTTCTGAAATGAAAGTCCAGGTTGATCTAACATGAAGGGTAACAAAACGGGGAGCAGAATATTGTAGACGTACCGCTGTGCTGTAAGGGTGCTGCGGATGACAATGAAAAGGGTCGTACTATGAAAAGAAGTTTCACCCCACACCATCACTCCTGACTGTCGGATCGTACGATGGGGTGGTCATCGAGGCTCAGGTCGAAGCGGGACACATCTCCTAAGGCAATTCCACACCAGTTAATGAGATTCCAGGGCAAAGACGTGTCTGTAGACGCCCCAGACAAGAGTTAGGGTACCTACCTGATTGACTTTTTCTCTGTGTGTGTATCACATCTGCCGATTTCCGTCCCTTTCGAATGATTCCTTCTTAGTATTTTTTTTTCTTTCTTTCTTAAGGTTTATTACTAAGGCGCATAAAAAAATAGCCGCACTTCATCCAATATCCTTGCTCTGAAACTTCCTGACAGATTAAAACTGTGTGCCGGGGCGAGACTCTAAGTCGGGACCTTTGCCTTTCGCGGGCAAGTGCTCTACCACCTGAGCTACCCAAGCACGACTCACGACGCATCCTCACAGCTTCAGTTTTGCCAGTACCTCGTCTCCTGCCTTCCAAACTTCACAGAAGCTCTTCGCAGAAGAACTGGAATGTTTGGAATCCTCATCACGTCGGGCTAAAGAAAGAAAACGAAGTAGTTCAGGAGCGTGCTCCTAGATCTGCCACCGGTACGTTCCAGCAACATGCCAATATTATTTAAATGAATGGAGGGAAGAGGACATCCTTTTCGCGAAACACTGTTGACAAAGTTGAAAGAACTGGCATTTGCGACAGACTGCAGAACGATCCTGCTGCCACATACATCTCACGAATGGACATCAAACTCGAGACAAATCAGGCATCATATGAGAGCATACTGACAGCATATGCGAACAGGAAATGAAATGACTAGCAGCGGCACGGCAGCTTGCGACGTATCTGTGTCTGTGTAGATGTAGAAAAAACTTCATAGGAGTGAGATCTAATGATCGCTTTGGCCTTTCCTTTGGTTTCAGTGAAATTTTAAACGTTGCATTACGTCATTTAAATCGTTGAGATTTCCCTGACGAACATGGCAAGAAAACGTTTGCGCTGGAATTATGTGCGTAGATGCAGCATGTGTAATCACATTTCATGCAGTGAATAGTACTGTACGAAAGGATTATACGTTCGTGGAAGCAAACAGCTTTTTGCTTCTGTTACAAGCGTTCTTTGTATAATACATATCTGTGATATTATTAGCGAATTCCCGGCTGATGATTTCTCCAGTCTATTGCTTTCATAGTTTATTCATATTGTGTCCCACGCGAAAACGCATGGCTCCACAGAGAACTCACACCTTTGCCGCCTGTATAATTACGCTGTTCCAGAAACCTTCTACTTTGCAGACCGCTGTTTTCTCAAAGCCACACGGAACGCCCCTTCACCAGACTTGTGTTCGCGCGCTCCAACTTTTCCTTTTTCGCGGGCGGAACATTTTCAGTTCGACCGCTACGATACGCAACGCTGCGTCTGATCGATGTGCGCCTTACCGCACTCACGAGGAATGCGGCAGGGCGCAGTCTGGTGAAGGGGCACACGCTCCGCTGTGAGTGAGCGATTATTCCTTGGGAGACATCGATTATGGGAAGGGTGATTAGGAACGCAATAAATGTACGAACGCATGAGAAAGAGAGAGAGAGAGTCACCCTTCGCGATAGGCAGATAATGTCAGTAGGGCCAAGCGCCTTGACCTGACGCACACTGGGCTTGGACGACCTGGTTCTACGCCTGCACCACCTTGGCTGTTAACGCAAACGAGTGCCCAGCTTGACGTCGCGCTTGCCTTTCTGCATCGACAACGAGTCGATCAGCTACAGATCTCGCACAAGGGTGTACATAGTGAGAGGACTACCACACGACGTAAAAGAAATAGCTTCATCTGTCACTGTGAAAAGTGCAAGTCAATGAATAACTAGGAATGAATGAATGTTAGTCGACGTTAACCTCATAATAATACAGAAATATACTGCCTGACAAAAGAAAGTACATCAACTACAAGGGGCAGAGGAAACTAATTTAGATGCGTTGAGAGGTCATGCGATGTTATTTTAGTGATTACAATATCGAGTCGAATTAAAAAGAATTGGGCAGTATAAGCCTACTCATCAGGGGCTTGGGATACATGCACTGATTTGTTTATGAGGGGTGTCATAAAGCCGCTGTATCTCCTGAAGCAACCCGATCAGCAATCGTTGTACCTTGTTCTGATTCTGGGACGGGGTGACGCCTGAACTGATCTCACACATGTTCTTTCGGGGGCCGATCTGGGCATGTTGCTGGCCACGGAGGACCTAAACAATAACCAGACAAAGCACAGAGACACATCCCATGCAGTACACCATCGGGCTACAGTCGTATCTGAATGCCCTCAAAATGTGACGTTGCACGGTTCGACTAGCCCGGCCAAATGTAAGCCTACAATGAAGCCCTTTTCAAACTCTGCCACGTGCTGATAACGCTGCCTCACATGAGTACGCTGCATGTCGGCCTCCCTCACATTGATCACTCAACATACCCTACCAGACTTTTAACAAAACTAAACACGAACAACACTAATGCGCTCTGGTGGCCGTTTTACCTGTCAGAGAGAGCTGCAAGTCTAATCATTTACATAGTACCTGCTGATGTTGTGTACGTGTACGAAGTTTTACATTGACATCCGACCATACCTTCCGCTTCAATTATTTTGTCAGGAAGTCTATTTAAAGTTTTTGAGACGTAAAACAAAACTAAACGCTAAAAAGAGTATTTAGTGAAATATTTCGCGCCTTGGTGTTTATTACGTCATAGCCTCGAGTAAAGCAGGCTACAAATGCATCCCTGTACCAAGTGAATGTTTCTCAATTGAAGTTGTATCTGTGGTGCAGAGAAGAAATCCAGAACGTTTCTAGAATTTTATGGAAGAGCTTTGGAGTGTTCAAACACATCTCCAGCCATGTGTTGAAGGATAGGTACCACTTCCCTGTCTTAGCGTATCCTGCAATTTGCAGATACTAAGATACCGATACTACATGCTATCCATTACCATCAAATCCATGCATCTGCAATGGCACTGTATATTTCTGCTTCTGAATAGGCCTCTCCAGTATGGTGCAGACCATGGTATTCCAGACAGGGAGACACAACCGTCAATGAAATATGGAGGCTGACTACAGGTTGCCTCAAGTCTACTACAACAGACAAAATTAACTACCCAGCTGGGATAGCGCTACCCACTGTACGCAGATAAGTGCCTGCAGGTAAGGAGAGGCTTCAAGTGGAGAAGAACAGTACCCACCCATTGCTTGGACATACTCCTCCTCCTTGACGGCTGTAATTCAGGAAGAGTTCCATACGATCCTCCAAGAAGCTTAACCTGTCTCCCTAGAAGGTGTAACTGTGGGAGGAGACAACACCTCAACTCCATAAATGCTATTGTTATTGTGTGTCTTATTTCAAACCACGTGGTGTCCCGTAACGTAATGTAATACAGCTACGATGATTATATGGAAAACGTCGGCTGAGTTAAATCCTGTAGTGGACCATGAAATGTACGGTATGAGGGGCTTCGTCCTCTTGGGAATACCGGGGCGTATATTTCTTCTCCCGAGATGTTACAACCCCATAAAATTCTTACAGCCGTATCATTGTATGTCCCTAAAGTTCGACCCGGTCTGTTACACAGTACACTTCCTGCAGGGGACTCCTGGTAACATTAGCTGTGCGGACTACCTGTAAATAGAGAAATATGGATGGTATCCGTCAATAAACGGTTTACGATCCGTAATGGGAAGAACTGTAGAGGAAGACAGAGATTCTCTGAGATAAAGAGGCTGGCACAGGAGAGGAAATCATGACGGTCCGCAACAAACCAGTCAGAAAACGGATTAAAAAAAAAAAGATGCGAAGATCCATGGCCTGTAAATGTCGATGATATGTGCTGCAAGCATACAAGGGCAAGCTACAAGCCACATGCTTCAGTAGCCAACAACCTACACAGAGGATGATGCCATTCATGCCAAACTGAGTGCCTTTGAGGTCGCAGAGTTCAGGGCACATTTGATATGTAGGTACAAGTTCACTACATGTCTAATTTATATTATTTTTATTTAACTGTCCGCGTACTTGTATTTTTCTGGATTGATAGTAATAAAAGACATCACTTCCGACGTGATGCAGGATGAAAGGAGATGGTGTCACCCTAAAGCGTCATACGCATCCTCGTCCACTGCTGTAGTCCAGATTGGTGTGAGACTCAAGACATTTGTCGCTATTTGGCTCTCCACTGTTCGTGCTGACGACCTATTGTAGTTATAGCAGCTTTACATTAATTTTCAGGAGTCCCCCGCAGGAAGTGTACTGTATAACAGACACGGTCGAACTCTAGGGACGCACAATGATACGGCTGTAAGAATTTTGTGGGGCTGTAACATCTCTGGAGAAGAAGTATTCGCTCCGGTATTCCTAAGCGGACGAAGTCCCTCATACCGTACTGATGTCATATTTCGTTGTCCACTACAAGACTTAACTCAGTCGATGTTTTCCATAGAATCATCATAGCAGTATTACATCCCGTACAAACTTCAATTTCACGTCACGGGACACCACATGGGTTGGAATAAAACATACCACAACATTAACATCCGGTCATTAGCCTCCGTTTAAACTGTGAGTGAGAGTTTCATAGTCTCCCTGATAACGACAAGACGCAGTGATGTAACATGTGTCGTAGCAGACAGCGATGCATAATACTCTGCTAACGTGCGCTTTATCTCTTGTAATTCCAATAACTCGTCGTTCTCTGCTTTGAATTCCTTTTAGATGTATTACTTTTTGCCAACTTCCTTATTTAATCAATGACTGTAGTGTTACGTTCTTTCTAAAAAGGTATTCCCGCATTTATTTGCGTATATTGCTGTTTCAAATGGTTTGCCGCCACGAGTGACTATGTATTCTGTTAAATTCTGCAGTTCGTTTGGTGCACTTTTATCTCATTTATAGTGAGCACCAACACTGGGAGAAATGTATCCTTGTTCTTTCAGTGCTGATGTGTACTAGGTTGCGAAAGAAACAAGAAAGGTGAATCCGTAATGTATTCGGTGACTTGGTGGGATGACCTAGTAGAACAGCTTACATCTCTCAATATAAGGTCGTAGCGCAAATGGTTTTTCGGAACTTCTCTCTAACATACGTGCCGTCGGATGTACAGCTGTAGTGTCGATGGCAATAATAACTCCTGACTTATCACTACCTTGTCAAGGACGAATGAAGGAAGTCCAACACAATACATCCCTTGCTTCGCCCTCCTCACAGAACAACATGGAAAAAATTTACCACTGTTCGAACCAACTCCTTGAAGAAGTGAGTTGCTGAATTGCCGTCATTCAGTGACTAAGACCCCGTTGATATCTCACTGTTTTAAAGTGGTCGCCCACTTCACAGAATTAACCAATACACAAAATATCAGTTAACGGAAGTATGATGTCATAAATATTCTGAGGATAAGTCTGTGTACAGAGACAGTTCTTTCGAGAAAGCTAAAATCGATGGATTCATCCATTCTACTCCAGTGTGTATATTGCCCTCTATGACAACTACAATATACACTAAAATTTAACCTCTGTACCTGCTTTTCGGCCCTGGAGTGGCATTTCACGTCTTGTGACACAAATAACATCCATAAAATAGGCAAAATAATCGATATGAATACAATGACGATATTACAGCGCACGTAAGGTGTTTAAGGAAGCAAAACAAAATCATAAATTTGAAATTTGTCCAAGGTCATAGAAATGAGATCCTGTAGAGCCTTGAGCGCTTGTACCGAGCAAGGTCGCTCAGCAATAAAACGGTAGACAGCTCACCGAATCGGGCCGTGGCTGCATCCTGCTCTGGTCCATTTAATTTAAGAATTAATTGCCAGAGGTTGCCCTTCGAAAAGGTACGGTGGTTGTAATTTTGATTATGCTGCAAACTTCTTCAGTCTCAGTTGCATCATTCTTATTTCTGTTCTAAGGACTTGAATTCCAGGTTCAATTAATTTCCTGTTAGAACATAAGAGATTTCTAAGACATGCTGCCGTCACTGTATTCAGTTGGCAATGACACAATACTACAAAGAAAGGAGAGATAACAGGAAAATGTTAACAAGCTCATGTGGCTGTGTTCCGCAAATAACACGAAAAAGTGTAGCCCACGATCAGGCCTAGAGGAGCACGGGACATTGGGTGGCCGCCTTGTCGCTCTCTGTTAATATGGCGCCATTTGAACTCGGTGTCGAGGGGCATGGGGTCATAAGTCACTCCACCTACCGTTGTCAACTTTGTAGACATAACCTCTTACTCAAATGGCTCCTCCATGGCCTCACTAGACTGACTGTATACCAGTCCAGTGTTACGACCACCAGGGCCGAACCGCACAGTAATCCTGGGTTCGGTGTAGGGCGGTGGAGGGGTGGGTGGACTGCTGTGGTATGTTGCGAGGTTGTGAACCATTGAGGGCTACGGCGGAATGAAGACTCTCCGTCGTTTCTAGCTCGCCAGTTCAATACACAAACACAGGCGTCTATCACATGATCGGTAAAGGAAGCCCATAAAATTCCGTTTACGTGGTACTGATCGAGGGACTTTAACAGCCGACCGAAGTGGCCGAGCGGTTCTAGGCGCTTCAGTCTGGAACCGCGCGACCGTTACGGTCGCAGGTTCGAATCCAGCCTCGAGCATGGATGTATGTGATGTCCTTAGGTTAGTTAGGTTTAAGTAGTTCTAAGTTCTAGGGAACTGATGACCTCAGATGTTGTCCCATAGTGCTCA
The DNA here is from genome assembly GCF_021461385.2 of Schistocerca piceifrons. Classification (NCBI taxonomy): domain Eukaryota; kingdom Metazoa; phylum Arthropoda; class Insecta; order Orthoptera; family Acrididae; genus Schistocerca; species Schistocerca piceifrons. The sequence continues at coordinate 525,977,015 of NC_060141.1, forward strand.
GAGCCATTTGAACCATTCCCATAGTGCTCAGAGCCATTTGAACCATTTTGACTATAACAGTGACAAGGATAGACTGTACTGAGTCTTAATGAGAAGCTCCCTTCCATATAAGATCGCTGTTTTCTGATTTTATCGCCTTAGTCACTTCGCAAAATATAAGTCCGTCGGAAAGGGGGAGAGGGGGAGGGGGGTTGGTAATACGTCACAGAAACTGTTATTGGAAACTACATCCACAGAAGTTTAACGGTAAACCTATTCATGACGCACAACATTTCTCACATGGCGTCTCGAACCTACCAAATGAACCTAAGAAGAAATGTATTTTCGGAAACCTTCTCTATAACCTATTTTAATCTTATCTTGACTTGGCCTCCGACTGAAAAGTAATAATTGGTCAAATGAGGGTTTTTTGAGCTACCTTCATTGTGGGTGGCTACAAATTCCTTACCATTCTTCCAGTGCTGATGTTCGAATCTCTTTAAATCGGTCCGCACTCGAACTACTAGAAATTTTACGGTTTTGGCCGTTTCGAATGACTACAGTGATTGAAGCAAGTCGGACACACGCATTGATTATCACGTGACTTCAGCAGTCGTATCGTCTCGGTTAGCTAGGGTATGTTCCACTTCAGTTAACGATTACTGTGAACTAAAATTCCGCTCGCCAAGCGCAATAAACGCATCCATTATATGTAGTGACTTCCATCGTTTTTGTGTTGAACTGCAGATTGTGTTAACTGTTAGCGCGCTGGGACAATCAAAACACCAAATCCTGATAGTGTCACCGTCGTAAGGGACATACGGGAGTAAAAACATACGCAGAAAATCATATCACAATGTAATCTAGACAGTTAAACAAGTAGTGCCGCATTCAACGTTGACCAGACAAGTTTAGAATCAGCGGGGAGCAAGTGTAAGTGAAGACATGCCCACGCTGCCTGACTGCAGTCGTACATCGTCTGGACACCGCCCTGGAGGCATTCTCCGCTCTCACAGCTGCGCAACTAATGGGAGCACACACTCCAAGGTCGCCAGCCGTCTAGCGGTATCTGCCACCAACACACTCGTACCTGCACACACGCTATACCACTTGCCTTTCTATTTATCTTGCCACAAATGACTGTTTCCATGTTTTCATTTGCGAGAGTCTAGTCGTGAACGTTATCTTAGCACCGCGAGCGGCGGGAGACCTGCTGTGAGCTCGGGACAGTTCAGTAATTAATTTTTTTTATTGTTTCAGTAGCGTGGCAGAAAGCGATACTGACAGCAAATCGCCGAGGTACTGTTAACGATAACTGCAGGTTTCGCCTGATGCATTAACTGTCTACTCAGAAAGCCCAGGACGTTTACTGCTAACGAGAAATACAGGCAGGGAGCTGATGAGATTATTTGTTGCCATAATGGCCACTTATTGATGTTGCGACTGTTGGTTAAGACACTGCTCTCACATTTCTGATAGTAAAGGGAAAGTCCGCAGCTCGTGGTCTTGCAGTAGCGTTCTCGCTTCCCGCTTACGGGGTCCCGGGTTCGATTCCCGGCGGAGTCAGGGATTTTCCCTGCCTCGAAATGAGTGGGTGTTGTTGTGTCGTCTTCATCATCATCATCACCATTCATACCCATTACGGTTGGAGGAAGGCAATGGCAAACCACCTCCGCTAGGACCTTGCCTAGTTGGCGGTGCAGGTCTCCCGCATCGTCCCCTACGTATCCTCATCATCATCATCATCATCACTCTACACAGTGAGATGACAAAACTCATTGGATAGCGATATCCACACATATAGATGGCGGTAGTATCTCGTACACGAGGTATAAAATGGCAGTGCATTGGTGGAGTTGTCAATTGTACTCACAGTCGAGTGACTCATGTGAAACGGTTTCCGACGTGATTATGGCTGCACGATGGGAATTAACAGACATCGAATACGAAACAGTAGTTGGAGCTAGGCGCATGGGAGATTCCATTTTGGAAATCAATATTCCGAGATACACAGTGCTGAGATGTGCCGAGAATACCAAATTTCATGCGTTACCTCTCAGCATGGACAACGCAGTGGCCGATCGCCTTCACTTAACAACTGGAAGCAGCGGCATTTGCGTAGAACTGTCGGAGTTAACAAACAACCAACACTGCGTGAAATAGGCTCAGAAATCAATGTGGGACGTACGACAAACGTGTCCGTTAGGACAGTGTGGTGAAATTTGGGGTTCATGGGCTATGGCAGCAACCAAACGAAGCGATTGCCTTTGCTAACAGCAATACATCGCCTGCAGAGCCTCTCCTGGGCTCGTGACAATATAGGTTGAGCCCTAGACGACTAGCCGTGCGGTACTAGGCGCTACAGTCTGGAGCCGAGCGACCGCTCCGGTCGCAGGTTCGAATCCTGCCTCGGGCATGGATGTGTGTGATGTCCTTAGGTTAGTTAGGTTTAATTAGTTCTAAGGTCTAGGCGACTGATGACCTCAGACATTAAGTCGCATAGTGCTCAGAGCCATTTGAAGCAGCCTAGACGACTGGAAAACCGTGACCTGGTAAGATGAATCCGTATTTCAGTTGGTAAGACTTGATGGTAGAGATCGAGTGTGGTGTAGACCCCCAGGGAGCTATGGATGCCGGCCGCTGTGGCCGAGCGGTTCTAGGCGCTTCAGTCCGAAACCGCGCTGCTGCTACGGTCGCAGGTTCCAATCCTGCCTCGGGCATGGATGTGTGTGATGTCCTTAGGTTAGATAGGTTTAAATAGTTCTAAGTCTAGAGGACTGATGACCTCAGATGTTAAGTCCCATAGTGCTTAGAGCCATTTGAACCATTTGAAGCTATGGTCCCAAGTTGTCAACAATGCCTGTGCAAGTTGGTAGTGGCTCCATAGTAATGTAGGCTGTGTTTTCGTGGAATGGAGTGAGTCCTCTGCTCCAACTGAACCGATCATTGACTGGAAACGGTTATGTGCAGCTAATTGGAGACCAGCCATTGCCATGAAACTTTTATGGTTGACAACGCCCGATGTCACCGCGACACAGTTGGTCGCGATTGGTTTGAATAACATTTTGGACAGTTCGACCGAATGATTTGGCCACACATATCGCCCGAAATGAATGCCATTTTTTGGAGATAATCGAGAAGTTAGATAGTGCAAAAAATCCTCCACAGGCAAAACTTTCACAATTATGGACAGTTATAGGGGCAATATGACTCAGCATTTCTGCAGGGGACTACCAACGACCTGTTGGGTCCATGCCAGACCGAGTTTCTGCACTACGTCGTGCAAAAGGAGGTCAGATTTAATATTAGTAGGAATCCCACGAATTTCGTCAATTCAGTATAAGTCGTATTATACATCACAGGCTTTACTAAGCGGAGATGGTATACTGTTGCTTTCCTCCTATGTTTGGAGTCACTTATCTAGCCAGTTACAGGGGGGAGATATGGTTTAACGTGACCTCCGATATACGGCTCAACCCATCGTTTTTCACGTAAACTTACTTAATTCCTTTGACAACAATGGGGGCATAGGCCATCTACAAGAATTCGCCAATGTTTTTCGCACTGACACTGCCGGAAATGAAAGAAATGATCAGTGACGGAAGATAGTCCAATGATTGACAGGGGATCGAAACCGAGACTTCTGGATCGGTAGACTGATAGTTCATCACTGAGCCTCTGGAAGGACAGAAATCTCCGGCCGACCATTCTAATTTATCCGCCCCGCTCAAGAAGAATGCCGGGGTGGTTACTGTGGAAGTGCTTAGGCCACTTTCCTACTCTATCCAAATTCACGCCGCATTGGTACTCTGCCTCTAATGGATTCGTCTTCGGTTACTGTTAGGACACGTTGTTCACATATCGATGTTCTCATTATTGCAAATGTTGACAAAAGTTACTCAGTAAAACTTTTGGAACTGAGGAAGAAACCACCTGCAGAATGTACCTGCAGAAGGAGTTTTGAAACACGATGGACTTATCTACAGTAACGGAAGTAGGAGGAAGGATCGGCCTTTTATGGTGAAAAGGAGAACAGTCATTGTTACTAAACAGTAAATTAGTCACTTCTTTGATTTTATTGCTGCATACAACAATCAATAGTCTCGGATAATACGTTTCATCCATTATGCCGCGTGGCCGAGCGGTTCTAGGCGCTACAGCCTGGAACCACGGAACCGCTACGGTCGCAGGTTCGAATGCTGCCTCGGGCATGGATATGTGTGATGTCCTTAGGTTAGTTAGGTTTTAGTAGTTCTAAGTTATAGGGGACTGATGACCTTAGAAGTTAAGTCCCATAGTGCTCAGAGCCATTTTTTGAACTATGCACAATGTCAACAGGTTCTCATGGTTTTCGGAGTACGTAATACTACATCAGAAATACAGACTTTTTGGTATGTAGTGTGTGGGCTGATAAAAATTAATTTCATGAAACCATCAGCAGCTCTTCTCACCTTCATATCTGCTTTTATGAGATATCCGCATTTCCGCACGTGGATATTACTGCTGTGATAAATTTTAAAAGCTTACACCTGCAGGCCGACAACTTAATTTCCACTGGAGAAAGCAAGATTATCCGTGCTACCGCATTTCATGAAACCGTATCTACTTTCTACAGACCTGGCGGATAATCTCTTGAAATAACTTTCCAACTCTGAGTTTTTAAATGTACAGAAATTTTTCCAGGTTTTAACCTCTAAGCCCGAGTAAAGTCTATTGATGTTACTGTGCATTTGCTCTATTTTCTATTTCTTTTAGCTTTAGAAAATCGTTCGTTCCATACTGTAGACAGAACCCTTTTCTTTTTCTTCTTCTGAAAGTCATATTTCACTCACAATTAGGAGTGTAATTTATGAAAACTTGGTTATTGCTTCTGCCTTTTAGCAGTCTGAGCTCTCTGGTTACAGAAACCCTCAGACCGGAATGTCAAATGTTTTCTTGTGGTTCTAGAGGAAGCTGAAACGAAGTGGCGGCGTTGTTGCTACATGACATTTTTCAGGTACTATGTTTTCAATGTGTTGCTAAGCGCTTCGAGGCCTGCGCAGTCTCTTAACATGCTTTACTTCAACTCCTATGAATGTATTACAAGGAACTAGGTGTTTTTTGTCCTAATGTCGTATTATTGCCGATTTATTTCGGCAGCATCTTTTCTTCATTTGTACTGCGTAGTCGTGCTAACATGAGCTGACGTACCAATTTTAATAACTGGACCCAGTGGGAATCAAGAGCTCCACATTGGTCTTTTTTTTAATGGAACGGCAGACTTCCTTCCCCGTCCTTCCCCAATCCGACGGGACCGATGACCTCGGAGTTTGGTCCCCTCCCCCGAATCAACCCATCATCGTTCTCGCAGATTCCCTTATTAACTCAATCGCCAAGGGTACTAAGCGTCGTCCTAACATCACAGTACATTTCTAGGTATTTAACTATTGAACGTAGCGTTTCTTGGGTTTTTCAAGTGAACAGTCTCATCTCTCAGCCGTTTTTTTGGCGAAAAGCGAAGGAGGCGTAGGAGGTATCTCTGTGACATGCGATGTCTTAAATGCTACGCCCAGCCCCCAGTCCCTCAAGAAATACAGTCATTAGTATTAAAGACCGTAGGGTAATGGTGTTACTGATCCATTTAGAATGTTACTCCCATCCCATTCCTTTTGACAAAGGGAGAAACGGTTTATTCAAAGCCATTTACGCGTAATGTACTGTACAGTAGTTATTCTTGGTTTGTTTTACTCATTCCGATGAGAACTGATTCGTGAATCGGTAATCCAAACGACAACCACAAGGCTCTTTATTTTGCTTTAGCGAACGTGATCGAAGAGAGTGGTATAACTCCACTCTAGGTATTCGCAACAACTGAGACAAGTGACTACACAATCAAGGTAGGACTATATACTTTTGACAACAACATTTAGTAAAATTACATATAACATTTGTACATATTCCCCCGCTATCTAAGTTCTTACTGCGTGTCAAAACAAAACTTACAATAAATGCGCAGCGTCATGGACTTACATAACGTTTGTGTACAGCGCCTTCAATAAACAACATTTACGGTGCTTTATACGGCCCTCTAATGGCAATGGGCCGTACTGATCGGTGTAGCAATGTACTCCGATAACAATCTCACACGTTTGAGCAGCGATCCGCACGATGTAACGAAGCGTAATTGTGTAAAACCTAGTTCCAAATCTAATTAAGCATTTCAAATGTTTCTGTTAATAGAATAGTTAGCGGGGAACTCGAAAAACTGTGCTACATAAGGTATCGTGTGTACGCAAGCGTGAAATTCGACTGCGCATGATTACAGCAATAAGAATCGCTCAGGTAGTTTCAGCTAACGGTGTGCAACGACACGATAAATTGACCACGCTAATTTCATCGAGGGAAACGTCAGTTACCTGGTCCCATTCATCACAAAGACCATTATCTCTAAACCATTTTCATAATCTATTCCCACGAACTGCAGACACTTGTTAATGCTGTAGACGATGGGCTGTAAGCGGAAAATGTTAGGAAGAAAGATTTAGAACGACTTGATTCGTCGAAATGAAGTCGTTGCCGAAACGGCTGTTGAAGTAGAAAATCTCAGCTATAAAGGCCAGCCATTTCTTGAGAATCCAGTAGTGAGATTTGGAACGTCAATTGTAATTCAGCCGATAAGATTAACGCAGGCAAGGGCTGTTTTGTGTTTCGTGATGAATGTAAGGTTATCTGCATATGAACAGTATGGATAATACACAACCATGTACAAATTCATTCACCTGGTACTCAAGTTTAGCGCCGTGTACCCTTTAGGAGGAAAGTGATCATTTCGTATCCCCTGCAAAGATAACTAAATTGCTGTGGTCCTAGTTGTTATCTACGGGCTAAAGAGAACTAGGTAGCCAAGCGAAGGGGCCTTGTGACATGACAGCGTCATAGGTACCTGCCTAATAAGGCATGGGCTTCATTTATCCATGAACAAATGATTTCACATTTCATTTTAATTAAAAATAGTTTTGGGGTAGTAAGGTCTATGGACTCTTACACATATTCGTGGGCCACTATTAACAAAGATGGCTACAGTAAAAGCGAAATTAAGAAGTACGATCGCCAAAGCAGAGAAGCAACCAAATAATCAAATGGAGTTTTATGAAGCATACGTTTCAGATCAAAACGAAAATTAGGGTATTTAAAATTATCGTAGAAAGTATGCAACGGATGGGATATAACTGAAACAATTAAGAGAGACGGAGCTAAAGCAAAGCGATGATCATTATGCTGTTATTTATGGAATGCCTGTGTCACCTTTCGGAAGGACTGGAAAAGGAGATAGTAGTCAGAGGTAGCTAAATTCCAAATGGATTTTGATATTCAAGCCGCGATTCTTTTATCAGAAGGCGTTAAGTGATATGCTCACGCCTTCATTTATTTTTTAACAAAGTTTCTTTGTACATAACAATGTGTTAAAATTATGAATGAATTTGGTACGCTAAGAATTAACACCATCTGTGCTACCTCTGCCGTCAGACCAGCACTGTGAAGGGACGCTGTGAACCATTTACATGGTGTTTTCTGAATTGTCGTCTTTTAATTGTTAGTGCGCTGTGGCCATGAAGCGAAACCGTTCAGCCATTCAACTATTCGATTAAATGGGTGTAAAGCTCCACATGAAATATCCAGTTTAACGGACGACTATAAACTGCAGCTATTCTTTAATTCATCGCGAAGATTAAACACACGTTTGACAATGTTCTTTCTGGAAAAAAAAAATCAGACCACTTTACCTTGTCCAACAGCGTTGTTGGAAGGACTACATGCGGAATTTCCGAATTTGGTAGTTACTGCATACAAGCTGCAAGATTGAACCTGCCACTCTGACAGACGGACATTCCCAGTACGAGAAAGTTCCCAAAATCCGGAATGCAGAGTGGAATTTCCATCTTCGCTACTACATAACTCTTTAAAAAATCCGTTCGAAGAATTTCCACAATTAGTCATATTGACTATCATGCATGTTGGTCGTAGGGACAGCTTTTCTTGGGTGTACAGCAGGAAAGACTCCGCATCTCCTAATGAGCCTGCTTTAAGAAATAAGTAATAATGTAGATGTACTAATTATGGCCCAGTTAAGGTTCGGCATCTTTTGTATTTCTAATTTGGATATACAGGAAAACGCTATCTACAGCACTATATTTCTCTATTGGGGAAAAAAGGGGGAAATTAAGATTCCGTAATTTTGCTGGAGTACATAATTAAGAGTTAAGTCATCAAATGGGCTAAATTAAAATCATGGACCCAAATAAGGCACAGTGGGTGGCCTTAATAAAATCCATGCTCGTAAATTATTCTCGAAATAGAAAATAAAAACAAGCGCTTGGAGATGAAATATTATCATGCTGCTGTAACAAAGTAATGTAACTGCAAATTTCCCATTCTTCTGCAGAGCTAGAAGTGATCGCGAATTAAAAAAATCAATTGGGATTTACAAACGGAAAATATTCAAGGAGGCAAAATGGAATGTAAAATGAAATACGAAAATTCGGGTTAAACTGGCTGTGAAATGTTCAGTTGTCTCATTACATCTCATCGCCGCAGTCTGCAAACAAAGACTTCCAAATAATTTCTTCCTTGGTATTTATTGTCTCACGTCGTGGAGCTCTTTTTTAACACAGTTTTAGGGTAGATTAAACATCGTGATAGCCTTAATTCGATTCACTAGATACTGTGGATGTTTCTCCGCCATTATTTGTTAGCGTTATTCGAATGTTACCGATTGACAGATTCACTGACTTTATTAACCATCGTAATAACCTTTCCGTCAGAAGATTGTTCACCTGTGCCAACTCTGACAAAAAAAAAGTAATTAATTACGACTAACTGAAGAGGGCAGTATGGTGTGATATGATTCTCAATAAAGAAAACTAATCACTCTTATTAATAAAATAAATGCCTTAAAAATACCCATTCGGGCCTTACTGCAGATCTCCTATTTTGTCTTGTTCAGTTTTTCACTACTTCCATAGGACTGGTTCAAATGTGTGTGAAAGCTTACGGGATTTAACGGCTAAGGTCATCAGTCCCTAAGCTTACACACTACTTAACCTAAATTATCCTAAGGACAAACACACACACCCATACCCGAGGGACGACTCGAACCTCCGCCGGGACCATCCGCACAGTCCGTGACTGCAGCGCCTCAGAACGCTCGGCTAATCCCGCGCGGCCCATGGCACTGGTAATTTGGCGAATTTTATTATGGACTTTATTGCGAATAAACGAGCCTTACAAGCACACATAATAGATTACTTTCAAACAACTCGAGGCATCTTAAAAAAAAAAAAAAAAAGAACACTCTCTCAGTAGCTGATCAAACACAGACTGAAACGCAGCGACACAAAATGGAGGGAAAAGAATCACATCTGAAACGCCTTACTAGTGCCGTTGTGTGCTTTCTAGCAGGACTTCAGTATGTGCTGTCATCTTGCCGGTCTCGCCTGCACTTCCAGAATTATGAGTAGTGGCCGTTATTTGAAACACCAACATTATTTCTCAGCGCTGGTGGACTGGCATGTCAAGCGTTAGACTCTGGGCATGGATGGTTTAAATTCAAATGGCTCTGAGCAGTATGGAACTTAACATCTGAGGTCATTAGTCCCCTAGAACTTAGAACTTCTTAAACCTAACTAACCTAAGGACATCACACACATCCACGTCCGAGGCCGGATTCGAACCTGCGAACGGGCCATGGATGTCCCAGGTTCAATACCGCGTAGGGGACGGTACATTTTCCTCGTTCAAATTCCTCCAAGACGGCCCCAGGTCTACTCTGCTTGCTATCAGATTGAGTACCGGAGCTCTTTTCCGGGAATAGAAGACGGCTAGGGCGATGGGCTCCCCACCCTTACCCTCCTGGGCCGCGGCGAACGAAAGGCTGCACTCTACTTGCCATCAGGCCAGAAGCCCCTTCACGGATTGAACGCCATAGACTCTCCCTTTTTATCTACTATATTTCCTATATTACGTTGTTGAAAGCCGGTTGTTGGTCCACTGTTGGCTATCTAGACCTATCGCAGCGGTAATATGAAACAGAGCAGTGCATTGTTGCCTTTCCTTTTCATTGTGGTCTTGGATGAAATAATAACTAAGGTGGCAGAAAAATCGGGAGAAGACAAGAAAAAAAAGCAATGATGTTCGCGAATGATGACCTGGGGAAGGAGGGAGGAGGAGATTCAGGAACAGCTGGATATTTGGGAACTAACTGTGAGACGGTACGGAATGAAATTTAATGTAAGCAAATGTGCGATCCTGGTTAAAAATAGGAAGAAGAAAGACCAACTAGCAGAATAATGATTGGAGGGGAACAACTGAAAAATATGGAAAGTGTTAATTACTTGGAACGTGTAAAAGAGGAAAATGAAAGAAATGAGAAAGAAATGAGAAAGAGATCAGTGAGATTGGCAGACAGGCTGTAGTATTCCTGCAGTGTGTTAGGAGCCTGGTTTGGAACAAAGAATTCCTACAAAGAAGCAAAGAAGAAAGACAAGGGAGTTTCTGCATCCTGATACTGACCTATGCATCTGACACATGGGTAGTGAAGAAAAGAGATGTAAGCAGATTACAGGCAGGTGAAATGAAGTTCGTCAGAAGTAAGAGAAGTAAGGGGAGATAAAACGTAGAATGAAACGGTAAGGAAAATAGTGATATAGGAACACTAGCAGATCAGGACATAAAAATCAAGGCCAAGATGAAATAGGCATTTGAAGAGAAAGGAAAACGAGAGGATTCCCTAAAAAGATACTTGAAATGGAGATGCGAAGAAACGACCAAGGGGAAGAACAAGTGATAGGTAGCTGAAAGGTGTGGAGGAATGTGTTTAATAAAGACGCGAGGATACAGAAATATGGCGAGAAAACAGGGCTAGATGACGAAGCTTATGTTCCAAACAGACCCAGCATGGTTGAATAATATCTTGTTATGTACTACGGTAGTAGTCGTATGCCTTTGATGACCATGTTGTCCGCTGAATATAAAATGGAAACTTCCCTTGCTGTGTAGCTGCGGTGTTGTGAAATTATCTACAGAACTACTCGACTGCTGCAGACAGTAACAATGTCGTATTCAAATATCATGGTGTGCATCATTATCACGTTCTAAGCGAAGCGTAACTCGACGCCGTAAGAAACATGTTTTAGCGCATCTATACGTGTAACAGCGCATAAAACGCCGTCTCACGATGAAGCAGCCAAGCGTGGCCTGCAAACAATATCTTCTCCTCGGCAGCCCGTTTGCCCCTATTGGACATCCGACAGCACGCGTCTACGTGAGAAATTCACGAAGGATGGAACAGGCAGCATAAATACAACGCTGAAGCTCTCTGTGATTAAATTCAGCCTCGGTCACGAGTGTACGTCAAAAACGTGTTCGCACTGAATTATACATACGTTATTACACGTGACAGAAGCACCGCAGTTGCGAGCAAAGACACAGTACGTCGGTGAAGACAGAAAGCGTGTTGTTGCGCGCTGTTTCATACGGTGACACAGATTTTTCGGTCTGGGGCGTGTGTTTAGCGCTATAATGGATGTCGAACAGAACCCACCTCCCTGTCTCGTGCGACCCTGCTTGGTCATGAATCACATTCGGCCCACGCACACATGGCAGATCCGGAACAGATAACTCCCGTCGGGAGATACATCGGCAGCGATTACAGCAGACTGATGTAGCGAGTTACAACGATTATGCTTACAGATGGTGGCGCAAGTCTTGCATAAGCGGCAATGATATCGACATGCCGAATCTGCATCCTCATCTGTATCTATATAAATACTCCAGTCGCCATTGTTTGGCCCCTCACAGAGCTGTTATTAGGCGTCACTGCTGTTCCATTTAGGAACAGAACGTGGGATAAGGCATCGTTTACCAGTCACCGCGTGATAAGCAGCTGGATGTCTTTTCTATACAGTTTAATTCTTCTGGCTGGACACTACAGCCTCAATAATTTTGAAGAATATCACTGTTTCCACCACGCTGTTATATTCAGTGAGGACGTTCATGAAATTGACCGAAAACGTCAATTTTAAATTTAGTTTTAATTTATTAGTAGAACATATGGACAATAAGTTTCCAACGTTTCAGTGATGCAATCGCATTTGAAGTGCCTGAAAAATAATTAATGTGTGACGTGACCTTCCTGATACGCACACTTTTTTTAAGCAAAACTTAAATGGTAGCTCAGTGAAAAAGTGTTTCGTGAATTACTTTCAAGCAAACTTGCACTGGATACAAGACTGTGATACACACTCTTCGGTTTTGTAGATCATATGTGCCTCTTTTCCGTATCTTAGAAACAATAACAAACCAGCTGCTTTGTTCTTGAAGAAGCAGTTCCTGTTTTGCCTAGTGCTACTGACGGAGATTTACGCAACTGTTCCATTTTTTCGTGATTCAGTGATGTCATGGTCACAAAGAGTGGGTACAATGAAGGCATTACGGAGAATGGGCTTTAGGATAGGAAATTTCACACAAGACATCTTAAGTAAAATAGATCTACAGCGCACCTTTCCAGCTGAAAAGTCAGTTGAAGACATGGTAAAGGAAAAAAATGCAGGAAACACGAAACCAGAAGAGAAGCCTTGAAGGGAAAGAGGACCCTGAATACAAATCTGAGGCCTTGAGGTGACATAAGAAAAGACGTCATGTTGAATTTTAAATTGCATTGCCTGGCAATCGTGTTTTTTAAAGTTTATGTACATTTTTCTCCGCGTCTATAAAGGCTAGAATTATGAAATTTTGTACACTTATTTTTGTAAACTCAATAAATGTTGTCTCAAAAGAAAATTTTGCAATTCTGAGTGTATTCTGTGATATGGGGCAGAGTGCTTGGAATTTTGGATGAATTTTATAATACTTACAGAATCATACTCAAATAAATAATAACATTCTCCTATTCATTATAATAAAACCTCATGAGAGGAAGTTACTATCAGCAAAGATATCAAACAGAGAGAATTTTGTAGCACTCTCTTGAATAAGTTCTGAAAAAAGGTACGACTATAATGTTTTGAAAATAAAATTTTTAAATTCCGTAAAAAAGATAAATATATATAATCCTATGGACTTAAAAGTAAACGTGTGAAATTTCATGTAAAGCATGACACAAAATTCAATTTCCGTATTTTTAAAATTGTGGATTTGGTGCATCTTTTAAATAGTGTGTGTTTTTTGTGAACATCCCCCTTTAAATTAGTACTTTATTAACAACTGTTGACAAATTTACAGCGTATGTTCATTAAATGCACAATGGATGGCCTTTCAGAGGTCGTGCACACTGACGATCTCTCCACGAATAACCTTGCGTGGCAAGTGATTTCTGTCTTGTATTACTTACGGGGACTGTGTATCCAGTTCTGTTGCCACTTGGGAATAAGCATATACTCATGGCTACCTGTTAGTGCTTCTTGAAGTTATAATTGAAAATAACAGCCTTCTGGGAATGAAGTTGTTCTTTAGAATACTATTGGATTTCATCAGAATTGCTGTTATTAAGCTGTAATTAATAGTGACGTACATAATGTGTTCGCCTGTCTAAATGCTCTCATAAAATTTTTATTTTTACGATTAGACTTGACATATATAATCTAATATGTATGTAAATCCTGATTTAAATAAAAGGTAAAGAATAATTGCTATATTAGTATTAGTAGTAGTAGTAGTGGTTTTAACCTCGAAGACCGGTGTGATTTAGCGCTGAAATTAGTATATCTTATGCAAACCTATTAATCTCTACAGAGCAACTACAATTCTTACTCTCCACACTTCTTTTCATTACCAAACTGACGCCGGCCGAGGCGGACGAGCGGTTCTAGGGGCTACAGTCTGGAACCGCGCGACCGCTATGGTCGCAGGTTCGAATCCTGCCTCGCGCATGGATGTGTGTGACGTCCTTAGGTTAGTTAGGTTTAAGTAGTTCTAAGTTCTAGGGGACTGATGACCTCAGCAGTTAAGTCCCATAGTGCTCAGAACCATTTGCCCAATTTTGAACCAAACTGACGATTTCTTGATGCCTATCGATCACAGTACAGATTAAATAACACGGGTGACTTGACATAAGGAAACACTTGTGTTTGGTACGAAATTATTTGATTCGAACGCCACAAACCGTGTATTTTTCTTTGACATTGGGAAGATAGTAAAATGTCAGACAGGCAGCACTCCCGCAAATTTGACAGAATGCTTAAAGACGTCTGGACGGTTCACACGGAAGCAGCCATTCTAGCATTCACTTCTAGAATTTAGCAAAGGTGACTCTAATGTAAATTGAAACATCCTTAACAAGATTCAGATCACTGGTTTTCCACTTATGAGTCGAACACTATACATTATTGTAAGTATCTAAACTATAGTGATACATTTCACGAAATAATCGTGATCTAACGTACAAAACTTTTTTTAAATCGTAATTAACCAGAACCTTTCTGAAGGTGAGACTATCGTTTCGACCCATTCGCGAGTAACAAAACCTGGCAATATTTGGAGACGCGAATGCCCGCTGATGTAGTATGGTTATTTGTGAATCAGTTACCTGTTTGGCTGTAGATGATAAAGGAGATTTGCGGCGGAAAAAAAACTGTGTCGATGATGGTGATTTCAGTAACCGCCCGTCACACGTTATCCTTGTACAAAATTTCTTGTAAATACGAGAGAGGCTTATAACGATACCATCGCTTATAGCCATTCACCACCTTAGGTAAATTCAGCACGTTCGTGTAAACTGGTTTTATATTGCCACCAAACGGACTTTCAGTAAATGAAGATAGCAAAAAACTCCATATCGGAAACAATAATCTCTTCAAATAGAAAATTGCCTGTATTTCACCAAGGTCAGACGTTTTCGAGCAACGAGGTTAATCGACTTGTAACAATATCGGGATCGATATTATGATGAATTTTTAAGGTTTGACACACTTTCTAAATGACTGCAGGAAAACCTCAATCTGTGTCCTTTCTGAGTCAATCTCCTTGTTCAGTGTCCACTCTAACGAAAGACCGTTATGCAGTGGCTGCTAAAAGAACCGCGAATGAAGTGATTTTTTTATCATCAGTCTTCTAACAGCTTTCATACAGCCCTCCACGAATTACTCTTCTGTGTCAACATTTTCATCCTGCCCTTCTTCTTGTCAGTATCTTCCATATACTCCTCCACTCGGCGTTTCTGCGGAGAACCTCCTCATTCCTTACCGTATCGATCCACCTAATTTTCAATATTCTTCTGTAGCACCACAACTAAAATGTTTCGATCCTCTTCTTTTCCGGTTTTCCCAATGTCCACGTTTCGCTGCCATACAATGCTTTCTCCAAACGTGCATTCTCAGAAATTTCTTCCTCAAATTAAGGCCCATGTTCGACACTAGAAGTTTTCCCTTGGCCAGGAATGCCCTTTTTTCCAGTGTCAGTCTGCTTTTTGTATCCTCCTTGCTCCGACCATGGTGGGTTATTTTGCTGCCTAGGTAGCAGAATTCCTTAACTTCGTCTGCTTCGTGATCCCCAATTCTAATGCGAAGATTCCATCTGTTCTCATTTCTGCTATTTATCATTACAAGCGACATTAAAAACTTTCAATTACACATATTTCACCTACATACATTGAATGAGCAACGGCTATCATCGGTAGACCATCGACTAACTACCCGTTAGTCCCGTCGAAAAATAAGAGTAATTAATCTCTAAGTCGGGCACTCTATTTCCTCGTCTCAGTTACGCGATACCAATAAATGACATGATACCATATGAAAGAAGTACCAGTAGTTGCACTGGAAAGGACATGGTCTGGAACTTTTCAACCATTTTCGTCACAGGATTCGACATTAATAGCCCATATTGTCAGAAACAATTACGTACACTGTGTCAATATATTACGTGACGATAGAATATTTTACTAACCTATACGTCGCCTGCTGCTATAAAATAAATTTTTTCTTTGCATACTAGTGATACAAATCTACTTTTATAAAACAGATGCAGCTGATCGGCGTGTAACTTGTCTAACTTACACCTGAACATGTCTTCATAAAAAGAGTGGACATGTGTTAAAAAGTAGGTGGTTGAATGGTTAGTGGATTCAAATCCAAGTTCGAGAATCGAGGTATATGTTTTTGAAGGTAACTCAAAATAACTTAAGGCTGATGCTTGGATAGTACTGTCCATGTCTAGTCCGAATTTATGGTACAATGGCATAGACATGTCACTGGACTTCAAATCTTAATTTTCGTATTTCATGAGTTAATGCTTCTGTAAACAAGACCCTGTCCATCCTCTTCTTCCAATTTATCCTGTACAGACTTGGGTACTGCTATATCTTCACCTGTGTAACGACTGTAGTTACAACTGTGAAAATCGTTGCCTATCACCGTATCCCTACATGACAGACAGTAGCGCTCACCTGCGTATTTTCCGTCCTTGGACGTGAAGACATCGGGATTTTTCTCTTCGTAGGTATGTCTTCGCCTAATTGATAGTTTAATTCAAAGAAAAATGGATAGTGAGAAAGCTGCAGATCGATGGTAGCCGAGCAGTGTCATTAAATTTGAATATGCACTCCAAGACAAGAAACGACGCTCTACGAAGGTATTATCCGAATGTGACGGAAATAGGTAGCCGTAAAGTACATGTACAGACAAACGAATGATTACAATTTCAAAAAAATTGGATAATTTATTTAAGAAAAAGAGCTTCACCGAGTGAGCAAGTCAATAACGCGTTAGTCCACGTCTGGCCCTTATGCAATTATTCGGCTTGGCACTGACTGATAGAGCCATTGTGTGTCCTGAGGGATATCGTGCGCCGGCCGCGATGGCCATGCGGCTCTAGGCGCTGTAGTCCGGAACTGCGCGACTGCCACGGTCGCAGGTTCGAATCCTGCCTCGGGCATGGATGTGTGTGATGTCCTTAGCTTAGTTAGGTTTAAGTAGTTCTAAGATCTAGGGGACTGATGACCTCGGATGTTAAGTCCCATAGTGCTCAGAGCCATTTGAACCATTTTTTTGGATATCGTGCCAAATTCTGTCCATTTGGCGCATTAGATCGTCCAAATCTCGAGCTAGTTGGAGGGTCCTGTCCATAATGGTCCAAACGTTCTCAATTGGCGAGAGATTCGGCTACATTGCTGGCCAAGGTAGGGTTATTTTGCTGAAATTTGAGCGCAGGGTGACTTACCATGAAGGACACCATAGCGGGGCGTAGAATATCTTCGACGTACTGCTGTGCTGTAAGCCTGCCGCGGATGACAATCAAAGGGTCCCTGCTATGAAACTAAATGGCACCCCTTACCATCACTTATGGTTATCGCGTCGTATAGGAGGTGACAGTCAGGTTGAGTATCCAATGCTGTTCGGGAGTCTCCACATACGTCTTTGGTGCTCATAGGGGCTCACTTCGAAACGGGACTCATCACTGAAGACAATTCTACTCCAGTCGATGAGATTCTAGGTCGAAACGTGTATGGAGACGCCCAGTACAGTGGTGGGACACCAGCATGGCTGTAGCCCTCCATACGGCCCGACAAGCAGGTGTGATGGTCTGGACTGCCATTTAGTTTCGTAGCAAGATCGCTTTGGCTGTCATTCACGGCACCCTTACACCACAGCGGAACTCGACATTCTTCCACGCCCCGTTTTGCTGCCCTTCATGGCAAGCCATCCGAGGCTCAGATTTCAGCAAGATGATGCACGCACGTACGTGGCGAGAGTTTCTACTGCTTTTCTTTTTTCTTTTTTGTATTTGAGAAAGACACGCAAGTGTGAGGTAGTCTGTCACAGTGTTTTATCGCATACACCCACATTCTGAATGACTTGGCGGGATGCCAGCTTGCTTAGGACATGGACTGAAACTGAAAACACATCTAAACACAATGAGAAATAGAGACGAGAATAGGACCAGCCCCTAGAGAGCGCGAGGAATGTTTCACTATAATGAATCAAAAAACTGAGAGTTGTTAGTCATGAATTCCGTTTTACGTGCGGGTTACGAACGACAAACTTATCACATTGCGATCAGTGGAGTCGCGATACCGGATTCTCGCATTGCTAAACAGCATGATTGCACGAAAGTAACCACCGTAGCTTCTGCGTGCTTTCTATCGCGATATATGCTGATCCAAAAAAAATGGCTCTGAGCACTATGGGACTTAACTTCTGAGGTCATCAGTCCCCTAGAACTTAGAACTACTTAAACCTAACCATCCTAAGGACATCACACACATCCATGCCCGAGGCAGGATTCAAACCTGCGACCGTAGCGGTCGCGCGTTTCCAAACTGAAGCGCCTAGAACCGCTCGGCCACCCAGGCCGGCTATGCTGATTCATCAGTACGGTCTTCGCACAAGGCCGCTCCCAAGGTGATTGAATGTAACGTTTTCGTATCATAATGTCTGTAACAGCACACTCCTGCTATCTACGATGTATACACGTCCAGGATCTACAACCGAAAGGGTCTGGAGAGTGGCTATCCGCGTTATTTGTAAACTCGAATGCTGCGCCGTAATGTGCGTCCGTAGCTAACAAATAGGATGCGGCAGCCAACATGACAGGGAGTGGAAACGAACCGCTGGTGCTGCCTCGCTCTGACGGGCAGCTCGGTCTCTTTGGCTCTCAAGTTGAGACACTTGTTTGGTCACCAGTTCACCGAACGAGGGAACAACAAGTACGCTTCCACCACTGTGTGGTTTGAATTCAAATGTAGCAGACCGAAACTTTTACAGAGTTTCGGCATCCTGAACACCTCATGCGTTAATTGAGTGGTGAATGCGGTAATTATCTCGGCCTCTCCTTTCGGCGGCCCTGCGTATAGGTAATCCATCGGTGTTGTTTGTTGGTCAGAAAGGATTAATATATTTGGTTGGTACGCACCAAAAAGATACACATAATAGGAACTTTAATCATCAATAATATGTTCTTCTTGACCATTTACAACAGTATGCCAACGTTGCGGTAACTTTTCGGTTCCGCGGAAATAGAAATCACTTGGTTTTGAGGCGAAAAACTCGCCGAGACATGTTCGGAGCACATTTTCATCAAAAAAGGAAGTTCCTTGGAGGCTGTTCGCTAGAGAGCGGAAAAGGTAGAAATCTGAGGGCGCAAGATCAGGTGAATAAGGTGGTTGTGGAATGACTTCCTAACCCAACTCCTCTACAGTGTTTTTTGTCCGTCTTGCAGAATGAGAGATCGCGTTGTCGTGGAGCAGTAGCACTTCACGCAGTCTTCCTGGTTGCTGTTCTTGGATTGCATATGTAAAACATCTCACTTGTTGACAATAAATGTCAGCAGCGATGGCTACACCTCGGGAAATCAATTCTTAGTACATCACACCATTACTGTTCCATCAGATGCATAACATTATCTTTTGTGGATGAGCACAGGTCTTCGCACATTGAGTTGCTGCTTTGTTTCCGCTCAGCCATTCCTTCCTTTTTCTTATGTTAGCATAAACACACCATTTCTCGTCACCAGCAGCGAAACACTATAGCAATGGTCGGTGTTGTACATGAGCCAATTGACGACGAGCAAGCAGAGATGAACCCGCTGATTTTTGTGATTTTGGCTTAGTGCTTGAAGAACCAATACACCTCATATCTCAAACTTCTCCATTGAATGCAAATATCTTAAGATAATGGAACGATCACAGTTCATCACGTTTGTCAGTTTTCGAATCACTGACGTGGATCATTCTGAATTAATGCGTCTAAACGATCTTCATCAAACCCCGAAGGTCTTCCTGAACGTGAAAAGGCACTAGTATCAAAACTCTTTCAAATTCTGAAGGTGGTAGGGGTAAAATATCGGGAGCGAAAGGCTATTTACAATTTGTACACAAAGCAGATGACAGTTATAAGAGTGGAGGGACATGAAAGGGAAGCAGTGGTTGGGATGGGAGTGAGACAGGGCTGTAGCCTCTCCCCGATGCTATTCAATCTGTATATTGAGCAAGCAGTAAAGGAAACAAAAGAAAAGTTCGGAGTGGGTATTAAAATACATGGAGAAGAAATAAAAACCTTGAGGTTCGCCGATGACATTGTAATTCTGTCAGAGACAGCAAAGGACTTGGAAGAGCAGTTGAATGGAATGGACAGTGTCTTGAAAGGAGGATATAAGATGAACATCAACAAAACCAAAACGAGGATAATGGAATGTAGTCGAATTAAGTCGAGTGATGCTGAGGGAATTAGATTACGAAATGATACACTTAAAGTAGTAAAGGAGTTTTGCTATTTGGGGAGCAAAATAACTGATGATGGTCGAAGTAGAGAGGATATAAAATGTAGACTGGCCATGGCAAGGAAAGCGTTTCTGAAGAAGACAAATTTGTTAACATCGAGTATAGATTCAACTGTCAGGAAGTCGTTTCTGAAAGTATTTGTATGGAGTGTAGCCATGTATGGAAGTGAAACATGGACGATAAATAGTTTCGACAAGAAGAGAATAGAAGCTTTCGAAATGTGGTGCTACGGAATAATGCTGAAGATTACACGGGTAGATCATATAACTAATGAGGAGGTATTGAATAGAATTGGGGAGAAGGGGAGTTTGTGGCACAACTTGACTAGAAGAAGGGATCGGTTGGTAGGACATGTTCTGAGGCATCAAGGGATCACGAATTTAGTACTGGAGGGCAGCGTGGAGGGTGAAAATCGTAGAGGGAGACCAAGAGATGAATGCACTAATCAGGTTCAGAAGGATGTAGGCTGCAGTAGGTACTGGGAGATGAAGAAGCTTGCACAGGATAGAGTAGCATGGAGAGCTGCATCAAACCAGTCTCAGGACTGAAGACCACAACAACAACAACATCAAAACGATCCTCCTTAAAACGAGAAAACCCTTTTCTTGCCGTGATCTGTCCAGTGGTATTATCCCCATACAAGGTGCAAATGTTTCTAACTGCCTCCGCTGCCGTCACCGCTCTACTGAACGCTAACAGACGAATACGTTGGAAATGTTCCAATTTCTCCACTTGGCCCTCCTTTTTCTAACATCCACAGCTGTACTCACTATCTCCAAATGTCAAAATGACAATACGGAAACCCAAATAGCAACAGTAAACTACAATAAAAAATAGCGCTCGGTAAATAAATCCATATTAACCAGAATACCAGCAAAAAAAGCTACGAAATTACGCACCAAATTAATAATTACAAAATTGACCTATTAAGTTTTATGACTTTTTAATAATGCTCCATCTGGCCTGACGTTGTCTCGGATTGTTGCTTGCAATCTGAATCTGTGAATGGAACTTTCAAATTAATTTCATTTCTGTATTTCTCTTTGTAGTATGGACTGGCCTGGACAGCCGTTGTAGCCACACCATTCGCGCGGTTGGCCTTCAGAAGTATTCATATTGTACCTGGTAGCACATGCTCGCTCACAAATACAGAGGAGAATGCCTTGAAGAAACTGTGCTAAAGTGCTGCTTGTTCTTACTAGTTGGTATTTTTTGACGAAGAATGTCACTGGCGGGTTTGCATTCGCTCCTCTTATAAGTTTTGATGAATTACTCCGTTGCGAAGTAGGCCCTTTTCTTTCTGTAAGATGTGTAAACGTCTATTCGCAACCAAGTCAGAAAGTCAAAGCAATATTTCGGTTGTGAGAGATACTGCATGCGGTTGTTACCCGGAATGTTTAAAGAATAAAGTTTACTACAGTCACATGTGCCCTTAAACACTTTTACGGTTAAACAGGTTACGACTGGTAAGTCTTTTCAACGGCTCATGGATACTTCCTAGCTGATTGCTACGTCAGAACATGCGGAGAGCCAACATTTTCATGAGGTCGTATTAAAAGACCTCACAACTGTACTACAGTCCGTAAGTTAAGAGCTCTTCAACATAAAAAGAAACCTAGCTTCAAAGCTACACTGCGGACTCAACTGGGATAAGACAATGCGAAAATGCATGGTAAACATGTCTCATCACTACGAGACGACTTAGTGTGCTACAGTCCGTGTGGACGAAGGCTTGGGTATAAGTGTCCTGACAGCTTGTGTGTTTTTGGTAGAACTAATACATCTGATCGTGATCAGATAAAGAGATTATTTCTTATAGATAGAGCACTTCAGAAAGCAATGACCGACCTTTTTCGATTTTTTTAAATTTTCAAGTTTGCTTCAGAAAGAATGATCTTACTTACACGTAATTAACTTTCCTAACGTTCTCGAAATGTCCTGAATTTAGCACCTCACCCGAAGGGAATCATTTCGAATGTTAAATACGACGGTTTTGAAACTTTTCATGCGCGAAATAGCTACATCATGAAGAGATGAATTTTTTGGCCCCTAATTTGTCTTCCTACAGACTACAGTTCTCTAAATGTCCTACATTTAGTACCCGATTCGAATGAAATGTTTTTAACACTTAAATATCACTTTTGAATGCATTATGGGAACAGCAGTGATCAATAAAATTGTAAATAATTACTATTAAAAACAGTCTTGATCACAATTTATTTTATAAGGTGACCGGTTTCGACCACTGCTGTGGTCATCTTCAGACCATTGAGTGGAAACCCCTTTCTGTTGGAGAATCACAACTGTTGTGATTCTCCAACAGAAAGGGGTTTCCACTCAATGGTCTGAAGATGACCACAGCAGTGGTCGAAACCGGTCACCTTATAAAATAAATTGTGATCAAGACTGTTTTTAATAGTAATTATTTACTTAAATATCACATCAATGTAACTTTTTATTCGTAAAATAGCTCGGACTTGAAGAGATGACTTTTTTACACTTACATAGGTAGCCTCAGCTGTTCTTGAAACATTTCAATTTTCTCTCAAATCACTAATGAGTTTTTTGTTAGTTACCCTGATTACTTCCGTGCAATTAAATATCCATTTGCAAAGCTAGACGCCACGCTGGTCAATTTTATACCCCATTTGTCTATTCCGCGCTCTTCGTTTGCTATAGAAAATCTACAAAAATTTACCTTTATAATTAATATTTTACGATTTACCATGATTACGTTGAAGCAAGTAAATCCTTTTCTGTTAAACTAGGCCTCGAGCTAGTCAATTTGATGCCCCATTTCTCCATTGTCCACGTTTGGCTATGAGAATTTGGACAAAAATGCATCACGTAATTTATAAAAAGCTTTTACTATCGCTCCACTCAAATTTTTGTCAAACAAAAAAAGGCTGAGATTACACGTCTATCCGTGAGAGAGCGACCTGTAACCATTGTGCGCGCGTTATCATCGCGAGCCGATTTTAGCGTTGTATCACCTGGTGGAGAGCGCGCGGTAACCGCAACGACGGCCGTTGGAGCAGCGCGCGGGCGTTCACCGTAATTCTTGCGAGACGGGCGGGGGAGCACACGTTCCTTTCCGCCGTGCAGCCAACCGCGGAAAGAAAACGAGAGTGCCTTTCGATCTCGACCGGCGTTACTCCCGGCAACTGTGGCAGAAAACGAAAGCAGAGCTGTTAAAAAAAGGGGGGAGGGAGGGAAAGAAGAAAGGACAGAAGGGAGGCGGTGCCGGTAGGGCGGAGAAAGTCTCAGGACGGTGATTTGTCAGCGTGCAACCCGCGTCCGCTGGCGCGCGCCGCGCCGCGCCGCGCCGCGCCGACGACGGAAGCGGTTACGGGCGGGGTGACCCGCAGACTAGGCCACTGAGTGACGGCTTGGAAAGTGACCTGCGGTGCGCTATTACGCGGTCTCGGGCGCGGGCGCGGGCGACGCCGCCGACGCAGGCAGGCCGGTGCCGGTTTTAGCGTCGCCCCGGGAGGCCCGCGTTATGCAAGCCGGCCCCGGCGCGCTGCAGTCCGACACTTTTATCTCGGCGAGCCGCCGCCGCCGCCGCCGCTGGCGCAGGTCTTATAGCCGTTGCCGCCCCTGCCGGGGAACCGGTAAAGACAGCGCCGAGGCGGCAGCTCCGTGCTCGGACCGCCGCGTGCGCTAATGGGTCTGGTTTCTGAACCGGCGGCCAGGCATTTACTCGTGCCAGATCCATCGGATACCCATGCGCCTGTCACTTTGCGTAATTTTCCGCGTCCGTCTCGTTTCCGCTGCGCTTGCTCGATTTATCAACAGATGTAGCTCGATTACCCGCCGCCGTTCCAGCTCGGATACTGGCAGCTGAAATATTTTACATCACTAGAATTAGAGCAGGCATGGGGAAACAGCTGCGATATAAAGTTACTGCTCAATAAACTGACATCCAACGACGAGTACTATTCGCAAACTTTAAATAAAATAATTCTTAGTTTCACGTCATCATTCTTTCGACTACATTGAGGCCACCCTACATGTCTTCCCGTATTCCATCTGTACCCTTATTAATAAAACCAACTACACTTGGTCTTTAACTAACTCTTACCTCTAAACCTGCTTTAGTCTTACAAACCACTTCCTTACCCTCACAACCTGACTCGACACACATACTTTCATCTTAGACAGAATCTTTCTCCAGCCCCGTCACACAAGCCTAACATTCTCCTGTATTCTCCGTCCCTATTGAGCTAGTTGCCGAAGGGACGTTAAAACCTAATCTTCATTTTTTTCCCCCTAAATTCTGTGCCGGACACGTAATCCCCACGGTCCTAGGCCGAGCAGCATTTGGCTCTGAGCACTATGGGACTTAACTTCTGAGGTCATCAGTCCCCTAGAACTTGGAACTACTTAAACCTAACTAACCTAAGGACATCATACACATCCATGCCGGAGGCAGGATTCCAACCTTCGACCGTAGCGGTCGCGCGGTTCCAGATTGAAGCGCCTAGAACCAACGTGATGTGGTTCATCTATAAAGGAGACCGCTTATAAAACACTAATACGACCTATTCTTGAGTACTGCTCGAGCGTTTGGGATCCCTATCAGGTCGGATTGAGGGAGCAATTCAGAGGCGGGCTGCTAGATTTGTTACTGGTAGGTTTGATCATCACGCGAGTGTTACGGAAATGCTTCAGGAACTCGGGTGGGAGTCTCTGGAGGAAAGAGGGCGTCATTATCGTGAATCGTTACTGACAAAATTTAGAGGATCAGCATTTGAGGCTTACTACTGTACAATTTTACTGCCGCCAACTTACATTTCGCGGAAAGACCACAAAGATAAGATAAGATAGATTAGGGCTTGTACAGAGGCATATAGGCAGTCATTTTTCCCTCGTTCTGATTGGGAGTGGAACAGGGAGAGAAGATGCTAGTTGTGGTACGAGGTACCGTCCGCCACGCACCGTATGGTGGATTGCGGAGTATGTATGTTTGTATGTAGAACCGCTCGGCCACACCGGCCGGCCAAGTAAAATTTCGCCCACCAGGTCACTTACAATACTCTCAACCGAAAACCCCACTCCAGTACTGTAAGTACTATCTGTGCCACCAAACCTGTCCGACCCTCGCAGGCTATTCCCTTTGCCTTCCTCATCTACATATACCGTACCTTTCTCCCCCCCCCCCCCCCCACATTACTGCCGCTGAAATAAACACTCATAACAGTTCCCCTGTAGAACTCGTCTGCTGGCTTCAGTTTATTTCCTCCAAGGGGACACTCACTACCCCAGCACATCTGTCCTGAGATATATCCCGAGACAATGTCTTACTAATTTTCTTAGACGCATGTCTGCATAAGTCCCTGATCCAACCCCAGGTTCATACTGTACACTATCAGTTAACCATTACCTTTTCACCATGCACCCCAATCCCACATCCATCCAAAAGTTATCCACCAACTGTAGTGCCTGTTGATTCTCCAGGAAAACGCGTACAGGCAGCCACCTACCAGCCTTAAATCATATTCGGAATATCAGTCACGAAGCCTCCTTTCGTCAGCAGATCATGTCAGGCGCTATATCCACCCAGTCCCTACCAACCAAGATCATCTACTCTAACCATCCCACGCCATCTCACTTCCTACGCTTCCCATTCACACCTCTAAGTAGGGAAAAATATTATATCGATTCACTGGCAGTAATTCCATAGCCCACTAGCCACTCCTCCACAACAATCCAATACCTTACAAATAGAGCAAAGCTTTCCACTTTCCTTTCTATGTCTCCGACACCTTCACAATCCCTGACGACCTTCATTTCGACTGCTTCCTAGTCTCTACAATGCCAAAACGTGCGGGTATCACTGCCCCACTCCTCCTTCGCCGCGTCCACTACTTGTACAACATTTCAGTAACAGAACAATTACAGTAAAAACGCAATACTGAACCGGGTCATTAAGGAATTACCTACAAACCCTTAAAATAATGCCTCTCTCCCTTCTTAGTAATACTTTCAAATCTTTACAATACAAACGTCTCCTTAGGTTACTATTCTGAATTGTTTGAGACTTCCCAAATCCCAATTTTCCTCAATCCAAATAAATCCCATAATGATACCGCTCTGTCTGGATCATCTAATCAAAGTCATTGATCGAATTTGCCCTCTCATATGCCAGTATTGCCTGGATATGCACATCTCCAGAGTTATATCGCCTTGCCTTCCATATCGGTTTGCCTTTCCACACTAGGACCTTCCATTATCTCCTCACTCACATTGAATATCTCCGTACAAATTATACCATTCGCAACTCGACCACAGTGACCTAGTTCTTGACCCTCTAATTTCTAATCTTGGTGCGCGGAGTGGGCGCGCGGTTTAAGGCGCCATGTCATGGATTGCGCGGCCTCTTCCACCTGAGGTTCGAGTCTTCCCTCGGGCGTGGGTGTGTGTGTTGTTCTTAGCTAAAGTTAGTTTAAGTAGTGTGTAAGTCTAGAGACCAAATACCTCCGCCGTTTGATTCCTTAGGGATTCACACACATTTGAATATTTTCGGCTGCCTCTCCCGAACCACGAAATCCGCGCCGCTATGTACAGATTCTATCAACTCTTCTTGTTCTATCCTCATCCCCCTCCACCCTTTCCCTCTCCATTGGCCTGTAAACTGAAGAGCGAGAAGGCGATTCCTCACCCTCTCTACGCAACTACGTCACATGCTGTTTCCCATCGTAATATAGATCCTTCCGCAGCATACCTTTTAAATGAATGGCAGTCCAGTATTTCGATACGCCTGGGAATGTTTATTTTCCACTAAATGTAAAAACAATACACGAAATACAGAAAATAGGAATTCATATAACTAACGCAAGAAACCCACACCAACAGAAGCTTCTTCAATCACTGTACACTGCACTGCACTGGTAGACAGGAAACTGATGCTTAGTCTTCCTGTACGGCAGTTGCAGCTTTCTACAGGTAAGCAACTCTCCACACCACAAACGCTGTTCGCTCCTCAATTTACTGACACACTGTATCGCTCGTCATACTATGGCCAGGTCCACACTATAGTCCCCTAATGCCATTCAACTTCATTCCATCCAATTCAATAGCCCCCGTTACCTCCACAGTTACAAGCAACAGGACCACTTTGTTTACACATACAACCTACAACCCGACAGAACACTTAACGTTCCGTTCCCAAACTATCTTACCACTGCCCATCCTCATCACCATGCTTTGAAATGTTGACGCGTCTTTCTCCCCCTCCGCAAGTGACTTGACAAACAACAACAGTGAATATCATCTTCCACGTTCGATGACATGAGGTTGATATCATATTCAATATGCTTTGCTAATTTGGAAGTTACAGAATCCGATTCCCAACTAACACGTGGAAAAATGGTGTCATTATTTAATCGCGATTGAGGTGAGCGTATTTTCAATATTTACAAATTCCGTGTTTGCGAAACTCTGAGACTACTCACCAACGATTTATTCTGACCTCCATACCCCTGCTTTCTGTTCTGTGCTGTGACGTCACAGCTTGCCGTGTCTGGAAACTTGTCTCCCCTTCCCTCTTCATATCAGCGTTCGGTTTTCTGGGCCTCAAGTAACTTCCCTAGCAGCGGCCATAATAATTCACTCGTATAATATCCGTGACCAAACTCGAGTGCTTGAACGTAAACTTTTGTGTTAAAAGTTTCAGCTGTTTCTAAATTTTAGGAAAAGAAGCACAGCGTGCTCCCAAGCGGATACGGGAAACCTAAAAACTCAACCGAGCAACACTAGTTAGTCACATCGCCAGGGGTTAACACGTTTCACTAAAACCTTTCTATTTCGCTTGTCTGGTAATGGAGGCAGTTGACGTAAACTAACCTTGCTCATACCGTTGAAAAATTATTGTTTTAGATATTGTGATTGGCATCAAAGCAAATGAAAAATGATGCTTTTTTTATATGTGCCCACAGCTGTAATACATTTTATGAACGTGAAAATCGTTTTGTCAACCATAGGCTGTTTGATGTACTAGAAAAAGCTGAAATTTTACTCCAATATTTATTTTGCTTTCCTGGCGAGTTTCCGTCCATGACGATGTTCCAATGCACATCTACTTCGTTTATGTGTGTGTCTTCATATTTAAAATCTCCCACGAACTGGTTTTAAATATGATGTCACACACGTTATCAATGTAGAGAAAGGGCGGGCATAATGGAAAGTGCAGGCACAACGGCCGTTTAAATTTGTGATTCCGTCCCACGCGCCCCAACTGCATAAAGATGTCACTCCAGTTCCCTCAGTTTCACAAATTCATCCAAAGGAGCCAATTTACTTGCCATCCTTCAGGGTGAATGTGAACTGAGTTGTTCGTTCAGTGGTTTCATGCATTTTATGCTGCACGTAAATCCCACCAACAGCGATCCGCTATTGCTGATATTGGATGGGCATTCTGTCAATACCATAAACAGTGAATTTACTCTAATGACAAGGTCAGCCATAAACTACAGCCACTGGATGTCTCATTTGTGGCGCCCCTCAACATGTCAGGCTATTAAATGATTCTTAAGCAACAATCCTGGACGAGTGGTGAGTTGCATTTTTCGGGGAACATTTATTTATCCAATCACTGCTGTGAATGGTTTTGGAAAATGTAGTATTCAACCGCTTAGTGAACACATTTTCTCCGAAGAAGGTACCAGAAATAAGTCCCCATACACGGTACTAAACCATTAGATATGCAATAATGAGACTGCTATTACCTGAGCTAAAAATTGTCAACAGTGTTGCCCGTCAGCCGTCAAGATGGCCCAAGCACTGCAGCCAGGGTTTTAGACCGATTGGACTGCCAGTAAAAAAGATGAACATAAATATCCACCAAGTTCATTACTTAATGTTTGCGCGTATTTGGGCCAAACGGAATGCCAAAGAGCAGAATAAATATTTTGCTACGCTATTGTCCCGAAGTCCTTGCAAAAATTACAAAAATTGTCTTGTTTTGAGAAAGTCGCAGGGGGAGAAATGAGAATGAGAACATTAAGAAACGGAAAAGATTTGAGCTGAAAAAGAATGCCAAAAGAACTCAATGGGAGCTGCTAAGAAATCCAGACTCATCAATGTTCATCGAAAGGACAGACAATGAAGACAGATGCTTGTACTGTTTTGTAAAAATTGTAATGCCGGTTTCTAAAGAACGTTGGATCAACTGCCCAGAGTGCGTAATGTGGCCCCACAAACAGTCCGCAAGCATTGGTTAGAAAGAAAATGGCTATTTGTGCGAAAAGTGTGGCTAGTATTTTGTAAGACCTTTGCTTTTTCTCGGTAGTAGTAATCAAGATTTTCTTGAAAGAAATGTTAATTACATTATGTAACCAATGTTTTACTAAAAAAATTTATTTTTATTGTAAATGCTATTTTTTCTAAATTAACTTCTTCAAACTCGTAAATTATTTTTTTAATTTATTTAGTCTATTTTAACTGTGTGACCATTATGCCGTACCCTGTCGGGTATGATTGGTCACTTGGATACTTAACGTATTATGATCATTTAGGTATCTTCCTTTTGCCGACGAAACTGCAGAAAATCAGGTAGATAGGAGGATATTATGACTACACAACCAGTTATTTTGGTCTTTTTAGATCGACTTCAACTTAGCTAAAAAAAAAAAAAATCTGCAAACTTTAGGATGGCCGTCATGCACACTCTTGACCATGGACCGAAACTCGCTAGCAACGCAAAATATGCGCTGAAGTAAAAGCCCTACTTGTTCCAACTAATTAAACAACGTATGGTAAACAAAACGAATGTCTACTTCAGGAAACTTGCAACGATTACGTTACCTAAATGTCGATTAGCACAAGCGAAAACTCTTATTTTAAAATACTCGTAGTAAAACACAAATTTCCTAAGTAACGAGCATATATCCTAAGTCACAACGGGGCTCACGTTCAATAGTGCTCAGATACTGACTCGTTGTGGAAGTAAATGACTTCTTGTGCGTCGTATAAGTTTCAAATTGAAATTTTTAATTAATTCCCTAAATTATTTCATGTGAATGACTGAATAATTTCCTTAAAAGGCTATTGCTGCTTCGATGTCATAGGATGCTTCTGGTGAAATCTATAGTATACCGTCCCACCCGATCTCGATACCTACGTCGCCCTAAAACACTAATCATCATCGACACCTACGTGAAGTTGAATTCTAGTACCCGTCTTCCCTCTCTCTTTCTGAAGGAATGAAATATTAGCACTTTTTATTTCCAGTTACAGTTTCTGTGAAAAGACCTTCTAGGTGGTGCTGGTAATTACGTAATTAATATATCAAGTTGGCCACAGTGAAGTGTTTTCCGTATGACCGACACTATCAACCTGCAGTGTCAGGTAGAACGTTCTTGTACCGATGTTATAATTTCCTTATTGTGCTTTGACATGTAGTAATTACAGTCGCAAATCCTGCAATCTCGAATCATACGTCCTGCGTCTCATGTTTTGTTAAGTAATACAGTTTAAACGTGGCCTTGCCTTAATTTCACTCAAAAACGTTATGCACTTTTTTTTAGCCACTTGTCTTTTTTACAAAGCGGAAAGCCACAGAGTATGAAACTGCGTGACGACAAAGTCCACGTTCTCATGTGTTTGCCGAGTAGGATACTTCTTTTCAGTAAATACAAACCGATTAGTAATACTTAGCTAAACACCTTCAGTTGGGCTTACGGAATATAGACATAGGTATAGCGATTTTTGCCAGCGAGGTGCACGAAGTAAGAAAATGAGAAGTATTAACATTCATTGTATTCATTTTGCGCAGCAAATAGCTCGTCTACAAAAGCCCAGACTATAAAGTAACTTTTAACTCCTGAGACCAAAAAGGGTTTCATGTATTCCACAGTATTTTAAGTTATGTTATTGACGTTGTTTTACAATGACTGGTGTCTGAAGTTGGCGACGAAGCCTCGAGAGAGATAAGTTTTTCGCCATCATCTTTTGCATCGCATTGCTCCATTAAACGAGTGATTATCTTGGTGCTTAGAGACAAGCGTAGAGACAGCTGCGCTCTTCGTTCTCTTTACCCACTGAGCAGTTTGTTAAAGCTTTCTTTTCTGTCTTCGACCTTAATATTTCTTTCTCGACAGAAATACTCGTTCCACCAAAGCAAATTCCTTTCCGTCTGTCTCCATAACATACGCCTACTTCACGAACCTTCTCCTGGATCTGCACCTAAAATTCAGAGAAACTGCACCTATTTCCAGCTTCGTAAGACAGCTCACGTTCCACGTCCTCCCTCAATAACATAAACCTCTCTGTACGTCGCTTCTCTAACAGTACTCACTCGTCTATTACATATTCATAGGCCTCTAGCGAAACCTTTTCTTTCTTCGAAGTTATTATCAGTCAACATCTCTCCGTTTACGATTCCTCGTGATTAAATGCTATTAATAAGACTGAAAAAGTGCTAAAATCATCCTGTATGTAGTTACATTATTATTTTTTGTTAAAACCGGAAAACCGACACGTTCATTACTATAATTATCCCAAACGTTGAACCGAATCATATATATGAGGTGACTTCGAAAAGTAAATTACACATTATTATGGCATCTGAAGTAACTTTTACTGAGCGCTGTACTAAACATCATTTTTTAATGTAAGTCACAAAATCGCTGTAAACATAGGTCCAAACATTCTACCGATTGTTTAACTCCAACTCCTCGACGATTGCCGAAATCATTCGAGAACTACCGTGTGATTGTCCTCATTGTTGAAAAATATCTTTTCCCCAGATGTTCTCTCAGTCTGTAGAAAAAATGGAAATCGTATGGTGCAAGATCTATATTTCACGAACAGCTTCACCCATGCTGTGGGGCCTTGGTCAGATTGTTTGGAGCATTTCTCGAAAAAATGGACGCAGCATTGCATTTGATCTAAATAACGCCAGAATTTTACTATGAATCTCTGTGCAATATAGCCGTTCTAACCTCGTACAGCCCTGAGTACTTCAGCTTTGGAGTTCCAGGGGTCGCCCCATCTCTATCGCGCACTGTGATGCACCAGCGCTCCGTACCACAGCAGAAATGTGTCAGCAGGAAACCAGGAACATGTACACTCTTCTGACAATGCGCACAATGATCCTAGCGTCGGCCGGCATGTGTAACTCACTTTCTGAAGTCCCTATGTATAAAAAATGGGTAGATGTGAAAAGTATGTTTACAAAATTTAGTCTGTATAATAATGAACACTAACATAATCCTCTGTGATGTCATTGGTACTTAGGTGATTCATGTGAAAATGTTTCCGACGTGCTTATGGCCGCACGGCGGCAACTGATGCATGAGGGCTTAATTATTATTAAATTTGAAAATCATTTTTTTATTTTTCGTAGCTGTATGTCCGATTACGCTGTGTCTCGTAAACGGTTGGCCCTGACTAGTATTATTACGCAATCTGACTGCATAGAACAACAACAAAGAATGAAATGAAAATTTTCGTTAACACAATTAATTAATTAAGTCCCCAGCAACTATAAAACCTACGAAACCAAAGCACAAGTGTAATTGTTCTGTGTGTGGGAGTGTGACTCAACGTACACATCTGGCACGGTTCTTCTTCAACAAGACAAGAAATTTTAAATACCATTTATACTGAAGTAACTACAAAATAGAAACACTATAATTGCGTAAGGAAAGCAGAATTACACTCTAATACAAGAACACAAGTCAGATGCTTTGTTGACTGAACCTGTAATGATGCATTATTTAAGACATTGAGATAATAAAAAGAAATGGAAAATTTTTTTTTCTTTTACCTCCATATATTGACGAAAAGCACTCTAATCATTACAATATTTCCACACCGACTCGTTACTATCACATCTCAACAAGAACTTTTCAGTATCACATCTCAGCAAGCACTGCCTACTACGAGTTCTCGACCAGCACTTTTCACTAGCACATCTCAACAAGCACTCTTCACTACGACATCTCAGCAAGCACTCACTACTACGAGTTGTCCCCAAGCACTGCCAGTGGAGGCGGCTGAATAATACTCTTTGGCGCAATCTCTGGCGCTGTGGCTCAGTGTAGCCACCTTTCACTGACAATGCTGAAGGGTAGTTGGAACCAGACGCATGGAATATTTAATTTTCGAAAATCGTTAGGAATTCAATATCCTGAGATCCACTGTGTCGAGAGTGTGCCGAGAATATCAAATATCAGGCATTACCTCGCACGACAGGCAATACAGTGGCCGACTGAGGGCAGCCGCGTTTGCAAAGAGTTGTCAGTGCTAACAAACAAGCAACACTGCGTGAAATACAGAAATCTGTGTAGGACGTACGAAGAATGTATCCATTAGGCCAGTGGGACGACGCTACTGCCTTTCCTGACAGCATGACATCGCCTGCAGCGCCTCTCACTGGCTCGTGACCATATCGGTTGGACCCTAGACGACTGGAAAACCCGTAGCCCGGTCGAACGAGTCCCGTTTTCAGTTGGTAGAGTTAGAGTGTGGCGCAGACCCTAAGAAGCCATGCGCCCATGTCAACAAGGCACTGCGTAATCTGGTGGTGGCTCCGTCCTGGTATGGCTTGTGTTTACATGGAATGGACTAGGTCCTCTGGTCCAACCGACCCAATCATTGACTGGAAACGGCTTCCTGGAGACCATTTGCTGCCGTTCGTGGATTTCATGTTCCAAACCAACGACGGAATTTTTATGAATTACAGTGTGCCACGTGACCAGGCCATAATTGTTCGCGATCGTTTTGAACAACATTCTGGACAATTCGAGAGAACGATTTGGCCATTCACATTGCCCGACGTGGTTCCCATCGAACAACTATGGGACATAATCTAGAGATCAGTTCGTGCACAAAATTCTGCACCGGTAACAATTTCGCAGTTGGAGACGGTGACAGAGGCAGCGTTTTCAGTGTTTCTGCAGGTGACTTCCGACGACTTGTGAAGTCTACGCCACGTCAAGTTACTGTACTCTGCCAGGTAAAAGGAGGTCCGACTCGATTTAGGAGGTATCCCATGACTTTTGTCACTTCAGTGAATTTCACCGACATACTGCGATCTGTGACGGTGAAGATTCTATTCCAGAGGAAAAGTTCCAAATGGTATTTTGCCGGAAGAGGACAGATACAGCAAGCAAAGAATATAAACAAACGTAACTAACTTAAGTGTACTGTCACTGCAGCAGTTACTGATACAGCTGAAACATAAACAATAACATTCGTATTCTAGATCTTTTGTGTAAAACAGTTTCTCACAGCGATGGAGGTAATTAATTGCACATAACGAAAGTAAAATAATATTTCTGACTCAGTAAATCTCCTAGTCTTCATAGAAAATAAATTTTCAAACAGAGAGCGATCCAGCGTATGATAACACACACGTATAGCGAAATTTCGCCTCACCTTGGCCGATGAGAAATCACTCGAACGTAGTCGTAATTTAGGCCTTATAATGAGAAAGAGAAGCCGCTCCAGCGTTTGTATGTTTGTTGCAGGTAAGCTGAGTCAGCCGTCGCTAATGAGTCGTCCGCAGCTGCCCAGGGATCTGGCCGCCCGCCTGCGCCTCGCCGCTCGCTTTCTCCGCCTAAAAAGTAAGTTTCTTCCAGGATGAGAACCTCGGGCGCCTGTTACGCCACGGAAAGACTGCTGCCCGATTTTTATTGTACCACTCCGCCGCCAGTCACCTGGCCGCACTGCGTCATTTCACTGTTCAATGACCTGCGAACAACAGCGGCAAACGTTACTTCCCGATTTAGTTCCCTTTTCCGAGGCGTAGAGCAGCAAGCTTTATGAGACAAGCTATACAATGCGTCCTTAAAGTCATGGCAGTTTCTGTCGGTGACAGAAAAGCAAATGAAATAAGATACAAATGTGAAACTGAAATGAAAGACAAACTCTCCAAGTGTGCATACCTGTTCAGCGCAGTTCGATGTGGCTTCCATTTTTTGCCATACACACTTCTAAACGATATTTCAGTTCTTTCTACACATATGTAAGGACATCTGTTGTAGCATAGAGAACATGTGATTCTCTGTTTAAAATGAATAGTCGTTGTTACATTCACGTTGCTTCGCTTAACCCTTAAAGTAAAAGTCTAATGGGGTTAGGACCAGGGATGGTGGTGGCCGCGACTTGAAACCACTCCTTCCTATCCACCGCTGCGGAAATTTTGTATGCAGAAACTCGTGAACTTTGTTGGCATAGTTCAAAAATGTTCAGATGTGTGTGAAATCTTATGGGACTTAACTGCTAAGCTCATCAGTCCCTAAGCTTACACACTACTTAACCTAAATTATCCTAAGGACGAAAGCACACACCCATGCCCGAGGGAGGACTCGAACCTCCGCCGGGACCAGCCGCACAGTCCGTGACTGCAGCGCCTGAGACCGCTCGGCTGTTGGCATACTGAGGAGGAGTACCGTCTTAGTGAGAGATGACATCTTCTGGAAATTATGGCACTGCAGACAATTATCGACTAAATTGTCTGACGTCATAGTCGGCTCTGAAAAGAAAAATGGGCCCACAACTTTATCATGCTTCAGAGCACGCCAAACGTTCACCTTAGTTGTGTTATGTTCGTACTCATTGCAGGCACGAGGACTTTCACACGCCCGTATTCTGACGTTATAGCGATGACCATGACCACAGACATGGAATGTGGCTTCATCGCTGAACACAATCTTCCTCATAAATCATTGATCACAGTCGAGGTCATTAAGCATATCTGTAACGAACTCGAATTGTTTTGGGCCATCAGTCGGTTTAACAGCGTGCGGTAACTCCAAATTGTAACCTGGAGACGTTTGTTTAAAACGCTATGAACGTTAGTCCTTTTTAGCTCTGATTCGCTCCTCAGGTACTCATACAGTACAGCTTCTACAGACCCGAGACTTACCGAAGGCCTACCAGAAGGGGATTTGTCCAACAAGCTGTCGGTATGCTTTAACTGCTTACCCCAACGATTTATGTTATTTCTATGTTGTGGTTCTTCTTTGTATATGTGGCTATTTTCGCGTTAACAATGGTCGCGGAATCGATATTAGCGAGCCACAGAGCTCACTGAATTTCACTCTGTATTGTCCACACCTCGACTGCCGTGGCCTGATCCGCTGCTGCTACCGGTTCGTTTTGTTGCACGTGCACATCACTGAGCATTACACTCTTTGCGATAATGTCCAATGTAGCGCAAGTTTCAACCTTTCGTTCCAATTAGCCTCAACAAGAGTTCTTAACTGCACCATGACTTTAGGGACGCACGACTTTCGACTTACGCCTTTATTATGAACCGTGATTGTCTCCGTATTGTAAACCATTGTCTTCGTTTGCACCGTAACCAGGCATGAGTAAGGAAGTTTCTAAACGCAGTGAATCATATTCGCCAGACCATGGTGGTACACTAATCAGTTAAAATGTAACGAGAGTTTTTATTTTCTGTTTTCTTGCATCCACAATGCTACAATATCTTAGAAATGACAACGTTTTCCGTTTACACTGTTGTTAAATATACAGGGTGAGCATAAAGTTTTCTGCGGCTACAAAGATTTTTTTCTAACGAACTATGCTAGATTCAGATATGCGTTTTGGTGAAAATGGTAGCTTCACTCTTAAAGTTTTTTGTGGATAAACAGGCATGTGTGATTTTTTTTTTTTTTTTTTTTTTTTTGTCCATCGAACGTGTAGGGGATACCGAATTTCTTTCTATGTCTTTGCCAATATTTCCTCCGTCACCGCCTCTACAGCAGCTCATATTCATGGTGTAAGCTTGTGCACTCAGGCACAGGGGAACTGAACACATTATACTTAGCGTAACCCCACAAAAAAGTCTGCTGAGCATGGTGCCCATGATCGCCTGTACCCATCCCCATCTCTACCGAAGGGTTTCATTCAAGAACAGGCGAACAAATAATCCCCAGTGTGGTGGAGCACCATATTGTTGAAACAATACCCACCGTTGAAATTCCTGTAGCTGAGGTGCAACGCAAGGTTCCCGCTCGTCCAGCACGTCTGAGCCTATCATGCGATTGAAAAAATTGCAGAAGTTGAATTCTGTGTACATGGAAACGCAGCCGTTTATGTGGAATCTTCACGGCAGCGCACTGAGGTATGCTCGATTCTCTGGAAACAATCCACGTCGCTTTCCGCAAACTGCGTTGAGATGCTGTAAGCCCGGTATCTCAAAAGTCGTCATTTGTTCCAGATCCACCGCTTCTTGTTTTGTCACCAACAGTGCCAGTCTCTTTTAAACTTTCAGCATCATCCTTTAGTGCTCTTCACATACCGTACATCGGATCTCGACCGTAGGCACTTCGGAACAATCGTTGAACTGTATTAGGCGCTGGTCTTTCATGAATCCAGAAAACACATTGCACGTATTTCTGCGTAGTATCAACAGCACTCCTGAATTACGTGTTTCAATAAGAGGAAAAAAAAAACATGCTGTCAGAGCACATGTAGAAATGTAACCATAAAAAATTCATGAGCAACTATTTGCAACGAACTACATAGCGACATCTACATAGTCCTTCAGAAATAAATTTTTGTAATCAGTGTAAGACTTTATGCTCATCATGTCTTTATTCATCACTATAGTGATTTCAACCTATTATGCTATTCTCAAATGATAACTCACTAAAAACCGAATCAGTGGACATCCTGCACAATCCTCTTCGTAGCCATGTATACATATTCTATGTGTGTAATAAAGCAGGAGTCTTGGTCGTTTCTATAAAAGAATGTATCGCTTCCTCTATCGGCTGCAATCAAATCCCAATAAAAAAGTCATTCTGTCAAGTCCTGATTTAAGCAATTTTCACCAGCCCGTAACTGACATCGAAGTTTGTCCCTTATTTAGGTACTGTTGTTATTAGCAGCTTGTCTGAGAATGTTAGAAAACGCTAGTGAATGTCAAGGCGCTTGGTGTCCATACAAGGAGGTGACGGACATCATGGTGTACCTGCTTATATCATGTCGGACCTTCTTCTGTCCGATGTAGTGTAGCAAATCGACGTGACATAGACTTAAATAGTCCTTGGAAGTCACCTGCAGAAATATTGTGACATGTTGCCCCTGTTACCGTCCATAACTGCGAAAGTGTTACGTGTAGAATTTTGCGCACGAAATGACCTCTCGATTAAGTCCCATAAATGTTGAATGAGATTCATATCGGGGATCTGAATGGCCGAATCATTCACTCAAATTGTTCAGAATGTTCTTGAAACCAATCACAAACAGTTGTGCCTCGGTGATGTGGTGCACTTATAACACTACCGTCCTCTATTGCTATACCATAACCTTAAAGTTGGAAGCAGGTCGTGGAATAAAACTATTTTGTTAAAGCAATTATGGTATAAAGCAACAGAGCAGTGTTACCCTCTGAGAGGAATTTTGTTATGTTGACCGTGTTGTACCAAACGGAGGTGGCTTATCGGAAATGAAAGTCAGAATTACGTAAATATTTGAACAGTAACAAACAAAATTTTGCCTATCTGCACTGTTTAACGTATAAAGAGAGCGGTCGCCAGCCTAACTAGGCAAGAGAATGATTAACATTCTCGTTCAAGAAAATAGTTATTAATAATTTTAACGGATAAACACAACCTATACTTTGTCACACGTGAGTGCAATGAACTCTGACACATACATGTGTTTACGTTAAGATTGAAGCTAGCAGCTAGAGCAGCACAAACTATTTGCAAAATTATAACAGATACAGAAACACACTATTACTTTCAGGGCTTACACAAACTGAATGGTCTTTATAACGTTATTATTACTATTCACTGCAAAATCATTAATTGGATATAGGTTAAGTCTCTCTCAGTTAAATACTTTACTATTTAAAATGAAAGTTAATTGTAATCTATAACAGGTTGCTTCTCACTATCATTTGAATAAAGAAATAATGTTTTTCATAATTAGTGGTCTTCCAATTACTTGTTACCTAGCATTAACACAATAGACAAACTGTGGATCCTGTTATATTATTAGTATACACTTCCAATACACAAGAGAGGCAAACACTTAGCAAACGGAGTATATAACGTTTCACACTGCAGTTTTCCACTTTTACTACATTGAGAGACAAAATTAACATATATGTAAGATACTGACTCACCTTCTGCGATTTACAACAGACAGTAATGTGATCATTTACTAAGCAAAACTTCATAAGCCTCAGACTTAAGAACTCTTAATAACCAGTTTTACTAGGAAAATTATTTTCAGCAAGCATCATTAACTTTAACTCAGTCTCTTGCCACATTAACATAAACTTTTTTTTACTATGTCCAAGAGGCATTAGTTAGCAAAAACACTGGTCTTTAATGTTCTTTCAGTAGGGACACTCGGTAATCAGTTTAGTTCAAACGGAGAGGAACCGGAGAGGTGTTATGAAAAGGAAAAAATCAAGGTAGGTACATAAATTCAGTTATAAGTTACCTTATATTTGAGCACATTAACACATCCATTAAGCTGATCCTTCACTGTACATCATTATAGTATTACGTTACAGTGATTGCGCAACGTGGTGGCAACTGCATGTTGGTAGGTGGATTCGCAGGCAGAATTGCTGGACTTTGGCCCTTCTTGGTGGCGATGATGAATACCAAATCCAGAATCGTTCCAGCTATTTATCCATCCATCCGAGGCATTGGAAAGTAGCAGAAAAGCCTCTCTCGGAACCAGCACAATATGCAATTTTTACATGGCAGTGCACAGTTTGGTAGCTCGTCCCCGACTCGTAGCTCGTCCCCGACTGACTCTTGTTCCACCTTTTCTACCTAGGCCAACCACAATTTGCGCGCGCTACACAGTTCCGTTCCTGAGGGGAACCACAACAACTTTTACACACAGAATAACTAACAACCCTAAGTGAGGATCAGCAGTTTACATAACAGCAACCAAATACATTAAATAAAGCAGACCATTTACACATATTGACATTTCTACCAAAAATTATTCACACAAAATTACAATTATATACAGTAAGTTTTGTTCCCCCCAAATGGGACAAAGAATGTAAATGACAGATACACTACATTGCATAGAATCAAACCATGACATCAAAGTTCTTACAAAGAAAGGAATATACAATTTTATGTTATCGATTCAAACAAACACATTTACAGAAGCTCAACGATGTAACATTAAATAAAACAAAAGCAAAATAAATCAGTAGAGTATAAGAGCTATGGTGTTACACATTGTCATCCAAAAACATTCCATCCTTGCTTGGGAACATGAAGTCCATGAATGGCTGAAAATGGCCTCCAAGTAGCCGAACATAATCATTTCCAGTCAATGATTGGTTCAGATGAACCAGAGGACCCGGTACGTTCTATATAAACACAGGCCACACCATTATGGGCTCACCACCAGCGTGCACAATGCCTTGTAGGTAAATTGGTCCCATGGCTTCGTGGGATCTGCTTTACACTCGAACCCTACCATCGGCCCCTACCAACTGAAACCGGGACTCATCTGACCAGGCAACAGTTTTCCAGTCTTAGAGGGTCCAATGAATACGTGACGAGCTCAGGAGAGACGCTGCAGACGATGTCGTCCTTTTAACAGAAGCACTCGCGACGATCAACTGCTGCCATAGCCCATTAACACCAAATTTCGTCGCACTGTGCTAACCCATACGTTCGTCGTACGCCCAACACTGATTTCTGCGATTATTTCACGCAGTGTTGCTTGCGTGGTAGCACTGACAACTCTAGGCAGGCGCTGCTGCTCTCGATTGTTAAGTGAAGGCCATCGGCCCCTGCGTTGTCCGTGGTGACAGGTAATGCCTGAAATTCGGTATTCTCGGCACATTCCTGGCGCTGTGGGTTTCGGTCCACTGAATTCCCTAACGATTTCCCAAACGGAATGTCCCATGCGTCGAGCTCCAATTACCATACCGCGTTCCAAGTCTGTTAATTCCCGCCGTGTGTCCATAATCAAGTCGGAAACCTATTCACATGAATCAACTGAGTACAAATGACAGCTCTTCCAATACACTGCTCTTTCTTCCTTGAGTACGCGACACTACCGCCACCTCTACATACGTAGTGTAGTTCGTTCTCCATCCTACTCTATCCTGTGCAAGGTGCTTCATCTCCCAGACGTACTGCAGCCTGCATCTTTCTGAATCTGCTTAGTGTATTCATCTCTTGTTCTCAATGGCCTTATAGGCACACAAATATTAAAATACAAGAAAAATGCTACTATCTGCTTTATTTATTACGGCTTCTTGTAATTTAAAATCTTGTCTAAAAGACGAGGTTAGAGCACAAAATTGTATGGGCAAAGATGAAGAAGAAAATCAGATGTGTCTTTGCCAAAGGAACCACCCTACCATTAAGGAAACTACAGAGAAACTCGATAACAATAGCCAGACTGGGATCTGAACCGCAGTCTTCCGAAATTTGTGTTCAGTATTCTATCCTCGCTCGCTGCTTCTGTTTGCAAAATCAGTGAGACTCAGTCTTATTACGAAAAAATATTAGAATCGACGTTATGATTAAACCGATGAGCTTCTTTAAACATCTCATACCTACGTGATTCTAGCACCTTTGACCTTGACGTTGCTTGTTGTCGCAACTGAACAAACGTAACAGTTAAAATAGGTCTCTTTTCCTCTATGTGCGCTCGCGCGCTTGGTTTTGTGTGTGTGTGTGTGTGTGGGTGTGTGGAAGGGTTGGTGTGTTGGTGGTTGGAGAACTAATGCATTTGTTCATGAACTTCACATTTTAGTTGCCTGCGTCTCAAACACAGAGAACCGACCGGTCAGGTAATAAACACAAACAGTTATTCTGAGGTAGCTTTTGTGTCTTATTCATTATAGTCTATAGCTCAACTGTGCTCTGTTAGTTTAAATAAGTAAACAAGAAGTATGGCTCATAGGCCAAAGATCTAGCACATGCGTAAGTGCATACATTTGTTCGGGGGTAAATGTAATAAAATGAGAAATAGTCAAAAAGTAATGGTCATACTTCATCGTTCATCGACTAAATTGAATAAAAATACTTTATTCGTAAAAATACACGAATATTCCCCTTCTCATAACGATAGTATTTTTTAATTTCGTATTCATCTGAATAACGCTAGTGCCTCCGGCCAGGTCTTGTTTATCATATAACTTTAACTTTTTTATAAATCGTAATTTTGAAGTTTTAATGACCTATCCTTAATTTAAATGAATGCTGTTCTTGTCAAAATGATCAAGTAGTCACGTATCTATAATTTTTGCTCAAGTGTAGTAGTAACACCGTCAGCAACAGTAACCTTCAACAACTCACTCCTTTGGACACACACGTACCCGCTCTCAATCACTATTCTAAAACACACACACACACACACACACACACACACACACACACACAAACACACCATGTGCATAAAGAAGAATGCAAAATGTAGTCCTGCTGTAGTGGATACATTAAGTTAGACGATTATTATAGCTGGTTGATTGGTATCAACTTGTTTTCTTCTCGGTATTAAAATACACTGGTGAGCCAAAACGTTATGACGACTGTCCACCGCGAGGTTGAATGCCTTCTGGTCGTGTTTCGGGCACGTGACGCTGTAAGGAAAGAATGTAAGCGGAAGAGAGACGAATGGGCAGTCATTAAAGCGAAAATACAGGCCGCAAACTCGGAAATTCGCAGATATTAGTGGTTTTGACAAAGGGCACATTGTTGTGGTGCTGCGGCTTTGAACGAGAATCCCTGAACGGCGAAGCTGGTCGCCTGTTGGTGGACTACTTTCTTGAACACCCATGGCACGTGGTTGAAGGATGGCGAAATAATGAGTAGGCCGTCTCATCAGAAAACGTAGAGGTCTGAGGATCCCCCACTGCGTAAATCAGGATAGGCAGCGATTTTGGCAGATCTGACGACAGAGTACAATGCTGGTGTAGGCAAGAGTGTTTCGGAGCACACTGTTTGAAGGCCATTGTTGAACATGGAACTCCGCATGACACGATCCTTGCGTGTTCCTTTGTTGAACCAACGACTTCGTATAGTTACGATTGCAGTGGGCACAGCGTCACTGAGTTTACACCGTGCATCAATAGAAACGTGTCGCTTGTTGAGAGAATCACATTTATTGCTACACCAGGTCGATGGTTGGGTCCTTACACGCCATCATGCAGGTGAATGGCTGCACGTAACATACACCGAGCTACAGATGCAGGCTAGTGAGGGCAGGATTATGCTATAAGGTACATTGATTTGGGCTTCCAAGGAATCTGTGATGGCAAACGAAGGCATCATCACAGCAATTAGATACATGAACATTTTTGCGAACCACCTGTATCGCTTCATGCTCGAAGTCTCCCCCTATGGCGACGACATCTTCCAGCAGGATATCTGTCCATGTTACAATGACAGAATCGTGCTGCAATGATTTGAGGAGCGTTACAGTGAACTCGCATTAATGTCTTGGCCACCAAATGTGCCTGATCTGTACCCATTGCTACACATATAGGGCGCCAGCTGCTGGCTCGTAAACCACCATCCTGCGATTTGCAAGAATTTAGTGACCAGTGAGTAGATATCTGGAATCCTATCAATGACTTTCAGAATCCATGCCAAACAGAATCTCTGTTGTGCTGTGTTTGAAAAGTGAAACAAGTCGTTAGGGAGTCAAAACGTTTTGGCTCATTGGTGTGTGTAACAGATATTAACGTACTTTAAAAAAGTATATGTATACCACAGAATTCCTGAGCTAAGAAAACGAAATTTGTTTCTTCGTAACCAACAGTTTGTATTTTATCCTACCCACAGTACCAGTATCGTCTCCTGTAGAGGACTTCATTATGTTGTTTCTTCGTAACCAACAGTTGGTATTTTATCCTACCCACAGTACCAGTATCGTCTCCTGTAGAGGACTTCATTATGTTATTTGCGAAAAGGATTTCTTTTAGTTTATTAATGAAACGTGTCATTGGAAGTGTATACCTGTAGCTTTACTACTAACATAAAATAAAGT
Source organism: Schistocerca piceifrons (assembly GCF_021461385.2). Taxonomy (NCBI): domain Eukaryota; kingdom Metazoa; phylum Arthropoda; class Insecta; order Orthoptera; family Acrididae; genus Schistocerca; species Schistocerca piceifrons. The sequence goes on from NC_060141.1 coordinate 526,021,200, forward strand.
TACATTTGTGCAGAAATTTTTTAGCTTAATACTGTATTGGATTTGAGCGCATGGATGAGTTGAAGTAAACAGAAATGTTTCAAAATTCTTCCATAGCTGGAAAAATTGGAAGAAATTTTACAAACTACTTCTACAAAATTTTGCAACTTTAATCTTTTAAAGTATTTTAAAATATTTCCTTTTTATGATCTGCATGCTTATGGTATTTTAACGGTGACCGATTACTGTAAAATTGGCTTTGATCTGAAAACTGAATAGTTTGTTGAACTAAACGAAGTATTAAAAAATCATGATATTAACTCTGGCTATGTTCTAATAAATTTGTTACGGCGGACGAAAATAAATTACCATTTTGTTGAGCTTATATTGCTGTTACATCCAACGATCGTATTAGATTTCACTGTGGTTCGTATCGAACATGACTCGGATACAAGGCCACAAGTATAATCTCTCTCGAGTTCGGATGTTTTGGCGTGGAATGTGTGGATGCGGTGTTCCGAAACAGAACTGTGGTGTGAAAAGCAATGAGCCTGTTTCCACAAAGAATTAATCACACTTTTCGTCAAGGCGAGTAAGGAGTATATGTGCGTCCTCCTGTCCTCGTGTCATTAGTGAAGTCGGAAAGGCATTTCCGCTCCATGTTGGTACAGAATATGCATTAACTAACACAACAATGTTATTTGTTGCTCCAGGTGACCTTCAGATTTTTTATTTCAATACGACCAAAGCCAATTTCCTCACCCACCTTCATTCGGGCTCTTTCATCTAACGAACACGTGTCGGGACAATTTTTTGTTATACAGCTCACATCATCCATCATTTTCGCCTTAATACTCCTTTGGTACACTTTTTGATTCGTTTAGTGTGCTCCAGATTTCCTTTTTTCAACAGTGGTGTTGTTTTCGGTCACTGATTGTATTTTTGTTAAAAGAGTTAGATTTTTTTATTCGTTTACTCTGTCCCAGTTTTTTTTCAGCAGTTGTGTTTGTTTCGACCACTGATTGTATTTTCGATGAAGAGACTGAAGCAGTAGTACGCATTTCTCAGAGTTGTTAGGTCTATAAATCATGTTACGGCAACAGAAATATTACTGATATTGTCGAAATTTCTAAGGTACTGTCTAATAGAGGGAAATGGCCGTTACATCTTGGCTTTTATTATGAAATATTAACCGTCTCGAAGCAAATACACCGCAACAGAAAGGCCGTGTTCTTCGCAATAGTTGCTCTGGCGTGACCGGAACCAACTGCTTCTTACGCAATTACTGGGTAGATTAATATCGACAAGGCACAACGGAAAACGCTACGCCCGCTGATTCAATTTAGGAAAAAAATAATACATAGAAACTTGCGATGTCACGAGCCAGTAAATATGACGTGCTGCTGGACGCGAATGTAATTGCGTCTACAGTCCTATAATTAAAGGCTCACACTGCCCACCACAACATTACAGGCACGTTCTCTTCGTCACAGTGATCGTAGATAATGGATAATTAAGTAAGAGAAAGTCTGTTTTAAGGTCTCGCTGATAAACGTTTCCAGTTGTTTTTTACGAAATAGGGAAGTTTAGAACGAACGTCCAGTCATAGGTGGAGGACGGAGAGTGAAATCAATCTGTATTGGTTCAAGTAAGCCACGGGTAATCACTTTAAGTCACTAGTGACTAGAAGGATCTCGGGAAACCTTATTTCGGAGTACTGTGTCGCAACTATTGCGTCTTAGCTTTAAACCTTTTCAAATTTGTTGTGTTCCATTTTGTTTGCTGTACGCGATATATTTGATCCGTATATTGTGAATCGTCACTTTTGAAGAACATTTGAAACATTCGTGCATACAGACAAACACTTCATATTTGGAATCCAGATGTAGTTAAACTGCAAAAACTGTAACTGGAAGATCGATGTTTAGAAAAAACGAATTAGAGAAAATTTTTTCTTATGGTCAACTTTTGAAATACTCATGCTAAATGAGATTCTCTCTCTCTCTCTCTCTCTCTCTCTCTCTCTCTCTCTCTGTGTGTGTGTGTGTGTGTGTGTGTGTGTGTGTGTGTGTGTGTGTGTGTGTATTTTGTGGTGTTACGACAGAGGATGTATTACACTACAGAGCAAATTATGAGCCACTAATATCAGTTGCTGTATCTGTTACTGTACTTCAGGACGAATGTTAAGTAAGGGAGAAAAGTTCAGAAAGTGATTCCTGACAGGAAAATGAACAAAAGAAGTTCATACCAACATATATCTGGATGGTGAGTCTGCAAGGAAGCAATTGTTGTGATGATTATGGTGATAATGTGTTGCTTTGAGCGCACACAACAACGCTTTTAGCGCCCGTACCAAAATTTTATGAGACAGATGTGGCAAAATAACAGAAATTCATTACAATTAAAATATAAAAAACGTCCTAAGAAACATTCACTCGCAAACACACACACAGAGAGAGAGAGAAAGTCACGCATTTTGTCCGTATTGAAACTTATAATGAAGAAAGAAAGAACTAAGAAAAGTATTAAGATAGTGGCTTGTTCATAGATAGAATAAAAAGCCTAATAAGCTTAGACTTAATTGCAGACAATAAATAACATTTTAAAATTTTTACCACACTTGCTTCAGCATCAGCTAAAATAGATGGCAGCTCCCCACCTAAATTTGTTACTGCCCTCCCATCACAATATGAAATGCAATTGTATTGTGAGTTACACATCAGACGCATCCTAACATTAGTACTGGTACAATTACATTAAATATTATACGGCATTAATTCATTATTTAACTAAGACATACTTGCCAACACGATTTTGTAATTGGAAGACAGATAACAAAAATGACGAAAAACCGAATTTCTGTTGTACAACCGGGAATGCATTTCGGAGTAGTCAGTCAGATATCCTTAGGGTGATAGCACGTAAAAAGACGAAGCTGTGGAATGTTAGCTATTTTAAATAACGAAAATCTCACTGAAGAATGAATCTGGAGAAAACGGCACTGTGGCATCAAAGGCACAGAAAAGAAACGGAAGATTACAGACGTACTGTACGTAGAGCGGGATGAATCATCGTACCTACAGCAGTTCGCGCATGCTAGGCCAAGCAACTCCCCAACGGAACTGTCTAGTTGTAGCAGCGACGTACGACAATGCGGCTGTCAGTACATGCAGGCAAAACTATCGCGCTGTTTTATGACCCTGTAATTGCACGGCAGGTTTGCGTTACAACCAATAAATATGTCATAATATCGAGAAAGTTTTTGCCAGCCTGCGTCTCAGAGCAACGACACGGCATTGCAAGCCGATAATACTAGTGTAGATACAATCACGCGCGTTCATTCATAAACAGAGTAACAAGGAAATGGGATTACATAAACATTACCATCCAACGGTCGATTTGCTATGCAGCCTATAAATAGAATCAGATTCTGCATCCTTACCCAGGGAAGTGACACAATCACATTGGACGCTCATTCAGGGCGACGACGGTTCAAATCCTCATCCGGTTATCCATATTTAACTTTCGGGGAAATGCCGGGACGATTTCTTTGAGTTGGGCACTGCGACTTTGTTTCCTTGCCGTTCCCCATTCCAATGTTGTGTCCCGACTCTAAATCACCTAGCCGTCGACGGGAGTTAAATACCAATCCTCCTTTGTTATTGGCTCTCCGGCAGTCTGATGATCTCATTTGTTTTAAAATTTTGCTTTAAATTTCTCTCGTTCAGTTTATATCTTGCACGACGTCTTTATCACAAAGGGTCCAAATAAAAGGAGGATTTTCGTTTTCCTCTGCAATCTGTGTCTTTGGATGAACGTCCCTAAACAAGGATAGATACTTAGGCATTAGTATTGCTATCTAATCTTTCTGGTCATTGTGGTTGACAGAGACTATTACTGAGTCCATAGGAATTTGGGAACAAATCGAAAGTGAGTATGTTCTGATAATTAGTGTGTAATTTCCTGGGATTATTTAAGTACACCATGAAAGTCCTAAAAAACATATTCAAATTTTTACTGTAGTCATTGTTTTGAAGATACTGATGTTGAAAATGATATGGTATGAGTGAAAATAAGACATACGTTTCATTTAAAGTTTAAGAAGGAATGGAAACTGACTCTGAGACATGTAAAAAGGGATGCTCAATGCTCTCTAACGGCTTTGCTAGGCAATTCAGAATCTGTTATTCCTTTCTTTTAAGACCTTAGTGTGTACGTGCAACCACTGTGTTCCTCCAATATAGTATGACCTTTTTGAGTGTATTGAAAGGCAATGGCGAGTGGTTTTCTGGTCTCATGTTGTGTTTCTACTGTTAGGGGTAAATATCGAATAAAAGGAAGAAGAGGGTTTAAAGTTGATGTCAGCATTCAACTGTCTGCTCTGAAACAGCAACAAAGATTCTTAGAACTTAACACAACCCTCTCATGGACAGATCATCAACGTCCATCAACATCAAATTTATGACACGCTCTTGAGATGTTTCGTAAGTATCCTGGGACATTGGCGTACAAACAGGGTGGCAGATGAAGTAGTTTTCAGTGTCGAACGGTCGTAAACCGTGCAAATATAGCAATAAGTGACTGTAGAGCTCATAAGTGATTAAAGTCACTCGATAACAGAAAAGGCCCTACAGGTGAGGATAAAAATTAGGTTTTAAAGTGAGTGCGCAACTGCACTGTCCCCTTTTATCGAAAATCGTTGGACCAGTGGATGGCCTCATGTCGCTGAAAAGAGATACAATACTTCATGTTTATAACACGCACAAAAGTATAGTCCAGCGTCTCTGACGTCATAGACTTACTTATGTCCGATTGTGATTACATACACAAGGACTGAACAACTGCCGTATGAAAATCAACCGTAATTCGAGAGTCTGTTCTATTGTTTTATTATTTTCAAATAGTCGGAGAGAATGGCTCCTGGATTAATACCGTGTTTATTGACTTTTGGAAATATCGACCAAGTTAAGGCACTGGTGAAGAAACCGAAGTCATATTCGGTATTGTTGGTATACAAAACTCCAAATTTATTTTTTTCCTAATTTTTCTAAATGTCGGAACAGGCCGCAGCCAATAATTGCCCAAGCTTTTGTAATCCGATCTTGTGCTCAGAATCTACTTACTCTGGCTGTCTGTTGAACTCTCGTTCGTTGTCAATTCTTTACTTTTGGAGTAGCTTGTACTACAGAGCGGTTAATTAGTAGGAAGAATGCGTGCTTGTGAAATATCGCACTAGTTACGCAATGTTTGTTTGCTAGCAGGCGCTACATTCTGAATGGACTGACATCGCCGGAAGCGGAAACTGCGACGGGCGTACCACAAAATAATGAGTTGGACAATTGCTAAGACTGTATGTGAAGGGCTCAGTAGATACGGTCCTACGAGGCTGTTGATGGACGACAGTATTGTATACGTAGAGAGAGAGACGGCGTAGGCAAAAGTTGTTGGGAAATGCCAGAATACTTGCCGATTACTAAAATCGAGAAAATATCACGTGCGCGTTGTATAGAATTAGCCAGTAGAGTCATCCATAAAATTCATTTATGAAGAAAGCTGCTTAGAAAACTGTTGTTCTATTTGTTCCTGATTCTTGATTCTCTGCCTGCGATTTTGTTCAAAACTCGAAGCCAGTGGGACACAAACTTCGAAAGAAGGCTTCCGCAATTCGTGTAGTCATACTGAGGAAGTCATTCATGTGCTGAAATAGATGCTCAAAAACAGACTTGCGATTAAGAAAAAACATTTCTCGTAAGGTAAAAAAGAAAGAGGAATGGTTTAAGAGAGGAGACTTGAAAGATGATCGAGGCGCCCACGTACTCGTACATATAAGATAAGGATGAAATTGGAGAATTCAGAGCAAGTACAGAAGTTCACAGGCAGTCGTTTTCCCCGTATACTATAAGTGACTGAAATACGAGGAGGGACTAACAACATTCTTACATTAATAATCTCCACCACACACTGATAGTCTATAATGTGAAGGAACCATTATACAACCCATAGTGCATGTCAATTTTCTTCAGGTAAGGTTAGCTCTATTGTCAACTTATTCATCCGTCCAATTGCTAATCAAAGGTTTCACGTATTTCCCTCGATACTCTGAATGGATACAGACCACCATCTGTCTCCAAGATAGCACCTGTGCCCATTTTCAAAACTGTACAACTTTACCTAAGGTGCAAAAGGGAGACCACTGGAACAGCTATAAAAGGAAAAGATGAGCCTGATCTGAAGCTTTGGGAATTGAAAATTTTATTTTACTAGTGCCTCATCAGCAAATGTCGTTCGAATTGCGTGTCAAGTGATGACGCCTGCTACAGAACAGAGCGGTTCCATTCATTAGGCTGAGCATAAGGGAATACGTAACGCAAAGACAGCAAAACGCCTTTTACTAACTCATTTACAGTCTGTTCGCACCTAGTTCCTAGAATACACACGCATAAACGTTGCAGTGTTGCTAATTTGAAGTTACGACATATGTTTGTACTTTCCCTGCTCGTAAATACAGAGTGAATCATGCTCTTGTCATGCTTTGTTTTCCTCTGCATTGTATTTACCTATGCATCGCTAACAGTGGCTCTTGTTCCATGAAGATCTCCGTCCTTTTTTTTGTTTTTATAAGGATCGTTTGAAGGCAACGTCTGCTAAGCTCAAAAGCAGAAATAAGGTTCTCCATAAACTCTGTTACACCAGTTACGGGTAGTCAGCAGATACTCTTCGAGTATCAGCACTCGGATTGTTTCTCGTACACTCAACAGCAAGCTACTATGCGTCTGTTTGGCCTAATACTACGTGTGTGAGAAAGATAAATGTGCAACTCGACTAAGCTATACACTTCATCAGTGGGTCAATACTATCTACTCCCACATACTGGTCATCTATCTTGAGTCACATGCCACATCCTGATATCAGACGGATGCGAGAATGCAAGAAGATTGTTGATAACTCCGGCTTTTCAATATTGAACTACGTATACAACGTGGACCAAAAAATTTGGGTATCACCCTCATCACAGCCAGGACTCCTGTTGTTGTTGTTGTTGTTGTTGTTGTTGTTGTGCCTTCAGTCCTGAGACTGGTTTGATGCAGCTCTCCATGCTACTCTATCCTGTGCAGGCTTCTTCATCTCCCAGTACGTACTGCAGCCTACATCCTTCTGAATCTGTTTAGTGTATTCATCTCCTGGTCTCCCTCTACGATTTTTACCCTCGACGCTGCCCTCCAATACTAATTGGTGATCCCTCGATGTCTCAGAACATGTCCTGCCAACCGATCCCTTCTTCTAGTCAAGTTGTGCCACAAGCTCCTCTTCTCCCCAATTCTATTCAATACCTCCTCATTAGTTATGTGATCTACCCATCTAATCTTCAGCATTCTTCTGTAGCACCACATTTCGAAAGCTTCTATTCTTTTTTTGTCTAAACTATTTATCGTCCACGTTTCACTTCCATACATGGCTACACTCCATACAAATACTTTCAGGGACGATTTCCTGACATTTAAATCTATACTCGATGTTAACAAATTTCTCTTCTTCAGAAACCCTTTCCTTGCCATTGCCAGCCTATATTTTATATCCTACTTCGACCATCATCAGTTATTTTGCTCCCCAAATAGCAAAACTCCTTTACTACTTTAAGTGTTTCATTTCCTAATCTACTTCCCTCAGCATCACCCGACTTAATTCGACTGCATTCCATTATCCTCGTTTTGCTTTTGTTGATGTTCATCTTATACCCTCCTTTCAAGACACTGTCCATTCCGTTCAACTGCTCTTCCAAGTCCTTTGCTGTCTCTGACAGAATTACAATGTCATCGGCGAACCTCAAAGTTTTTATTTCTTCTCCATGGATTTTAATACCTACTCCGAACTTTTCTTTTGTTTCCTTTATTGCTTGCTCAATATACAGATTGAATAACATCGGGGATAGGCTACAACCCTGTCTCACTCCCTTCTTAACCATTGCTTCCCTTTCATACCCCTCGACTCTTATCTGCCATCTGCTTTCTGTACGAATTGTAAATAGCCATTCGCTCCCTGTATTTTACCCCTGCCACCTTCAGAATTTGAAAGAGAGCATTCAAATCAACATTGTCAAAAGCTTTCTCTAAGTCTACAAATACCAGAAACGTAGGTTTGCCTTTCCTTAATCTTTCTTCTCAGATAAGTCGTAGGGTCAGTATTGCCTCACGTGTTCCAACATTTCTATGCAATCCAAAGTGATTTTCCCCGAGGTCGGCTTCTATCAGTTTTTCCATTCGTCTGTAAAGAATTCGCGTTAGTATTTTGCAACTGTGACTTATTAAACTGACAGTTCGGCAATTTTCACATCTGGCAACACCTGCTTTCTTTGTGATTGCGATTATTATATTCTTCTTGAAGTCTGAGGGTATTTCGCCTCTCTCATACATCTTGCTCACCAGGTGGTAGAGTTTTGTTTTAGGACTCCTACCGGAAATGAATTCAGTGCCATCGATGGATGTCAACGCTTGTGGCAACAAAATTGTCTCTACAATGCCTGAAATTGTTCTGCGTTCAGTACGGATTTGATCAGACTCGGGCTATTTGGACTACGCTGAACCGCATACGAACGGACCATGGAAGATATGCAAACACGTTCCCCAAGTGGGTCAAATCATCATCACCATATTGTGAAAGTTGCGGAACGACAGAAAATTGCTCATGCATCAATATGTTCTACACGTGACTACAAGGATCCTTTCAAAGATTTCTTAGCAGGGTCGAGTGGCGTGATAAACTACAAAAAATACCTTGCTGTTTGTCTACAGCTGCTGTCATTTGTATTATATTGTGCTGGAGAGCTGTGTTGAAATGGTGATAAATAGTAGTTTAGTCATATTTGTATGTGTACAACTGTTCTTGAGATTCAAAAACCCATAATGTATGACATATGATGAATAAATAAATACTTCAATAGACCTGTGTTTATTGTAACCACTCTGTATCTCACATAAGACCGTAATAGTAGTTGACCTTAGTGACCATTTAATTATTGATCTGCATTAAAGAAAGGATTTAGGATTCACCAACGAGCACTTCTGTCTTACTGATATGTTTCGCTCAGCAGGTAACGTTTCCTGTCGTCAGTATTATCAGTTGTCACATGGACCTAAGCTATGATTATGCTTAACTCTTTATTCTTCGATGTATTCATTATCGATCACTTCCTTGTGACAGCTGTTCTGATGTACCACATGTAAAGACCATAGGATCGGTGTTCTGAAGAAGAAGTACGCTTTAAGTTTTGACGACAAACCAGCGCATGTAGCTGGCAGATACAAGGTGCTTTATATACTTTGTGGATTCCGAAGTCCGTAGGCGTTACGTGCTGTGAAACTGATGTAGCCATCTTTCCACATGGGCTGCACAATGTCGTCTTTGTTGTACTGGTCACTGGTACACTCCCTGAGTATCATGACACCGCGTACGTCACAAAGCATGTATTGGAACAGTGCTCTGGGCCTTCGAGTCGATACACCGATATTATGACGACAAACAAGCTGAAACATTGTAATCATTTAGGCGATAAAGTAATTGGTGCATTCACTTTATTATTTAAATCAGTATTGACATAGCTACAGGCTTTCTAAAGCATCTTTTATGATGGATTAAACATAATTGTGAAATATTGTATTAATTCAGCGTTGGAGATCATACTGACAACACATAATAACAACAAATATGACAATAATATGTACTTGACAAACACGCTATATTTAATGCTTGAAAATGGCCAATGACAGACCTTATAGTGAAGTAAATACAATGAAGATGATGTTGAATTACTGAGGTAGAACAATGATTACACATTTTTCACTGTATGTAACTACTGTGTATATAGTCTTGTTTTGCCATGTACAAAAATGTACATTCACCTTCACGGTTCCTGGTCTACACTTTGCTACGCATTGTGATTTCCATTTCCGGTTTGGCTTCCTTAAATCTTTCTAGATATAACGCTCGTCACATTCTTTATCAAGAATTTTTTCAGTCGCCATCAAAACTGATTTTGTGATATTTTTGTGAGAACGTGCTTCATCCTACTGATCTATCAGTCCAGAGGACAAAAAATACTTCGAATGGAAAAGGCTTGTAGAAGACGAAAAAGGAACCTCGGGTTTACAATTTACAAAGGAAACTACTGGCAGTTAAGTACCTCATGGCGCATTTATAATTTGCGTTGAGTAGTACACATGTGAAAGTTACGTGGACGGTATAGATGTTCCAGTAGATCGCCACAAAATCTGAACCTGAAGCTCCGTACGTGGATGGTAAACCCATCTTCGCAGTAATACATTACTGGTGACCCCCTGTCGGTTAACTCTTCGCTCACGTGCGAACCGGCGGATGAGTTTCTCCCGTGAATGTTAAAGACCAACGTGCCCGCTGGCTCTGTAACACCAGTGATCGGCAGAGCTCTGGAAGCTAACAACTGCACTCTCAAGTGCACACACATCTGGCTCCTGTCGAGTAGTCATGGTTACGGTTCCTAACTCTTGAGGGGTCATTAGTGAAGGAACAGACGGCCGGGAGATAATGGTAGCACCCAAACATGTTACGTATACTTCATGGCCACCTATCACCAGGGCTCACCATCGAACTCACCCAGTGTCATATCTGGTTTTGCGTCCTAAGCTGTTCAAATATAGACCAACCGGTCACTGTCATTTAGGTGTTTCCTATCAAAATGAGTCGACAAATAGAATTGATTAGGAACTGCATCGTGCAATACACCCCTGTATTTATTTTTATTTTCACAGTCGGATTCGGTCAAAATCCGACCATAATATTATCGTGATGTTACTCTTTTCGAAAAATTTAAGATTTATGGAAATGATCGCTTTACACACAATTGGTGTGAATCACACAGAACAAACACAATACAAAACTTGGGTAGTATAATTCATACCATATTGGAAGGAGGGAAATTGTTAGTGGCAGGGGAGAAACCACAAAGGGAATCCTACAACGTTTGATTTTTGGGTCCACTCCTATTCCTCAAACAGAATTGGTAATTATTGCAGTTATTGCAGACGATTCTAGTGTTAATGGATCCCGTGACAGAGAAAGCAGCAAAAGAGATTGTTAATGATGTTTTTCGAAGAATTATGAAGTGTTTCTCTAAAAATGGACTCTCGCTACGTTTTGAGAAAACACTATATTCTGTTCTGTACAGCAAATAATCACATAACAATTGATGTCGCAGTGAACAGGAGCTAGTAAACAGGGTAGATGACTCCACATTTTTGGATGTACTTACTGGAGAAAAAGTACATTACTGAGCTGTTTAAACAATATTAAGTTCAGCTACTATACTGTTAGTATAACTGCCAGCCATGGAAACAAACGAATGAATGTCCTGACATATTTTGCATATTTCCACTCAATAATATGTTACAAGGCAATTTTCTGGGGCAACTCACCACTTGGAAAGAAAATACCGATTGCATAAAAGGGAGCAGTAAGAATAATATGTTGTACTCATCCACGGTCGTCGAGAGGGCACCTCTTCAAGGAGCTGGACATTTTATCTGCACCGTCACAATACATATATTTGCAAATGAAATTCATTATAAAGAATTCTTTCTTTCAGGAGTGCTAGTTCTGCAAGTTTCGCAGGAGAGCTTCTGTAAAGTTTGGAAGGTAGGAGACGAGGTACTGGGAGAAGTAAAGCTGTGAGTACCGGGCGTGAGTCGTGCTTCGGTAGCTCAGTTGGTAGAGCACTTGCCCGCGAAAGGCAAAGGTCCCGAGTTCGAGTCTCGGTCGGGCACACAGTTTTAATCTGCCAGGAAGTTTCAATTCATCAAAATTTGAAAAGAATAGTGATGTCCATACCAACAACACTAAAGGTAAAATGTTACTTTTTGTACCCAGTACTGAAGCTGTCAGTGGCTGAGAAAGGAGTTCAATATGCAGCAACCAAAATTTTTAATTATTTGCCCAGTAAAATAAAAGTCTGACAGGCAGCAAGGTAAGTTTCAAATCTGACCTAAAATCGCTTGTCCTACACAACTCTTTCAACTTCGGGGACGACGAATTTTTAGTTAAAAACTAATAGCCTGTAAAAAAAGGAAGCATAGCTAGTAAGTGTAGTTGTGTGAGAGGTTGAGTAAGAATCAAAAAATGTACATTTATGTTAACACCACTAATGTATCCATATCCTGTAGAACGACTCGTTCCTCACTGTTTAGAAAAAAAAGTGTTCAAATGATCTGTAGATCATGTAACTAAGTAATTTACTACCTATAAAAGATATTTAAATGTGCATTTCACAATTGCAATAATTAACCAAAATTTGGGGCGCACAATTAAACACGTCGTTAATGGCATGCATGAGTGTGGTCACATTTTGCCCTAAATCGAACGTCAAAATAAAAATAACTACAGCTGTGTATTGCCTGTTGCAGTTCCCAATCTTTATTAAACCCGTTCAAAAGGGCGTGCATAGAATAAATAGAAATGAATGAGTCGAATCGGGCGTGGTTTACGACCACGTAATCAACCGTTAGCTATATTGAGCATGCCAGCTGTGGTACTAACCTTTTTAAAACAATCAGTGTAACAGAGTTAGTTAATGCTTCAATTAGAGACCCTGTAGGGGCTTCTAGGATAGAGAGCTAGAAAATATCGCTTCTTTTAGTAGAGATGACACCTTTATGACCTACTGGAAGCTGTTTCGCCCATAGCAGACTATAAACGGAATGGTTTGATGAAACTGGTAAATTTCCATCAAAGAATGAGACATTTTTGTTGGACCTTCATGGTTGGTACATCTACATCTACATCTACATGCATACACTGCAATTTACGGCATTTAGATTTGATTTATCGTGTAGCCGAAGTTTAACGGAATCCTTTTAGCACTCATGTGGATGACCTCACACTTTTTGCTATTTAGGGTCAAGTGCCAATTGTCACACCATTCAGATATCTTTTCCGAATTGTTTGGCAATTTGTTTTAATCTTGCCGCCCGCAGTGGCCGAGCAGTTCTGGGTGCTTCAGTTTGGAACCACGCGACCGCTACGGTCGCAGGTTCTAATCCTGCCTCGGGCATTGATGTGTGTTATGTCCTTAGATTAGTTAGGTTTAAGTAGTTCTAAGTTCTAGGGGACTGATGACCTCAGAAGTTAAGTCCCATAGTGCTCAGAGCCATTTGAATCATTTTTGTTTTGATCTTTTGATGACTTTATTAGTCGATAAACAACAGCGTCATCTGCAAACAACTGAAGACGGCTGCTCAGACTGTCTCCCAAATCGTTTATATAGATCAGGAAAAGCAAAGGGCCTATAACACTACCTTTGGGAACGCCAGAAATCACTTCTGTTTCATTCGATGACTTTCCATTAATTACAACGAACTGAGACCTCTCTAACAGAAAATCACAAATCCAGTCTCATAAGTGATACGATATTCCGTAAGTACGCAATTTCACTACAAGCCTCTTGTGTGGTACAGTGTCAAAAGCCTTCCGGAAATCCATAAATACAGAATCGATCTGAAATCCCTTATCAATAGCACTCAACACTTCATGTGAATAAAGAGCTAGAACGACCCATGTTGACTGTGTGTCAAGTTTTTTTCGATGTAATTCATTATGTTCGAACACAATATATGTTCCAAAATCCTCCTGCATATCGACGTTAACGATATGCCGGTAAGCTTGATTATTCCAAGGATCGTTTAAGGTATTTCAACAATATACAGCTTATTGTTGACAACCGTCTGAGTTGGTCAGTGGCTCGACTGCGATTGAAAAGGGAGAAAACCGACTTTCGTGTTGTTATCAAACACTATCGTTTGAAGGGTTGGACAAGCATCGAAGACGAAGCGCTCTCCGGCCGTCCAATTGAGGTCACCACAAAGGAAGCTATTGACAAAATCCATTATACGGTAATGCAAGCCCGCCGAATAAAAATTCGTGAGATTGCTGATACTGTAGAGATCTCAACTGAGCGAGTGCATAATGTGTCCTGCACGGAGATGCTGTGAGCGAAGTGGATGCCGCGATTGCACACAGTCGACCAAAAGCGCGTCTGCCACAACACTTCAACACAATGTCTGGCGATGTTTAATCGCAGTCCGAAAGACTTTTTGTGAGGATTTGTGACTGTTGGAGAAATCGTGACTCACCATTACACTCCAGAGCTAAAAAGGCAGTCAAAACTATGAACAAAGGCTAATGGAAGTGCACTGGAAAAGCAAGGTGGCAAGGTGAGGGCCACTGTTTTCTGAGATTCCCAACGAATGATCCTCACAGATTACTTGGAAAAAGATAAAACCGTAACCATACCCTGTTATGCTTCATTACCGGACAGTTTGAAAGTTTCGTTGATTGAAAATAGACAAACGTTGACACAAAAAAGTGCTCTTTCAGCGGGATAATGCACCATCCCATACAGCAGCGATAACATTTGCGAAAGTGGATGAAATGGGCTTTGAATTGGTCCCTTATCGACTCTATTCCACCGACTATACCCCACGTAATTTCTTCCTGTTCCTAACTTGAAACTTTGGCTTGCTGGGAATGCACCATCTCACATTTTAGCGATAACAATAACGAAAGTGCGTCTGCATTGGTACCTAATCCACCCTCTTCATCAGACTTGGCCCCAAGTGGCTTTTTCCTGTTCTATAACACGAAACTTTGGCTTGCTGGGAGAAAATTGTCATCAAATGCGGATGCATTTGCATTCAACGAGTATTTTGCGGAGTTTGAAAGAACCTAGTTTTTCGGTGTGATAGAAAAGCTGGATGATTGGTGGACCAGGAATTTAGCCCTCAAAGGAGACTATATCGTGAAGTAAGGGGAGTTGTTTAGGAAACAAACATTTTTTTCTTGTTCTTTTATTAGGCTAGTCAAACCATTCTTGACACTGTACCCTACTACTTTTAATACGACGTGGTCTGAGTTCATTGTTGAGGTACAGAATATTAATATCGGAGCCCCAGGTGTACTTATTATTTCCGGGCGAAGGGAACACAAACTTGACAGATATCACGACGGAAGGGAACTTTTTCATAGTACCCTCTTCCCCTCTCCATTTGGTGTATTCTGACAGGCTGAAGGTTCAACGCAGACGGTCGGTTCTGCTCACTGGCGGCCACTGTTCTCACCTGCTTAGCCGCGGATAGCTGTCAGTCTCTTTGCCGGCCGGGCGTGACGCACGCTGCACGTATCTCAGTCGTAGAAGGGCCGGACGGAAAGACAGGAGAAAGCGCGGGCTCAGTGCGAGGCAAACACGGGGGCTCGTTTACAGGGACGAGAGCTCTGCCGAGTATTCCCAAACACGTCGTATGTGCTCCCCGATGAGGACCCGTCGACAGCTGATTCTCGAGGAAAACGGGTTCCCCCGGCGCAGGTATTTAGAATAAGCAGCGGCATGGAGATCACTATTAGCTGTCTATCACGTTCTACGGCAAATAACTTGTCCACGATGGAAGATTGCCGTGTATCACAAGTAGTGAAACTACTTTCCATCCTGCCACCCTGCCACTGAGCTAGAGTGAAGGTACCTTTTTCAGTCCATACTTAGTGAGCAGTGTCTTGACATCCACCGCACATATTCTTAGAAAGTCACAATCATCCACATATCTCCATATCTATTCTTCTTCATAAATAATCTCACTGCTGACCTTGTACTTTTATGCATCGGAGTGCTACGTTAGCAGCCGTTGACACTGGTTATTACATCCATGCATATTATAAAAATGGATGTACGTATATACTCGTATGAATGTAAGTACGTATTGCATCTCTTCCTCAACCGCTGGACCGATTTCAACCAAACTTGGTACACGTACCACTTATCGCCTCGGAAGTATCGCTGTGGAGGTAAGAACCACTTCCTTATCAAAGAGGTGGGGATGGGGGTGATAAACAGGTGTAGCTCGCGACGCGCAAATACCCAAACTTTATTCAGCCGTTATTTGAGAATGACAGCACTTAGTTACTTTACACATGATTTCACGCATCAGGCATTAGGTTTTATTCTGTTACTTCTTTACTACTAAAGTTATTCACAACACATTGTTGAACCAGCAAAATTATATCACTGTGCCACACATACTTCAGGAGATATGACTTCATATAGATTGAGCTACTGGAAAGATTACTCATCTTTAATGTCGTTAAATTTGTTTCTTCTCGGCTACTATTTCTATTCGCAATAAATTTTGCAGACAGTATCCAAACAGACCATTGAATGCACCTACAACATTGTATCATTGTACGACACATTGTTCAGGATATATGACGTCATAATCATTGAGCTGAGTGAAAATGAAACTGCAAGGCGAAATTCGCTACGTATACACTTGAAATATATGTGCAAATATCTGTAGCATAGGTTAAATATCTTTAAAATCTATGTGACGTGTACATATTTTGGCAGAGTCCCGGCTTAAAAGCTCCTCCTAAAGCCCTCAATCGATTTCAACTAAACTTGGTACACGTATTACTTACTATCTAGAAAGAACTCCTGTGGGGATAAAAACCACCAGCGTCCTGTTGTGACTGGGATGACAACTTGTTCATAGTGAAAGAAGGTGATGGTCACAGAGAGGGAAGGACGAGGTGGGGGGAGGAGGAAATGGACGGACAAAGGGAAAAGGTTGAGGGAGACGGAGAGAGAAATGAGGAGGAGATCAACAGAGAGGCGGAGAAGATAGAGAGAAGGGGGAGAGACGAATGACAGATGGAGAAAGAGGAGAAGATGGCCAGTGAGAGAGGGAGGTGGAAATTAACTAAGGAGAGTGAGGAGATGAACTTAGAGAGGGGAAGAGGAACTTAGAGGGTGGAAGAGGAGACGATGTTAGAGATTGGAAAGAGATGATTGACAGAGAAAGGGGGAGGAATATCTCGTTAGAAAGAGGGGGGGGCAGATAGACAGAGAGAGGCGGTCGGAACAGATGAACAGTGAGAAGGGCAGGAGGAGATTTAAAGAGAGGGGGATGAACAGGGAGAAGGGCAGGAAGAGATTTAAAGAGAGGGGGAGGAGGAGATTGACAGAGAAGGAGGAGGAGAAGATGGACAAAGGGGAAAGGTGGATTTTGGAATAAATACATACCAGGACAACGCCGGGTACTTAGCTATTATATTTAATGAAGCGGAGTGAGTCTCAATAGGAATGATATCAAAGAGATAACTAGATTAATTGATGAAATATTTTTGGTGACTACCTAACCTGCTCACCTAAAAGCTACTTCTTCCCCCATCTACAGACGAACGATGCCTTTCCTGAAGATCTGTCAGCTTGACAGTGTCAGCGTCAGAGATCAAGCCTACATCAGGCGTTAGAGACAGAAAATATTGTAGAATAAGAGAACGAGAAAGGTCACAAACACCTAAAAGAAAGACTGAGAGTCACTTCAATTAATACAGTAGAATGTGAAGCATAATGGGACAACACTAGTTAACAGTTTCGAATTTTCAGTCATTTCACTGTTCCTCCACTGGAATAAGAATTATAAAGAGAAATTTATCAAAGATGAATAAAATGTTTGTCCAGCCCGTAAAGGACTTCTAAATAGTATAAAAGTGGGAAACCACTTTGAGATGAAGATGGAAAATATTGTTGACCATGAGAAAAACGAGACTCGAATGGAAAGGGCAGCATGCTTCGCAGCTCTTACCTGAGTAACATGGGAGTGAGACGTACAGTCTGCCCACTGAGCAGACAGAGCGATTGCGGCGACCACGTGTATCCCCTCGTCGTGCTACCAGATTTTTGCCGATATGACTCTAAACGGAACTGACTCTGAAGTAATGGAGGGCAGTACATACCAAGCAAAGACGGTGAGAAGTTCTGCACCAATTCGTTCAAGCGATCTAATAATGGGACCACAGGGAAATAGGTTTTCTTTGTAATTTTTTATATTCCTGGTCAGTGGAGTTTAGAACTCAAAGTATACCTCTCCCAAAGCAGTTCGATACAACTCACAAACATTCTCGAAAATAGTAGACTTTGAAGTTTGTGACCACTTTTAATATGCTAAAATAAGTTATATATATTTCGTTAACCAATGTGGTTCTGCATTAAAATAAATAATGTGATGTGGATATTCGGAAAAAACTGTAATGTGACAGTCTGATTTAATATTTATTGATGATCTGTGTACTGAATATGTAATGTGTGTGAAACAAGAGCTGTAGAGCTTTATGGATTGAAATGTCATAGGTATTTGTCAAAAAGTTATTTTCAGTAAAAGAAAATGGTACAGTGCTCGCTATCTGTGTGGGTGGCACGTCCGAGGAGCATTTACGTGATGTCTAAAATACAAAAAGATAGAAAGGATTTGTAATTTTTTAAATTACACAGTCTAGTTTAACAATATTTTATGCAAGACTTGTAATTAAGAGTTTTTGTTTGTAATGAAAACTGGACTTTTGTGTGCACTATGTAATTAGAAATTGGAGACGTACATTTTCCATAAAATGACTAGCAGATGTGTTAATTAGCTCATGTTGTTGTTGTTGTTGTTGTTGTTGTTGTTGTGGTCTTCAGTCCTGAGACTGGATTGATGCAGCTCTCCATGCTACTCTATCCTGTGCAAGCTTCTTCATCTCCCCGTACCTACTGCAACCTACATCCTTCTGAATCTGCTTAGTGTAGTCATCTCTTGGTCTCCCTCTACGATTTTTACCCTCCACGCTGCCGTCCAATACTAAATTTGTGATCCCTTGATGGCTCAGAATATGTCCTACCAACCGATCCCGTCTTCGAGTCCAGTTGTGCCACAAACTCCCCTTCTCCCCAATTCTATTCAATACCTCCTCATTAGTTATGTGATCTATCCATCTAATCTTCAGCATTCTTCTGTAGCAGCACACTTCGAAAGCTTCTATTTTCTTCTTGTCCAAACTATTTATCGTCCATGTTTCACTTCCATACATGGCTACACTCCATACAAATACTTTCAGAAACGACTTCCTGACAAGTAAATCTATACTCGATGTTAACAAATTTCTCTTGTTCTTAGCTCATATTTGACGAATTTTGTATCCAAATAACGTAGGTATTTGAACTGAATGTGAAAACAAAATAGTAAAAATAAATATCGAAATGAGACTCAAAGTAACGATTATCAATCTAGTGCGCATTATGTGTTCTACACTTCACAAAAATCGTTCTCAAAACATCCAACTTTGCTTAAAAATTGGATTCCAGCTGAAACCGAATTCTAAGAATAAAGCTTTCCTTAAGCTCTCTTTACGTTTTTAAGTTCATAGGTCTCTGAGACTACAATAGATATTTGATTTGTCGTATCCTGTCTGATTCAACAGGATATCAGACTAATAATTCATTACTTATTGCTATCAATAAACATGCAGTTCCTGATACGTAGCAGCCAGGACAATATTTCATGTGTCTGATTTATGACTGGAACTTGAAAGTCTCCAACTGTGTGAACTACGATTGTCCGAGAAGATTATTTGGACAAAATCACTTTACCCCAAGACTTTCTTTGCAACGTAGTTTCATTTACACTCCTTTATATATTCAAAGTATGAAAAATTAACGAAAATAAAACACTACCTTTGTGGTTCCTGAATCATGTTTCAAAGTAACAAAGATAATGTAAGTCGGGCGAAAAGGGTCAAATTACACAGCGGTGGTCCTAATCGGTTTCGACCGCTACAGGCAGTCTACAGGCCTCGACTGAACGGTTACAGTGTAACACGTCACGTTCATAACCGTAAATTACTGCATCGGCATAAAAAATATAGAATCTACTTTAAGGTAATATGCACCAAATTATCCTAACGAGGTAAACTCATTTCTTCGACAGTTCCTTATTGGCTTGTTCTTGAATACCCATTACGTTTATAACCTCCTCACTGTCAAACAACAGATATTTCATTTACCATACACCATATGGTTTGATAACATTTGACAATAACAAAACATCATTTAGGTAATTTCATTTACAATACACCATATGGTTTGATAGCATTTGACAATAACAAAACATCATTTAGGTAATATCTGAATCAAGTTTCAAATTAACGAAAGTAATATGACGGTAGACACTAGAATTTAAATGCTTCTTAAGAAAGTTTTTTTTCTTTTTTTTTTTTACTGTAGTTCGAATGATGTTGGTCGCTGTGAAGTATTATCAATACAACAACTGTACACTGCAGGAGGAAAGTATCAGAGAACTTTACTAACACAGCTTACAGCAGTGTCTACCAAGCACTGTAACGGGTGATGATATAGAGACTGGGTAGAATAACGTTTTACTGCATACAGAAAGCAGCTTTTGAAGCAGTCAAAAGAAAAAAATAAGAAGAAAACAGGGGTTGAGGTTATGGACCTCAGAAACAGAGGAAGCCATGCAAGAAAAATAGAAAACGTAAGAACTTCTACTACAAAACAGAACACAAGAAACGGAGCAGCAATACAAAAACAAGCTAAAAAAGTAACAAGAAAAGCATACAAGGATTCTTGGGATAAATTGATTACAAAAATTAACCACGACTTACAAGGAAGTCAGGATATTGCCAATAAAATGTTGAAAAACATGAAACAATCGGGAAGAGACAACGTTAGAGTTAATGTAATCAATAAAGAACAATGGATAAAACAGTATATGGTATAATAAACTGTAGGGAATACATGACTCCCAACATAATAATAATATTGGCTCACTAACATTAGACTGGCGCCTACATAATCTAAAAAGCCTAAAAAATCGTAAAGCGTGCGGCCCAGATGGAGTAAATACCGAACTTATTAAGTATGGAGCGATGTTGTGTGAGTCAAGGCCTTTACACTAATTCAATGAATGTTGGCGAAGTTGTATGGTTCGCGCTGATTGGAAGGCCACAGAGGATTGAGAAGTCTTTTAAATGCAGTTTATAAAATGTATTCAAAAACATTAAATGATCGCCTTAAAGCAATAACAGATGTATTGCTGGTAGAAGAATGAAATGGATTTAGGCGAGTTCGCTCTCCGAAGGAAAATAATTGACAAGAAGTTTATAGAAACAACGCGAATTTAATCTAGAGTCACACTTTTACTGACTTCGAGATAGCTTTTGACTCGTCGTTGAAAACAGACTGGGGGGCTATGAGGGAAGAAAATAGGTGTCCCATGCGTCGTACACAATCAAAAACTTATATGAAAGTTTCAGAATAATCACAGACACAGGCAGTTCGGAAACAGATGAGACAATAATAAATCAAGATCTTAGGTACGGATGTAGCTTGAAACCTACGCTTTTTAACATCTGTACTGAGGATCTCATAAGGAAATGGAAGAATAAGGTACATGAAGGTATACAACTGAAAAGAAGCTGTCGCCTAAAGGTTATGGAGGATGCAGGTGTAGCCTAAATACAGAATAAGGAATCAAGCTTCCAACGTTCGTGCGTAGATTATATGAACTAGAAAGACAATACTACAATCTAAAAATATCCACCGTTATAACTAAAATTAGGACTCGCTATGGAAAACACACAGTTTGATCACAAATTATCATTGACTACAAGGCATGGGATCAGTCTCCTGTTTAAGGTATTTAGAATATGATATTCGGTTAAATACCAAGTACCTAGATATTACAGCTACGAACAACTTAATTAAGAACGACCGCGTAGGAAATGTTAGGGGCAGGTGAACCAAAGACAGCGTTTTATCGGCAGAACATTTTAGAAGATGCAACAGGCTTACCAAAGAGACTCCTACGCTACTCGTGTCAGTCCTCTTCTGGAATACTGCTGCGCGATATGGGATCCGTACCAGATAGGACTGAATGAGAACATCGAAACAGTTGAAAGAAGGGCATCTCGTTTTCTATTATTGTTAAATACGCAAGATAGTGTCACGGATATCATACCCGCATTGGGATGTCAATCATTACAACAAAGCAGTCTTTCGTTGCGGCGAGATCTTTTGACGAATTTTCAATCACCAATTTTCCCCTCTGAAAGCAAAAATATTTTGTTGACGCGTATCTACATTGGGGGAAATGATCATCGTAATAAAATAAGAGAAATTAAAAATTGCTCAGAGAGATTTAAGTGTGCATTTTTCCCGCGCGATATTCGAGCATGGGACGGTAGAAAATGGTTCAAATGGCTCTGAGCACTATGGGACTTAACTGCTGAGTTCATCAGCCCCCCAGAACTTATAACTACTTAAACCTAACTAACCTATGGACATCACACACATCCATGCCCGAGGCAAGATTTGAACCTGCGACCGTAGCGGTCTCACAGCTCCAGACTGTAGCGCCTAGAACCGCTCGGCACCTCCGACCGGCTAGGACGGTAGAGAAATAGTCGGAAAGCAGGACGATGATTCCTCTACTAGGCATCTAAAGAGGAATTACGGAGGAGACATTTAGATGTAGATATCAACTTAAATGGCGATAATCATGTACAAAATGGAATTAATAGCTTTCAGCACAAATGTCGAACTCTGAATAAAACCTTAAAGAACACGATGAGGAAAAACATAAAAAATTGAAATTGTACACGAGAATGTCTGTGTCTGTGTTGCTCTGTGATAATGACCCATGGAAAAAAAAAAAAGAAAATAAAAAGCAGCAGCACGCAATCGGTTCAAATGAGATTTTTAAGATTGCTCGTGGAGGGATATTAGGAGAAATGAGAATACATGAGAATTAGAAACATTTAACTCTTACGGAGAAATGGAGGCAACGTCTTAAACGTCTGGTAGAAGACTGAATGCCAGTAATTGTAAATAAGTGAAAACCCTTGGGAAAATGAGGTGTTGGAAGACCGAGGAAAAGATAGTCTTAAAAAGCTGAAGACGGAACAAACATATTGGCTAAACCTTGAAGTGAAGAAGAAGAAGGAGGAGTTCTTCTGAGGCAGGTATTTGCCACGCGTAACAAACGAGGAAACCAAACGGGTGCTAGAAATAGACTAAAATGGAAACTCCCCTGAGAAAATTTTCTCCGCTTCTAGTGGCCTGTTGGCTTATTCCCATGAACTTTCGAAGCCTCTAATTTGGTGGCTTCCTACTTTTCAATTTCCGACGGACCGCGGCCACTTAAACTACGCCGTTGTGCAACCAGATGCCTCCTACAGATCAAGGTAATACACAACGGCCTCGTTGAAAGTACTTGGAAACGAAGAGAAACTTCATCTGAATACTGTATGTGCCATTTCTTTCCTGCAGCACTTTTCTCCTTTGCATCTGCTGTTAGCTATCAATTTTCTCTTCGCGGTTACAACATAAATCTCTGAAGATCGTACGTTTTAAGAAAAAGGAGATGCATTGTAAACAAACCATGTCTGATTAATTACACTGACGAGCAAATGAGTTCGATGTCTTCGTTTTTAGGACAGCGGTACCGCTGATTCGTCGTATTACATAGTCCACAAGGCACCAGAAAACATCAGCATCGCTAGTCCATGGTCATTAATAACCACAAGAAACCAGGCAATTTGGTCGCAACATGATTTTGAAATCACTCGTCTGTTTTGACTGTATCATTTATATGAGCAGTATGGATCAGAATATGTAACAGTAGTCACCAGGGGAGTACACTCGTCACTACGCTACGCTCGTTGAACCATTCTGAGGGATTTCGGTAACGCTGGGGACTGTGCGTCTCTAATGAACAGTTCATTGTCTTCCTAAACGTATAGTTTTCAAGCGGTATGCGGTATGCCTACAAGGAGCGATAACAAGCTTACAATGAGTCCCATTCTGTCTCTCAGAAATATTCCTCACACTCAGCGCTACCACAACCGTGTTGAACTGTACGCTGCATTTCGAAGTATCTGTGCCCTGTGTTTGGTGTACACGAACCAGTTTCCATGTTTTGCATGCCCACCACCATGCTGACCTCTTTGTCACGGCAAGTTACTCTAGTGGTAAAGTCATGATGATGATTTTGGTTTGTGGGGGTGCCTAGCGGCGTGGTTATCAGCGCCCGTGTAAATCCCCAATCTTAACACTGTCCAGCCTCTCCATTTTCGTTTGTCCGGACGGAGAAAATTCCCGACCCGACCGGGAATCGAATCTGGGATTCCGTGATCCAGAGGTAGCTACGCTAACTACTAGACCACGAGGTGCGGTCTGTGGGAAAGTCGTGTAGATTCTAGGAACGGCGTGTTTCGGGACCCCAAATACTAACTTTGAGGAACAATGGATCCCATGAAGAGCATTATTTTAAATGCACCTTTCATTTTAACCGTCTTTTATGAGTTATGTACCGAAGTATAGCTTGTCACTCATGGCACAAAACACATTAAATCGAACCTGTCATTATTCTTCTAATCCTTCAGTGTCCCTTACTTATTGCTGTTTACACGAAAAGACCTTATTCACTTGTGTTACGATTAGGCGAAGAGCCATGTCAAAAAAGTTACTCCTATGTGCGAGACTCGGTTTCTCACATCAATACAACGTTCGCACTTTATAAGCCGAGAAACAGGAAGTCTTCGGTCTGGATGTATTGGTGCTGGAATGTATGATGTGATGAGGAACAGTAGATTTTGAGAATGCGATGAGTTTACTAAAACATCTTAAACAAGCGTGCTGTGACAAGTGCTGTGGGCAAAGCTCATGCAGTCATTTGGAAAGTATTTCGAGAGTACAACTTCCAAATCCGGCACTTCAGAAATCACACACACACACACACACACACACACAAACACACACACATACTAGGACTACTCGGTTTCACAACTCGTACGGAATTTGTGCAATGGTTTCTTCATCGAAACACTTATGGTGCTACCTACCTTGCAAATATAGTCTTCAGTAGCAATGAGTACTTTTAGTGTGCCATTTTTTCTTCAGTATCTGAACAGTGAGAACCGAATTTTGATTGCTGCCAAACTGAACTAAATACGACTTTCTGGGAAACATATGCCTGCAATTTATTGGTTGCCATCTTCAGACACCTGAAACAATTCTTAAATAGAGCGTCTAACCATCAGTTTCTGAATACTATAATTATGAAACTGCTAAAGAGAGTAGCGTTTTTTGTCCACAGCACCCTATTGTTCCGATACGGTGGAACCCCAGGTAATTTAAAATATTAATACGCGAGAAAAGCTAATTGTCGACTTTGGGGAATTTTGAATAAGTTTGACATTTTCGACTGATTTAATGGGAAAATCTTTCCTTCTTTGTAGGCTTGTCATGAATTACACCGACTACTGCGAGAGCTGCACCGATTGTCTGAATCAAAAATATACTGCATCACTTGAAATACAATCATATGCACTACACAGTTGGACGGTAACTGCCAGGAAGAAGAGTTGCAGTTTAATGTTCTAGTGAAGTCTTCCTAGTGGAACACGATCCCTACATTGGTCAGGAAGGAAACAGTTTTAACATTATTGACGTTATTATTCGAGTATTTGACAGAAGTGTTTCAAATAAATCACGGAGGATGTCACTCGGAATGACGGGACAGGTATTTAAATCATGCTCTCTCCAAATTCCGTGTAACCTTGCTCGGTATTTTTGCTCATATTGCTCCAGCGGGTACTGAAGCGAGCGGACAACTGACGAATATGAAAGCTACAGGACCTCAACATTTTCCTGGAGTTTTTCAGAACAGCGTAAAGCCTCTGAGCATTTGGTTGTAACTTTCGTCAAAAATTCGATCGCACCAAGATGCAAATCGGCAGCCGGTTGCTTGAGACAAAGGAGAACAGTAGCAGTGTTCTTTTATGCTAAACTAATTTTCACTTTGTTGGACTACTTTCCACGCGTGTGTGGAAAACGTTTGTCATTTCTCCGGTAGGCCATCCACGTGCCATGGTTTAGCGGGAGCGGAACACGCTTTCCAAATGCGATTAGCACGCCGTGACACAAGCGAGAGGTGCGACCCTGAAAAAACAAGAGGTGTCGTGGTTTCTATCGTATTCAATGCAACTGGAACAATCTCGTTTTCATACTTTCATTACTCTGGAAGTATTAAAGATTTCTAGAAGACAACATCATATCCTTCCAGCCGCCAAAACATGGGATGATTTTAGGGGGTGGTGTACCAATTGGTCGCTGATTAATTAACATACTTTAAGAAATTTTATTTTACATTCTGTGCTTAAATAAACTCTTTTAAGTCGAAATGAGGCTAGATTAGCGAAAAAAATAGATCGGGCTCTCTTATGTTGTACGCTGTGTGAAAATCAATGTTATTTTTCCAATTGCATTTCTTACAATATTTTTACTCCCAGCGTTAGTAAGATTAAACGACGAAGCTGAATATAGCGCTTATCTAATATTACAAACAGAAATTTTTACCCTATAAATTGAGAATGTGGATGAGTTGTTTACTCTGACTCGTTTTCATGTATACATCTCGTTCAACGCGTGCTGTTGGGAATGCTTGTTAACAGTAGTTGGATGTTGATTGACACTTACGAGGCGCCGACGCTGGAATTTATGCCTATGGAACAGAATGATTTATCAAAATTAGTATTGCTGTGACAGACATTTGGGCTATTGTCTAACAATTTATTGCTGATGTGTGTGCGCATGGTGCTGTTGAAATTGTGCCCGTTGAAATAAAATTAGCTTTGATACGTACCTGGTCGTGTGTCCTCGTCGTGCCATTACCCAACGGTTGAAACACACTGTCGTAACATAGTTCACCTCCTGATTGCCACGTACTTTTAAATGATGCAGCTATCTATTTTTTGATTACCTTGCTAAATCAGAGCTGTGGTCGAATTGTGCGTATTAGCATGATAGATGGACGTTTCAGCGGACTCTGTGGTGACAAACCAGTTTTATGACGAACCATCTGAAAATTTCAGTAGCTTTTCTTACTTCCGACAGATGTGAATGTCATGTCGCTTAATGGTGTGGAAAGCAGACACCAAAGCGATATTTTGGTAATTGGAATGGAAATGAACATTAAAAAAAAATAACTTATGGGAATGCAATTGAGTGACGTCGTCGGCAACCGCTGAAGTTTCGACAGGAGCACACTGTTCTTTTCAAGGAATAACTGCAGCAAGTAACCGCGGTGCAAGGGAATTAAAAACCTCGGCTTGCAGAGAAACTCTGGAAAGCTAACACACACACACACACACACACACACACACACTGTAAACACTAGCGCCATCATGAACCAAAGATGACCGACGTCAGAAGTTAACCGATAGTGAGATTATAATCTCCACCCCGACGTTTTTTGACAAGGGAGAGAGTAGATTCAACCTAGAATTTCCAACATCTCCATGTGTAAGGTTACCTATTAATTTAATTTCAGCTGCTTCCGTAATAACTATCCCAATAGCTGGAACTGCATGACAAAATCTCCGTGATGTTATATTCTACAGGATAACCGCTGCCAAAGCAATGTTCTGCAATGGAAGATTTGCTGGGCTATTGTTAGCGCGTGTGACGCTTATGCCCAGTACTCCGGTTCTCCGCAGTACTGATAGTCTGACCAATATATGACATGCCACAACTGCAACTAATGCGGCTGACATCCGCCTTACGCAAAACCAAGGTCATCCTTTACGGAACCTATAAAGACCCTTATCCTAGATGATGGTCTAAAACACATTTCACATCATATTTCCGCAAATTCGACCGGTCCTGTTCAAAATACTCCCGGCGTAAGGAAAAAGGCCGAAGAATTTGGTACCGCCTCAGTCTTATCGTCGCTCACCATGACACAATTGGCCGAAAGCCATCGCACGTCTAATCTGTCTTTCCCTGTAACCTTTCTGACGCAAGGTGATGTCGAGATGACTAACTCAGTTGACGAACTGCCAGGGTCTGAGATGACATGGGTACCGTGAACCAAGGTACGAAGTACCCCTTCCCGTTGAACCGGATTGTGACAGCTATCAGCATGCAGATACTAGAAGGACTGAGTAGGCTGCCTATTAATAGATGACCCAACGTACCATCCAGTTCCTCCTGACCAATAGATCAAGGAAGAGAGAACAGCCATCCCTTTCCACCCCCATTGTGAAACAAATATTCTGGTGAATTGAATTCACGTGTTCTAAAAAGCCGTTCAAATTCTCACTGCCGTGAGGCCAAACAACAAAAGTATCATCCACATCAAAAAACGCGCAGTTTTCAAAGCCGACGACTCCAAGGAACGTTCCTAGAAGTCTTCCATAAACAAATTGGCAATAATAGGCGACAACGGGTTTCCCATCGCAACTCTGTCTGCTCGTAGAACTGGTCATCGAATAAAAAGTTAGTGGGAAGCAACACATATCGAAATAAGTTTGTTATTTCAATACCAAACCTAATCTCAATCAAACGTATCGAATCAGACAGAGGAATACGAGTGAAAAGATAGACCGCACCAAAACTCGCTAGAATATCAGTCATTCAAACGCATTCCCTCTAATCGACGTAAGCCGCGTGATGCTGCACCAACCTACTATAGGGCTCAACAGAGTAGCAAGATGTTTTGCTACACACTGTGTCAGAGCACCAGTGTTACTCGCAATGTGGTGTGTTGACCGGGGCACGTCCACTCAAGAGTAATATCACAGCAGCTGAGAGGGCTGCTTTACATTCACTAAGAGTTATCCGGATATTGTTATTTTACCTGCGGACAAGGGTAATGCTGTCATTGTTTTGAGCAAGCAGGATTACTTTCAAGAGATGTAGTGTTTCCTGTCTGATTCAACGTATCGCAATGTCGGTTCTGACACCACAAGAAGTGTTGAGAGAAAGACAGTCTCCTGAAGAAAAGTTCCCTATTGCTGGAGACCATCGTAAGTCTTCATTCTTATTGCGCTGTTCCCCCTGGATTACCTGGTTTCCAGTCTCCAGAAACATAACAGGACATACAGCAGTGGAAAGAATAACCAATATCTGTAATAATGTAGCGTCTCTCAGGCATCGGTTTGTGGCTAATAATGTTCCTGAAGGGGACTTTCCTATCCAGGATCCCGACTTCAACCCAGTGGTAGTCCTCTGGTATGAATTAGAACACCGCATTCATCGTCCAACATTAATTTCTTTGCGTTGGGCTTTTGAGGAAGAACGGGCTGCCATTCCTTCAAGAACATTCAGACACCTCAGGGAAAGTGCACCAGTAGAGTTCGAGCTCTCATAACGGCGAATGGAGAGCACACAAAATATTTGTGTCCACTAACAGGTATCCGGATACTTATTACCGGATAGTGTACATATAGCTGCCTGGGTGTCCCGGAACTGTTCCTCTACTGTATGCAGTAAACAATGCTGTAAGATTTGTTCTTCTGCATTGAGCTTTTCTTTCTTGTGTAATCGGGGTTCTACAGCCTACACACGGAAGACATCCTCATAGCGTAACACTACCTCCTCTGTATTTCTTTATTCGCACTACATATGATGTCAGGTAACGTTCGCCAAGCATTTGCCAAACCGAAACCCTTCTATCGGTCTGCTAGAGGGAACCAAGTAACACATTTCCATTTATCATTGGTACAGCTACAGAAATGTGTGACTTTAAGGAGCTGCTCCACCATCGTACCCCGCTCTTATTAACATCCTGTGTGCAGTCATTGTGTTACCGCACTTCTGCTAGCACTTCGTAACTCTTCCGCTGATTTTTACAATGCCTTCCGCACTCTTCGATTCCGGATGCCCTGCTATCAGACGCAAGAGCAGCAGTCTGGCGGCGAAAGAGCAGCAGCGAAGCCTGCCTGCAGACGCTTGGGACTCTCGTCAGGGGGTCTATCAGTGCACGCGCATTCTTAAAATTCTCAAAAAGGTGGGCGGGTACCACCAACGGTTTCGGTGGACTAGGGAGGTCTTAGAGGGAACCTTCGCCATCTTGAAAATTCCTGGCACATTAAAACTGTGTGCCGGACCCAGACTCGAACTCGGGACCTTTGCTCTACCATCCGAGCTTCCCAAGCACGACTCACGCCCCGTCCTCACAGCTTCACTTCCACCAGTACCTCGTCTCCTGTTTTCCAAACTCCACAGAATCTCTCCTGCGAACCTTGCAGAAGTTTGGAAAGTAGGAGACGAGGTACTGGCGGAAGTAAAGCTGTAAGGACGGGGCGTCAGTCGTGCTTCGGTAGCTCAGATTGTAGAGCACTTGTCCGCGAACGGCAAAGGTCTCAAGTTCCAGTCTCGGTCCGGCACACAGTTTTAATCTGCCAGGAAGTTTCGTATCAGCGCACACTCCGCTGCAGAGTGAAAATCTCATTCTTTGCCATCTTATTCGTGCATGTGTCAATATCGCTTCCCCCCATCATTACGCCACAGGACGACACGAAGTAGAAGCTCTGGAAAAGCATAAGCAACCTTTTCGGCTTCGTATCACGTTCAAATTTCGTCGAAAGATTTCGAACGGTCTCTAGTATTTCAGCCTGTACACGAGAGCGAAGCTTGTTGTCGCGCTGCTATTCAAACGAGAGCGACCATGTTAGATGAGGTTGGAGATTCAGAATGGCCTTAGAGAAGACACGCCCGAGAGTGTCAGCAGTGTCCAATTCTGTGAAGAACGTCTCCTTGTTCTCATCGCACTGCTAACTGTCGTTTTCGATGGAAAAATGTGCAGGAATCAAAGCCCCAGAAAAAGGGGTTGTTTCACTGATGCCATTTATACCACCCCCTGCGGCCTCTTCACGCCAATTCTGAGCGGCGGTGCGTCTGGAATGTTTTCTTCGGCCACCCATAAGAAAACCGCTTGATTTTATCGCTGGGCGTCGTCGTTCTAGCCTTCGTCGCAGAAGTGTCAAACGAAGGAGTGAAATATGGCTAAGAGGAGGTGTGGCGACCTTTGCATCGTGTGTTACGTCCACGTTGAGGTGAAATTTGGTGCCAATGTGACATCATTAACCCAGCTGACAAGGCGCATGAACTTCCGAACAGTGGCATACACGAAAAAAATTTCGTATACGCCGACATCTTGATATTTCAAGTGTCGTCGAACCTGAGGTTAAAGTCGCAGTGCGCTACGCTTTCGCACGTTTACAGAGAAAGGTACTGCGACCTTTGAGCCAAATTTCAAACTTAAGTGTCGCAGTGGCTGAGAAATATGGGGTTTCGAAAAAAGTGATCATTTAATTCTGTTTCGCAGTGTAGAAGTCTTATTTGGGATGGGAAATCATTTCCTTACAATCCTTACAGCCTCTGCTTGGAGACAGGATCGCCAAACTCATTCTTCCATTCTCCGTGGTTCCGTTGTCGTCAATATACACCCCGAAATATACGGGAAAATTATCAGCAATGACAGTTTTTGCTGATTACACTGCTGCAACGAATGTTTTTGTTGGAAAGTAGAAAACATCGGATGCTAAAGTTATGTCGGTAATCGGAATTAGGATACGTCCGCAATCTTCAGAGATCAGATAAAATGTCCTTTACATGTATGAAGCACTTATATAGTTCTGTTAT
This sequence comes from Schistocerca piceifrons, assembly GCF_021461385.2. Lineage (NCBI taxonomy): Eukaryota > Metazoa > Arthropoda > Insecta > Orthoptera > Acrididae > Schistocerca > Schistocerca piceifrons. The sequence continues at coordinate 526,052,509 of NC_060141.1, forward strand.
TTGTGCATTGTTCATTATCTGTCCATTCATCTCTCCATAAAACAATCTTTTGAGCTTCTGTGTTAGTGGGTGGTCAATTGCGAAGAACATGTTTGTCATTAATGTTCATTGTAAAATGTTAGGGTTTTCTGCAGCTCCTGCTAACAATGCATTCGTAGGTGTCGAACACTTATCTCCTAGGCAGGTCCTGATGCAGCTGAACTAGATTTTCTATAGTTTCTGTTACAGTGCGAACCAACATTATCGACCCGTAAAAAAAGAAAAGAAAGTCTAGCTAATTGAAATGGGTTTACCAAGTGAGATGGTGTAGTATTGAATCCTCTGCACGAGTATTCGGGAGAAGAGGGTTTCAGATATCCCCCACCCAGCCATTCACATTTAGACCTATCCGTGGCTGCCCCGAATCGACTAAGGCGAACGCTATCTCTCTCTCTCTCTCTCTCTTTTGTCGTTTTGTAACTATCGGAAGCTGTGTCTATAGAATTAAGTACTCAGTTAATAAATACGTTTCAGAATTCGGAATGTAATCACAAACCTCGGTGCTTCACCCTATTTGGAGGACAGGAACAGGTCTCCTGGCTCGAACAGCTGCTCTCATGAACTATCGGCACGGCTGCTGGCCACTGGAACCGACTTCTAACGGCCTTGAGTTGCCAGCTTACAGCTAACGGAGTGGTCTGGTCTGTTGCTATGAATAGCACAGACTAGACGTTGCTAACCATTCGCCTAAAGAGATTATGAAAATCTATAACGTTAACAGAGACATTAAGTAAAAGATGATCGCATTGCTATCGACAGAAATGAAATTTCCATTAGAACCAGAGCACGTCTAGGCAGGCATCACAAGAAGATTGCTCATTTTTCTAGAACTACTTAAACCTAACTAACCTAAAGACATCACACACATCCATGCCCGAGGCAGGATTCGAACTTGCAACCGTAGCAGCAGCGCGGTTTCGGAATGAAGCTCCTAGAACCGCTCGGCCACAGCGGCCAGCACAAGGGAGTCGAACAAACATCAAAAGAGATACCAGCATACTTCAGAAGCAACGAGGCAACGGACCTAAAGAGATTATGAGAATCTATAACGTTAACAGAGACATTAAGTAAAAGAATATCGCATTGCTATCGACAGAAATGAAATTTCCATTAGAACCAGAGCACGTCTAGGCAGGCATCACAAGGAGATTGCTCATTTTTCTCAAGGCTTTTCGCAGAATTGTATGCTATATCTACTGAAATAAATGAGGTTAGACTGCGGCGTCTCGTTGAAAACCAGGTCATTAGAAACGAGGCAACAGCATTGATGTAAAAAGTAATTGGATGAAGTATTGTAACAATTATACCGACATTCAACTGAAGTGGTTTAGCAAAACCGCTGAAACATAAAATGAGGAAGTCGGACGAGGAATTAAAACGATTTCCTTCCAGACACGAATGCAGAACAACACATCGGTCAGTACTGTCATACAAATCTGTGGGCTGAGCTACTAATGAACTTCACAAATCAGATTTCCATCACTTCAGGACCACTTGCTTATCACGAAAGAACTGATTAAAACGAGATAACGCGTAGATGAAGACCAGTAGCAAATGAGATAAAAATATTGTAGCAGCGAGGTGGTGATTACATGCGCACAGCACGTACATTTTGAACTCATGCGACAAGAGGTGAAACGTGTAGATCATGTGTCACGTCTTTCTGGTTCGTTGACATCAGGAGTGTTATACCTTAACTGATATATTTGCACTTCACTGAATCATCTTAAGTGACCCTTCTTTCATTCTGTACGGCTAGTTAGCCGAGCTTGTCGATTCTCGTCTCATTTCAAAATTTAATTGGCTATGCCCTGGTTCTAGGCTATTCTTTATTTCGATGAGACTGCAATCGTCGGGTAATGATTTAATTACTGCCAGTTTGTCTGTAGCTGAAGAAAATCTGTTTGACTCTATTTCACTTACGTGTGGTAAAGGCATTCATTGCAAATATCTGAACGGATAGTATTATCGTCCACTTAATTTGGACAATGTTTCCCTAGGACGCCTATCGACTGGTAATAGTTTCTTGAGACAGAAGTTTAGCATTCGTCGTGCTACTGTGTCTCTTAGTATCTGTCCGCGATACGGTACAGTGATCTTTCGCGAGAGAGCGACGTTTTCATTTCGAATGCAATACCTAGTCAGAGGCGACGACAAAGGAGCTTAAGTCTGTTCAGCGATATTTTGGTAAGTTTACGCTGCGTCAGTCTATACAACGCGATGTACGGGAGGCATTTCGAACATGTTCGAATCGTTCCTTTTATAGGGCGAATCAGGTGCAACTCTAATCGTGTCGTGCATTATTCTCGAAAGCCATGTGTCTCTCATTTCTAGGACTTGTCTCATTTTTGTTGTGAGAGTACACTCAGTTAATGAAGTTCGGTGTAGCGAACTTCCTGACGTGTCGGAGAACTTTTCTGCTTGGTGGGCAGCCACGTTTGGCTTTACTAAGTTTGGTCAAAGCGCTGTTGTCTATAGTTGATGTATTAAACTTCTGTTGGTTTAAAAGGTCTTATCACTTGCTATTTCTTATAGACTCTATCTCGCCTCACTTATCACACCAATAAACCTGACGTTAATTATTTACTGTTTGGGAAGAACAACATTCATTCCAACCAAACAATTATTTTTCATCTGTGGACTGTAATTACAGCTTCATAGGGTTTTGGACTCAGAAAAACCGATCGGCAAACTCAGCTGGTCTAAGATGTTGTTGGAAAATCGCAGAAAAAGAAGTATAAGCTGTTGGGGAAACGAGTAATGTAGAAAACGAACAAGAACCAAGGGGAAAAAAATTAAAAAAGGTACAAAGCATGAAATACTAGGAACAGTTGTGTTCCGCCCTAATATTCATCCTGTACACTGAAAAACAATGACAGGAATGAAGAACAGCAGCAGGAATGGGATTAAAATTCAGCGTGAAAGTATATCAATAATACGATTCTTGAATGATATTACAGTTCTCAGGGTCCATGAATGGAGCGAACAGTGTAATGAGAATAGAGGACGGACTGACGGTAAACCAAAGAAATACGAAAGTAACGAGGAACAGCAGAAATGAGACTAGCGATAAACTTAATATCAAAACTGGGGGTCATGAAGTAGAGGAAGATGAAGAATTCTGCTACTCTCGAAGCAGTATTATACATGACAGACCAAGATGTCATAAAAGTAGACTAGTACACACAAAAAACGCATTCATGGCCAAACCAAGTCTTTAGAGTCAAACACGGGTCTTAATTTAAGGAACAAATGTCTGTGTATGTACCTTGGTGTACAGCTCTATGTGGACAATTCATGGATTGTGGGGAAACCGGAAAAGAAGAGAATCGAAGCGTTCGAGATGTGGCGCTATGGAAGAGTGTTGAAAATTATGTGGACTGATATGAGAAGAAGAGATTCTCCCCAGAATCGGCGAGGAGAGGAAAGTACGGAAACAGGAAATAACTTCCATGTTACTTGAGGAAAGACACAAAGAAATTACAGACACTGACTGCGAGTGGGCACTGATTTAAATCAATGGGGAAGGCTGAAAATTTGTGGCAGACTGGGATTCGAACTCGGGTCTCCTGCTTGCTAGGCAGACGCGCCGACCACTTTTATTTTATTTTATTTATTTCATTTTCTTCGTGATTTTCGTTCTGTTCGTGACGGACGTCCCATGATGTTTGTAAAAGTACATTGTCGTTCCATAACTTGTTTTTTTTTTTTGTTACAGAGGCCGGCTAACCCTCTGACTGAACACGCTGAGCTATCGTGCCGGCGGACACAGTGGTCGTAGCAACTGCGCGGACTACCCTAGCACGCCTTCCGTCAGAACCAAATTCTCAACATATCCCCACACTGCGAATGTAGAGCTCCTCATTACTCGCGTCATCACACCGGTTCTCGTAAAAGTTCGAGCCAGGTGTGTATCCGCACTGAAAAGATCATTAGCCGTCCTTGTTTTAATTTTATATATATCATTGGTCTCCGGGAGGCGCGTCTGTCATTCCGTGACACTGCTGCTCGTACAGGGCACGTGGCTTCAGTAGAAAAACGTGTGTGGAACGAGTGGAGAGAAGAGGGCCGTACGCGGCGTACGCAGTATATATATACTACTGGCCATTAAAATTGCCACACCAAGAAGAAATGGAGATGATAAACGGGTATTCATTGGACAAATATACTATACTAGACCTGACATGTGATTACATTTTCAAGCAATTTGGGTGCATACATCCTGAGAAATCAGTACCCAGAACAACCACCTCTGGATGGCGTGTACAGGTACACCTGCCCATACGGCTTCAACACGATACCACAGGTGATCAAGAGTAGTGACTGGCGCATTGTGACGAGCCAGTTGATCGGCCACCATTGACCAGACGTTTTCAATTGGTGAGAGATCTGGAGAATGTGTTGGCCAGGGCAGCAGTCGAACATTTTCTGTATCCAGAAAGGCCCGTACAGGACCTGCAACATGCGGTCGTGCATTATCCTGCTGAAATGTAGGGTTTCGCAGGGATCGAATGAAGGGTAGAGCCACGGGTCGTAACACATCTGAAATGTAAAGTCCACTGTTCAAAGTGCCGTCAATGCGAAGAAGAGGCGACCGAGACGAGTAACGAATGGCACTCCATACCATCACTCCGGGTGATACGCCAGTATGGCGATGACGAATACACGCTTCCAATGTGCATTCGCCGCGATGTCGCCAAACACGGATGCGACCATCGTGATGCTGTAAACAGAACCTGGATTCATCCGGAAAAATGACGTTTTGCCATTCGTGCACCCAGGTTCGTCGTTGAGTACACCATCGCAGGCGCTCCTGTCTGTGATGCAGCGTCAAGGGTAACCGCAGCCATGGTCTCCAAGCTGATAGTCCATTCTGCTGCAAACGTCGTCGAACTGTTCGTGGAGATGGTTGTTGTCTTGTAACCGTCCCCATCTATTGACTCAGGGATCGAGACATGGCTGCACGATCCGTTACAGCCATGCAGATAAGTTGCCTGTCATCTTGACTGCTAGTGATACGAGGCCGTTGGGATCCAGCACGGCGTTCCGTATTACCCTCCTGAACCCACCGATTCCATATTCTGCGAACAGTCATTGGATCTCGACCAATGCGAGCAGAAATGTCGCGATACGATAAACCGCAATCGTGATAGGCTACAATCCGGCCTTTATCAAAGTCGGAAACGTGATGGTACGCATTTCTCCTCCTTACACGAGGCATCACAACAACGTTTTACCAGGCAACGCCGGTCAACTGCTGTTTGTGTATGAGAAATCGGTTGGAAACTTTCCTCATGTCAGCACGTTGTAGGTGTCACTACCGGCGCCAACCTTGTGTGAATGCTCTGAAAAGCTAATCATTTGCATACCACAGCATCTTCTTCCTGTCGGTTAAATTTGGCGTCTGTAGCACGTCATCTTCGTGGTGTAGCAATTTTAATGGCCAGTAGTGTATATATATGCGTGTGTGTGTGTGTGAGAGAGAGGAAATATCCGAAATAACAGACACCTCGTATATTACTTGAGGGCACTTCAGAGGGTAAAAACCATAGCAGAAGACTGGAATATAACCAATAAATAAGTGAGAATGTTGAGTGCTCTTGCTGCTCTGAGATGGAGCGGTTGGCATAGGAGAGATAGTCCTGTCGGGCCACATGAAACCACCAACTTGATGGCATGAAACAAACTGCTCTCCCAGAACTTCGTGGATAAACATAAAGTGTTTGGTAGCAGTTCGGCCATATTTCTGTGCCCGGCTCCAGTAAGGACCGAGCGGAAATCCCCTAGTTCCTCTTTGGCCGCCTCCCCGGCTACAACGTGACCCGGAGCGGCTGTGTGTGAGTGTGTTGGCGGAGTGCCGGCCGGCCGGCGGCTACCGGGCGACCACGCCCTGGCGGCCTTGCAGCGTCCAGCAGTGCCGAGCAGAGCCGGTACCGCCGCCGGCCGAGGCCGCTGCTCGCTGCCCGCTACTTTCTGCACGCTCTCCAATTAGAATAATCCCGCACGTGAGAACCGGTACGGCCGCTGCGTGTGTGCCGCGGCCGCAGCCGCCGCCGCATAAAGCCCCGCGCATTAGCGCATCTGCATGCCGGAACCTGAAAGCCGCGTCGTGACTCAGATTCAGTGCGCCTGTCGTTACAGACGCAGGGCGGACGCCACGGCCGGAGTCGCCTGCGTGCGCGTAGCCTCTCGGGGACTTTCCACTCCTTTGCTGCGGTACTCGCTCCGTTCACCCGCCGCTGCCGTGTTTCGGGATACAGATCGACGCTGACCCGCGGGTCACTAGCTGACCAGGAGAACACTATCAGGACAAAAGTGTCCAGCCATGCGAAGAGGCCTAGGAAGGCTCAACGGTACCGACTGACGGCCGTGTCATCCCTAGCCGACTGGCGACATCAGATGCGGATACGGAGGGGTCAGCAGGTGGCTCCCAGTAAGGCAGCAGCGCATGGCGATCCGAATGGTGCCCTGTCCAAATGCCAATCATGCCCAACAGTGCTGCCTTATGGCTAGGGCCTCCCATCGGGTATACCGTTCACCTGGTGCAAGTCTTTCGAGTTGACGCCACTTCGGCGACTTGCGTATCGATGGAGATGAAATGATGATGATAAGGACAGCACATCACCCAGTTCCTGAGTAGAGAAAATCTCCGACACAGCCAGGAATCGAACCCGGACCGTTATGTATGACATTCCGTCGCGCTGACCACTCGGCTACCATGGGCGGACCCTAACAGTGCTCAACTTCGGTCATCTGATGGAGACCAGTTTCTCCACTGTGACATGCTGTTGACCCTGACATGTACATGAACTTTGTATGGCCCTGCCTCAGATGGCCGAATGGTACCGATGGACCACCATGTCAAATGGTTCAAATGGCTCTGAGCACTATGGGACTTAACAGCTGAGGTCATCAGTCCCCTAGAACTTAGAACTACTTAAACCTAACTAACGTAAGGACATCACACACACCCATGCCCGAGGCAGGATTCGAACCTGCGACCGTAGTGGTCACGCGGTTCCAGACTGAAGCGCCTAGAACCGCTCGTCCACACCGGCCGGCGCCACCATGTCATTCTCAGCTGTTAGGCGTCACTGGACTTGGATATTGAGAGGCATGTGGTGAGCATACCACTCTCCCAGTGACCGAAGCCGCTATTTCTTAATCAAGTAGCTTCTCATTTTGACCCACAACGGCTGAATACACCCCGTTTGCCAACAGCACTCAACAGACCTGTATGGTACCCATACAAGTGCTAGCCACTACCAACAACGCTTATCTTATGGAAACCGGATTATCCACCTTGACATTGCCATTGACCCTGACATCTACTCCTGGATATTAATATGGAGTTGTCTACCCTTAGCCTTCAGATTTACTGGGGACACTTTCTGCGAGGTGTCGGACCGTCTGTGGAGGAATGGCAGCTCATTTTTCCTCAAGAGCCGAAACCACAGAAGGCAGTGATGTTGGACTTTGCTATTTGGGTCGAAGTTGACATTCTAGCTTATCAGGAGTTCCATTGGGTTCAGGTAGGGGTTCTGGGCAAGCCAGTCTTTTTCAGGAATGTTAATGTCCACAGATACTGCTTTGTAACAGCATTCTCGTATTGATGCCAACAATCATCGTCTCTGAAATGTTTCTGTCTTGTAATCAGTGCACTATCCTGTAAAATACTTTTCTATTCTTCCGTATTTAGAATCTTCTTAAGTTGCAATAGGGGAGGGGGGGGGGGACGGGTAGCACAACGTAAACACGAAAAACAACCCCATACCGTAAAACCACCTCGCTCTTTACGCCAGCTCAGGCGTCGGTTGGTGGAGGCAACAGAAATGTTTCGCACTGTACCCAACCTCCTATGCAAGGTAATTGTGCCAGATAGACTGCTGGCAGCATTTTGGAACTTACGAGTTATTCCCTCCGCTGATTTAATTTTTTTTTTTTTTTTTTTTTTTTTTTTTTTTTTTTTTTTTTTTTTTTTTTAGCCATGCTTGGTAATGGTCGACGGTTCCTGTTTGTCAGTACATGAGGTCTGCCTGGTCTTCGTTTATCTGTGGTTGTTGTTTTATGTAGCCGCTTCACAGTCACATCACCAACAGGCGACATTAGTGGCTTTAGTCCGCCCGGGTAGCTGAGTGGTCAGCGTGACAGACTGTCAATCCTAAGGGCCCGGGTTCGATTCCTGGCTGGGTCGGAAATTTTCTCCGCTCAGGGACTGGGTGTTGTGTTGTCCTAATCATCATCATTTCATCCCCATCGACGCGCAGGTCGCCGAAGTGGCGTCAAATCGAAAGACCTGCACCAGGCGAACGGTCTACCCGACGGGAGGCCCTAGCCACACGACATTTCCATTTAGTGGCTTTAGAAGGGTTGAAATGTCCTGTGGTACTTGTTAGTCAGGTGACATCCAGTGACTAGTCCAACTTCGAAATAGCTTTCCTGAACAACCTATTCTGCTGTTACTGTTTTCTTACTGGCAACACAATACTCCCCGCCCAATTTAATACTGCCGGGTCAGCTTCCAGGTACATCTAGTAGTCGATTCCGCATTACATAACAGTGTCCACAATCTTTTGATCTAGCAGTCTACATCGGTGGTCACAGTCACATCACCAACAGGCGACATTGGTGGCTTTCAAGAATGGTTCAAATGGCTCTGAGTACTATGGGACTCAACTTCTGAGGTCGTTAGTCCCCTAGAACTTAGAACTAGTTAAACCTAACTAACCTAAGGACATCACACACATCCATGCCCGAGGCAGGATTCGAACCTGCGACCGTAGCAGTCCCGCGGTTCCGGACTGAGCGCCTAGAACCGCTAGACCACCGCGGCCGGCTATTGGTGGCTTTAGAAGGGTTGAAATGTCCCTGAGGTACTTGTTACTCAGGTGACATCCAGTGACTAGTCCAACTTCGAAATAGCTTTCCTGAACAACCTATTCTGCTGTTACTGTTTTCTTACTGGCAACACAATACTCCCCGCCCAATTTAATACTGCCGGGTCAGCTTCCAGGTACATCTAGTAGTCGATTCCGCATTACATAACAGTGTCCACAACCTTTTGATCTAGCAGTCTACATCGGTGGTCATTAAATTTGCAACAGAAGATCTAATAGAAAATTTTCTTTTCGTGCGTATACAATATAGTATGAAGAACATGTGATAAATTTATTGTTGATTTGGGGACACATCAGATGCAAAATTAACTACACTGAGTTGCCACCTCTAGCAGCAACAGTTGCTCTAACACGACTGGGGATGGATTTGAAATGTGCTTGGACGATAGATACGGGCTTCAACTCTCTTTCAGTTGTAGAGGCTGGCAAGCCGTCGTGTGTCGTTCTCTCGATAACCGATTTTGAAGTCTTCTCAGTAGGGGTGAGATATGGAGAGCATACTGGCCAAGACTGCAGTCGAAAATGCCCTATGTGTCGAGTCTTGGGTTTTCTTATTGAAACACGAAAGCAATGGAGTTCTCGAAGACATAGCAAAGCCATAAATGTAAAGCCTGTTCTCCAGAATACTGGCTATGTGGACAAGAGGTGATCGTGTTGTGTGCTGAATAGCACCTCGTAACATCACACTAGGTGTGGGACTCAACTTCTGAGGTCGTTAGTCCCCTAGAACTTAGAACTAGTTAAACCTAACTAACCTAAGGACATCACACACATCCATGCCCGAGGCAGGATTCGAACCTGCGACTGTAGCGGTCTCGCGGTTCCAGTGTGTGGAATCAAAGAGTGCCTGAATATGCTGCTGAGGAACAATCTGAAACGTAGTTTGTAGGTGTGTCCATAACGCATCAACTGTGACTGCAAGAGGACCTGAACGAACAAGTTGCCGACCAACCATATCCCAGACATGTTCGATTGGAGATAAGTCAGGCGAATGGGCAGGCCAGGGAAGCAGTTGTACCTGTCGTTCCAGGAAGAAGGCCAGCACACTTCTCACCATATGCGACCGGACGTTGTTCTGCTGAAATATTACATATGGAACGGCCTGCAGGCAGGGCAGTGTCTCTGCCATAAAACGTCCCTGATGAAGGGGTGGCTGTTCATATTGTCCTCAAGACGTAGGATGACAGATCATGTGTTATAGGCAATGGCGCCCCAAACAACCACACATGTCGTTCGTCCGCTATACCTATCAATAATTCCTTCTGCCCGATTGCGTTTACCATGGCGGCGTCGAACGCGCATGCGGCCATCACTGCAGGGCAAGCTGAAATGGGACCCTTCCGAACACACTGCATTTTGTCACTCAGCACTCCAGTGTTGGCGTTCATGTGCCAATTGCAGTCTGTAGCAATGGTGGATTCTGGTCACTGGAAACCGATGCAGTGGCATGCGTGCCGCCAATTCGGCCCGAAGAAGACTGTATCGCAACGTCGACGCAGACCTGTCCACACCCGTTGCAGTGTTCCAGCGTCGCGGCAACACTGTAGACGAGGCTGCTCTGTCCGATACAGCCAAGCGGACAAGGTGGCTGTCACCTCCTGCTGTTATCATTTTGTGTTGACCATTGCCCTGCTGACGCTGCGTACGGCACTCTTCTCTCCACTCGTTCCACATACGTCTCACTGTTGAAGCAGCGTGCCCCGTACGAGCAGCAGTGTTACGGAATGACGGACGCGCCTCCCGCAGACCAATCATTCTGCTCCGTTCGAATGCACTCACTCCACCTTGTGATATCAACCAGGCATAGTGGCAGTTGGTTACACATCTCAATTTCCTATGATGGCTCCGCACCGACTGAGCATCGCACAACACTGACCTGTACGGCGACACAAAAGATGACGCTGTCCAGCCCACATGAAAGCCACCTGGCTGTCATTTAAATCACTTATTATGGTTCCACTGTTCTACATGTCCTCTTGTCATAGCGTATTGCAGACCACTGCCTGAGTGTTTCACTTTCTACACTTTGTGTGGTTCCGCTGAAATGCTTATCAGATCCATATCTAAGCATGTAGTAGACTTAATGACAGTTTGATGTTTATTGCACGCTGCCTCCATGGTACTGCAATCTCAATGGCCAGCAGTATACTATTCGTGCTTATTTAATAACCAATGAAAGCCGTTCACGATGTTGTTTTCCACTTTAGGAACTCTATAAGAAGTATTGTGCCCATGTTACAGTGTCAGCTGCTGGAGCATAGGAACAGCTGATCTCCATCTGACGAGTGGGTGATACAGCCGTCAGCAGCAGCTGGCGCCCATCTGCATCTCGAGCCCAGCCTAATATGGACGGGCAAATTGGCGACAGCTGCAGCTGTAAAGGTCACCGTTATTTACGGAACTGTTTCCAAGGATATTGAGGGATGTGAACTATCACCTTGATCGGATAACGTAATACTTGTCGCAGTTTCTTCCGTGAGGTGGAAGCCGACCAGACCTGGACTGAGTCGACCTACATCTACATCTACATCCATACTTCGCAAGCCACCTGACGGTGTGTGGCGGAGGGTACGTTGAGTACCTCTATCGGTTCTCCCTTCTATTCCAGTCTCGTATTGTTCGTGGAAAGAAGGATTGTCGGTATGCCTTTGTGTGGGCTCTAATCTCTCTGATTTTATCCTCATGGTCTCTTCGCGAGATATACGTAGGAGGGAGCAATATACTGCTTGACTCCTCGGTGAAGGTATGTTCTCGAAACTTTAACAAAAGCCCGTACCGAGCTACTGAGCGTCTCTCCTGCAGAGTCTTCCACTGGAGTTTATCTATCATTTCCGTAACGCTTTCGCGATTACTAAATGATCCTCTAACGAAGCGCGCTGCTCTCCGTTGGATCTTCTCTCTCTCTTCTATCAACCCTATCTGGTACGGATCCCACACTGCTGAGCAGTATTCAAGCAGTGGGCGAACAAGCTTACTGTAACCTACTTCCTTTGTTTTCGGATTGCATTTCCTTAGGATTCTTCCAATGAATCTCAGTCTGGCATCTGCTTTACCGACGATCAACTTTATATGATCATTCCATTTTAAATCACTCCTAATGTGTACTCCCAGATAATTTATGGAATTAACTGCTTCCAGTTGCTGACCTGCTATATTGTAGCTAAATGATAAGGGATCTTTCTTTCTATGTATTCGCAGCACATTACACTTGTCTACATTGAGATTCAATTGCCAATCCCTGCACCATGCGTCAATTCGTTGCAGATCCTCCTGCATTTCAGTACAATTTTCCATTGTTACAACCTCTCGATATACCACAGCATCATCCGCAAAAAGCCTCAGTGGACTTCCGATGTCATCCACAAGGTCATTTATGTATAGTGTGAATAGCAACGGTCCTACGACACTCCCCTGCGGCACACCTGAAATTACTCTTACTGGTTTCTCTCATTTCATAGAAAGTGTACTGCACCCATTTGATCGATAAGACGTCCTTTTTAAGCCTCGGATGCACGTACTAAAACGTGGAGGAGGATAAATGTTGACAGGATTCGCATAGATGAGATGTACATAGCATGTTTGCCTAATTCTTCCCCTCCCTCCGTAGCCCTCCACATCTCGATTAACACGGACGAGGGCGGAAGGAGGAGTCCATTCATTACGAACTGAACATGTCAGTGACCACAACCTACGTTCTACTACGTGCAATAACCACTCCCAGATGGCAGGTAAAAGCACTGACAACACTAGCAGTGGAGGGAATGTAAAGCCTGGCGGCGACTCAGTGCAGTCGTTGTCGTAGTGCGGGAACAGTGCAATAGGGCATGGTCATTCACCTTTGGGCATAGTTTGTTCACGTGACGCCGTGGTTAAATACACCGTGCATGGCAGAATGGTGCAATCCCAAACCGACGCTGAGGCAGCTGAGGTGTACAATGGGCCATAGGTAGCAAGGGCGAGCGACGGCTACGTAGATGTGCAAGTGCGAATAGACGCACAACTGTTGACCGGCTGACAGACCAGATGAACCGAGGAGCTACCAAAAGTGTCTCCTCAACGACCGCTCAGCGAACGTTTCTGCTTATCGGCCTCTGCAGCAGTCCCCTGGTTTTTGGTCACGGGTTCGAATCCCGCCGCTGCTCAAATTTAGCTTAATAATCAGCATTGGCAGCCGAAGACCTCCGGCATAAGAAATCACCCTCGTTCTGCCGTCGGCCTTGTCAAAAAGGGCGGAGGAGCGGACAAAGTTTCAGGACACTCCCTTGCCCTTGGGGTCAGAAATTGCCCCTGTAATTGATTACCTTTCCATTGGCTAAAGATTTCGTAGTAGTCCCCCATTCTGATCTTCGGAAGGGAACTGCCGAGGGGAAGGTGATGATCAGAGAAATATTGAATTACCAACGAAAGGATAATGCTCTACGAGTCGGGGCGTGGAATGTTAGAAGTTTAAAGGTGGTAGGGAAGCTATAAAATCTGAAAATGGAAACTCAAAAGCTCATTGAAGATATAGTGAAGGTCATTGACGTGAAATGGAAAGAGGGCATGGGTTTCTTGTCAGATGAGTATAGGGTAGTATAATAGCAACAGAAAATGTTGTAGTCTGGAACCGCGCGATCGCAACGGTCGCAGGTTCGAATCCTGCCTCGGACATGGATGTGTGTGATGTCATTAGGTCAGTTAAGCTTAAGTAGTTCTAAGTTCTAGGGGACTGATTACCACAGAAGTCCCATAGTGCTCAGAGCCATTGAACCATTTGAAAATGGTGCAACGGAAATAGAGTTCATTGTGAATATGAAGGTAGAGCAGAGAATGTGTTTCTGTGAACAGTTCAGTAATAGGATTGTTCTTGTCAGAACAGATAGCAAACCAACACTGACAACGGTAGTTCAGGTATACATATCGACGTCGCAAGCCTTACATGAAGAGACAGAGAAACTATCTGAGGATATTGGACGGGTAATCCAGTTCGTAAACAGAGATTAAATTCTAATTGCCATGCGGGACTGAAATGCTGTTGTAGGGGAAGGAATACAAGAAAGGCTTACGGGAGACTATGGGTTTCCTACTAGTAATGAGAGAGGAGAACGACTAAATGACTTCTGCAATAAATTTCAGCTAGTAAGAGCGAATACTCTATTCGAGAACCACAAAAAGAGGAGGTACACTTGGGAAAGGCCGGGAGATACGGCAAGATTCCAGTTAGATTACATCATGGCCAAACAGAGAGTCAGAAACCAGATAGTGGATTGTAAGGGGTACCCAGAAGCAGATATAGACCAAGATCACAAATTAATAGTGGTGAAGAGTAGGCTGAAGTTTAAGAGACTAGTCAGGAAGAGTCAATGGACAAAGAAGTGGGATACGCAAGTACTAAGGAATGAAGAGACACGCTTGAAGTTATCTGAGGCTATAGATACTGCGATAAAGATTCAGTAGGAAGTTCGGTTGAAGTGAAATCTCTGACAAGGCTAATCATAGAAATACGATAGAAAAACATAGGTACAAAGAAATTAAGTGCGAAGAAACCATGGGTAACACAAGAAATACTTCAGTTGATCGATGAAAGAAAGTAGAAAATGTTCAGAGAAATTCAGGAATACAGAAATATAAGTCGCTGAGGAATGAAATAAATAGAAAGTGCACGGAAGGTAAGACGAAACCGCTGCATGAAAAATTTGAAGAAATCGGAAAAGGGATTGCTGTCTGAAGGACTTAGTCAGCACATAGAAAAGTCAAAACAACCTTCCCTGAAATTAAAAGCAAGGGTGTTAACTTTAAGGGTGCAGTGGGGATTCCACTTTTAAATGCAGAGGAGAGACAGGTCGGAAGAGCACACTGAAAACCTCTATGAGGGGCGATTCGTATAATGTCATAGAAGAAGAAACAGGATTCTATATAGGGGATCCGTTTTTAGAATGAGAATTTAAGTGGGCCTTGGAGGACTTAAGAACAAATAAAGCACTAGGGATAGATATCATTCCAGCAGAGTTTCTAAAATCATTGGGGGAAGTGACAGTAAAACGAGTATTCACTTTCGTGTGTAGAATATATGCGTCTGTCGATACACTCTCTCACTTTGGAAGAAATATCATCCACACAACTACGAAGAGCTGAGAAGCACAATAATTATCATACCGCTAGCTTAACAGCTCATACGTCGAAATTGCTGACAAGGATGATATACAAAAGAATGGGAAAGGAAATGAGGATGTGTTAGATGCCGATCAGTTTGGCTTTATGAAAGGTAAAACGCCAGAGAGGCAATTCTAAGGTTGCGGTTAATAATGGAAGCAAGAGTAAAGAAAACTCAAGACACGTTCATAGAATTTGTCGACCTGGAAAATGTGTTCGACAATGTAAAATGAAGCAACATGTTCGAAATTCTGAGAAAAATAGGGGTAAGCTGTAGGGGAAGATGGGTGATATACAATACGAATAAGAACCAAGAGGGAACTACAAAACTGAAAGACCAAGAACGAAGTTCTCGGATTAGCAAGGGTGTAAGACAAGATTGTGATCTTTCGCCCCTACTGTTCAATCTGTACACCGAAGAAGCAATGATGGAAATAAACGAAAGGTTCTAGAGTGGCATTAAAATTCGAGGTGAGAGGATATCAACGATAAGATTCGTTGATGACGTTGCAATCCTCAGTGAAAGTGAATAAGATCTGCTGAATGGAAGGAACAGTCTAATGAGTATGGAATATGAATTAAGAATTAATCAAACCAGAACGAAAGTAATGATAAGTAACAGAAATGAGAACAGCAAGAAACTTAACACCAGGATTATTGGTCTTGAAGTAGATGAAATTTGCTACCTTGGCAGAAAAATAGCCAATGATGGACGGAGCAAGGACTTAAAAAGGAGACTAGCATTGTCAGAAAGGACATTCTTGGCCAGTAGAACTATCAAACATAATACTTAATTTAAGGAAGAAATTTCCTAGAATGTACGTTCTGAGCACAGAATTGCTTGTTAATGAAACATGGGTTGTGGGAAAACAGGTACAGAGGTGAGTCAAAGCATTTGAGACTTGGTGCTGCAGACGAATGCTGAAAATTCGGTGGACTGATAAGCTAAGGATGTAGAGATTCTCCGCAGAATCGGAGAGGAAATGTATGTATGTAAAACTCCTTCAGGACGAAGGGATAGGATGATAGGACATCTTTGAAGACATTAGGGAACAAGGTCCATGATACTAGAGGCAAAGTAGAGGGTCAAAACTGTAGAGGAAGACAGATTCGAATGCACGCAGCAAATAACTGAGAACGTAGGTTGCAAGTACTACGCTGAGATGAAGAGGTTGACAAAGGATAGGAATTCGTGGCGGGCCGCATAACACCGATGATCAAAAAGAAAAAAAAAAAAGAAAGAGATGATCCATATGTTAGCAATAGACATTTGAATCAATTATACTCCACAAGCTTTTCTTAATTACCGCCGCAGAGTGTCCACCAATGCTCAAATTTTTATTTGGAATTATAATACTCAAGGCAGAGGGTAGTGTCGTGTCGTGTGTGGATGGATGTTTGGAGAAGGGATTTGTGAAGGGTGATGAGGAAAGCGGTTCCGATCCAAGACTCAGGAAATGGTTGGAGAGGAATGGAGGCGAAGGGAGCCCTGACAGGGGGAGGTTGATGCGGATCTCCCAGATCTGGTAGGAAGGTTATGTGTCTGATTGGATTTCTTGCTCGGGCAACGGAAGACGATTAAAGTTTTGGCGGGAGGGGGTCGAGAATATGGAAGTGTAGTGTTGGGGGAATTTGGTGGTAGATGCGCAGCAGAGTACCGCGATTTGTGAGCAGGGTGTCGATTAAGGGGTATGTGGTAGCTAGTCTACAGAACCTATGTAAAACTAATTCTTTTCTTTATCGTTACATCATCCCCACCTGCACTCCCTGCCCCATATGGGCAGAGGATGGGCTGTCGGCGGATACGATTTGCCGCTCTTCAGCTACCTGAAAGGAAAATTTTAAAAAAACGTAATATAAAAGATGGACATGGCTGTTGACAAAAATACACATTTTGTACAATAAAAAGGCAGGTCGTCAGTTGCACAAGGTGAAACGGAACTGTCCTATTTGCCATTAAGTTTGTCACGAAGTTGTGACCATAAATGTTAATGAAGTTCCGAATTTGATAAATGTACTCAATCTTTATAGTACCGATGTAATCACATTCTTTATAAGACTGTTCAAAAATGGTTCAAATGGCTCTGAGCACTATGCAACTTAACTTCTGTGGCCATCAGTCCCCTAGAACTTAGAACTACTTAAACCTAACTAACCTAAGGACATCACACACATCCATGCCCGAGGCAGGATTCGAACCTGCGACCGTAGCGGTCGCTCGGTTCCAGACTGTAGCGCCTAGAACCGCACGGCCACTCCGCCCGGCTATAAGACTGTGTTCGAGACCAGAGATGTTGGTCAGAGTAACTCAGAGAGTAGAGGCGGCAGTGTGTGTTGGACAATCTGGAAATGTACTTGCATTAAAAAGGGTGGGAGCTGACCAGCAGTGCAGTGGAGGCAGCCTTATTTAAAAAAGAATTTAATAATAATATGTTTTTGAGAAAAGATGTTGCTCAAATGAGATTATATTAACGGAAGAATGGCAAAGACCAAATTTTAAGAAAATCAAATTTATCTTATATTTGTAATTGTTTATCTTCTTATTGTCATAACATTGCGGATTGTTAAAGTTTGCTGTAGAAAATTTATAATGCACCATACAGTCTTATAGTTGAAAGAAGTGTCAAGGAAGGATACTGTAACGTGAGAATTGCGAAGAAATATTTTGCTAACGTGTCTAGGTGTGAGAACTTTATGGAAAGGTGTATTGTTGCCAAGGCTTAATGAAGCATAATTTAATTGGAGTCTTTGTTGTCATTTATTAGTCGTTTAGATTAGTTCCCCATTTAACTTACTTTCACAGTCGCAATGAGGAGCCACTGTTTGCACCAGGAGGTGAAATGATGGGAATGGAGCTGGAGGGATAGTTGGGATCCTACCACTAACGTTTGCTCAGCCCATAGAACAACGCCGACTCCATAACAAAAACGAGAAAAGGCAAAGAAAGAACACGAAGTGAATTTAGTTTGATAAATTTTTGCCATGGGAAATGACAATGCCTAGCCACTATTCTCTGATAGGGTCGTCACTGTCGCCCTGCCGGCCGGTGTGGCCGTGCGGTTCTAAGCGCGTCAGTTTGGAACCGCGTGACCGCTACGGTCGCAGGTTCGAATCCTGCCGCGGGCATGGATGTGTGTGGTGTCCTTAGGTTAGTTAGGTTTAAGTAGTTCTAAGTTCTAGGGGACTGATGACCTCAGTAGTTAAGTCCCATAGTGCTCAGAGCCATTTGAGCCACTGTCGCCCTCTTGTGCACAGGTGGCTTTGCGCACCGGCTGCGCCTCCCAGCGCCCCGTGGCATTCTCGGTGGTGGCGCCACGGGCGGCGGCAGCGGCAGCGCGGCGATATGGCGGTTATTTAGCAAAGCAGGAACCTGCTGGCCGCCTGAGTGATCCAGGGCGAGCCTAGTGAAAGTGGACGGCTGCCTGTGCTGTACTGCTCCGCGCGACAACTCGTGCCGTGTCTAATGTATGCCCACAACCAGTTACGGCTTGTCACTGGAATGAATGCACAGTCGACGGCACGCTTGTAACGCTCTCATAGCGGCGCTACTGTGTCTCATTGCAATGGGACGTGCTTTTGAGCCTTAGCTACATATTTACCTGTCCATTACACAGGGGGAGCTAACTGCCTAATTATAAAAGACTTCTGGTATCCGAGTGCCGCGCCTGGACTACAGTAGGCTGCAGTTTCTGCAAATGTGATTTCCAAAAGCACTGCACAGTATAAGCACTGTTATTTTTTGTTAATGATACCGTCTAGATCTGTGGTCGTCAAAATGTGGTCCGCAGGCCGTACGGGGCCCGAATCAAATTCTCGTGTAGTCTGTGGTTCTCATCCCTACTTTTCAATATGCGTCTAGCAACTAACAGCTGAATCCAAAATCGTTAAGTGACGTAAAGAGCTTTTTAAGAGTCTAGTTTTCCTTTTCAGCAACAAAGAAAATTACAGAGATAATAATATTTTAAGACGTGCTTCGCTGTAACTGACGTTGCTGAATGCCACCATAATATAAGTGAAGTTGGTCGCTTACCCCAGGGCAGAGAAATAAATAGCGCGGCCATTGCAGGGGGGCGCAGCCCCGAACCTCTAGCGGTCAGAAAAATGGTACCGAGTCCTTCCAAGCCCGCAAGTGTCTGAGAAACGATGGCACCGAATCCTCCCGTTTGAAGCAGGTAGCAGTTCATAACGTTATGAATACTCCAAGCAGACGAAGGAAAGCATATGAAGTTATAGTGGAAGATGTAAAAAATTTTCGCGTGTATTGTGAGTATGTTTAAAAGTTTTGTATTTAATCTTATTTAGATAAAGTCAGCCGGCGCAGCGCCAGCCATTAAGTCCCGTTCAAAGCGTGCACAAGTGAATCAATATTTTTTGTTCAAAACATGTGAGGGGTAGGGGAAGGAGATAAGGAACATGGCAGAGATAATTATATTACTGTCTATAACACAACATACAATGTGTCAGTTTGGGAGGATTCGGTCCTGTTATCTGCTTACCTACCTGGTTTCGGGAATATTCCTGCAGGGGTTGCTAATGTGAGAGAGAGAATGCTTTATTGTTTGTCTTCCAGTACTACCGACTGAGGGGTGCGTGTGACTCTTATCAGCCATCTGTTATGGTA
Organism: Schistocerca piceifrons; assembly: GCF_021461385.2. Taxonomy (NCBI): domain Eukaryota; kingdom Metazoa; phylum Arthropoda; class Insecta; order Orthoptera; family Acrididae; genus Schistocerca; species Schistocerca piceifrons. The sequence continues at coordinate 526,072,198 of NC_060141.1, forward strand.
AACGTTTTCACGCAGGAGTAACATGGACTGGTGGCCCGCCCGGTTGGCCGTGCGGTCTCACGCACATCTTTCCGGGCGGGAAGGAGCGCCTGGTCCCCGGCACGAATCCGCCCGGTGGATTAGTGTCGAGGTCCGATGAACCGGCCAGTCTGTGGATGGTTTTTAGGCGGTTTTCCATCTGCCTCGGCGAAAGCGGGCTGGTTCCCCTAATTCCGCCTCAGTTACACTATGTCGGCGATTGCTGCGCAAACAAGTTCTCCACGTACGCGTACACCACCATTACTCTACCACGCAAACATAGGGGCTACACTCGTCTGGTGTGAGACGTTCCTTGGGGGGTCCACCAGGGGCCGAACCGCACAATAACCTTGGGTTCCGTGTGGGGCGGCGGAGGGGTGAAGTGGACTGCGGTAGTCGTCGTGGGGTTGTGGACCGCTGCGGCTGCGGCGGCGACGGAGCCTCTTCGTCGTTTCTAGGTCCGTGGTTTACATACGACATACATACAATACAACATGGACTGCTGACTGAGCATTACAGACAGGTTATCTTCAAATACCGTAATTATTTGTAGCAGGGAATATGAAAATACACTAACGCATTTGTAATACAACTCAGTGGTGAGAAGAAAAGTGACAATCAAAAGATTTAGGAAACATCTGTGATCGTGTCCCGCGCATTAATATAAGTTCAAAAAAAAAAAAAAAAATGGTTCAAATGGCTCTGAGCACTATGGGACTTAACATCTATGGTCATCAGTCCCCTAGAACTTAGAACTACTTAAACCTAACTAACCTAAGGACATCACACAACACCCAGCCATCACGAGGCAGAGAAAATCCCTGACCCCGCCGGGAATCGAACCCGGGAACCCGGGCGTGGGAAGCGAGAACGCTACCGCACGACCACGAGATGCGGGCAGTTCAAAAATGGCTCTGAGCACTGTGGGACTTCACATCTGAGGTCATCAGTCCCCTAGACTTAGAACTGCTTAACTCTAACAAACCTAAGGACATCACGCACATCCATGCCAGAGGCAGGATTCGAACCTGCGACCGCAGCAGCAGTGCGGTTCCGGACTGAAACGCCTAGAACCGCTCGGTCACAGCGGCCGGCTTAATATGAGTACAATTGTTTCTATCACTCAGTTTAACATCTGCCAACATAGAAAACAGAACAACACTTCGTTAGGTAATTACAGCGTCACAACTTTAGGGTTACTGACGGTGGCAACAATCTGTAACTGAATGGTCGACATGAAGTGTTTCGAATAGTGGCGAATGTTAACAAACATTTCACATCTTGGCTGGCGGCCAACTTATCAGGCTCCTACTATAGCTAGTTCTATTAGGGGTTCACAAAATACTAATTTTTGTAGGTTACCAATTCATAATGAGGTCGATACATATACGGCCTGATGCGGTGTCAGTATTGGGCCTTGAAAAAAATAGTTTGACGAGCTCTGATCTAGATCATTTAAAATATTTTTATTACTCTTTTGTTTCAGGTACTCCCATCATCAGATTCAAAACTTAGGACTTGTGATACAAAACTTATGCCGAAGTGCGCAGTTCTTACACAAAAGTGAGGCGTCACCAGCTAGTACGCAGTCGCTAGTTTCAGGTTATTAGTTCGCAACTGCCAGTTCCCGTGTCAAAGCAGGGCATCACCTGCTAGTAGACAGTAGTCATTTTTAGACTGCCACTTAGCAAACGGTAGTCTATATGTCAGACTGAGGCGTCCCCTCTAAGTAGGCAGTTGCCAAGTGCAAGATTCCAGCTGGCAGTTCCTATGTCAAAGCAGTGTGTCACCTGCTAGAACACAGTTGCGAGTTGGCTGTTGCCGCTCGACATCTCACTTTTACTTAGATTTTATTGCAAGTGGCAGTTAATTTTGTTTCACAGATTGTAAGTTTTGGATTTGATGATGGCAATAGCAGAAACATGTTACTGATGTAATACACAAAACTTATGGGTGCACAGTTCCGGGCCGCGCCGTAGATTTTTTCGTGAAAAATTAAAGATCAAATTGGAACAAATGATTCATATTAAGGAGCAGTTTAATTTATAAATCTGTTTAAGACAATAGTTATAGTAATAAGTATAATATTTACAGAACGGATAAATGACAACTTTGGCTGTTGCTGTCAACCACATAATCACTTTGCAGGTTTTTTTTTTCATTTCCCTTTCCATGCAAACTTTTCTCCGGCTCCCGTCTCCTATAGTTCTGAGCGTATTTAAGAGTCACACGAGACTTCTTTCAATTTAATAGCGTTTTTCTTATAAGTTACGGTGAATATTTTTATTATCTCACTTTAAGTCGTAGTTGTGCTCTGCTAGCTCCTCATAATGCCACCCGAATCAATGTCTTAGTTAAACTCGTTTTTATGCTACAGCATTTTATAACTGTACACAGAAATAATTCGTAACAACTACGCGAATGCGCCTACACAAGTACGATGACGTCACAGGCAAAACAAATATTGTGCGACGAACACGTGCAGACACGATCTATCCGTTATGGACTTAGTCATTTTTTATGTATTATTAGTGTCATAGTTATTAGCTACTCAAATCAGACGGTATTTTGTTGAATAAGGAAGGTCAACCAAAGAGCAAATGTTTTCACTTCAAAAATACATTAAGCGATCTAGACCACATAATTCGCTAAAGTTCATAAAAATTAGAGACTGATTTAAGGAATTTATTTCCTTTATTAACTGTTGGACATTCCAGTGATACTGTGCAGTGTCTTTTTCTTCTTCTTCTTCTTCCACAGAGTTTGTCTAACAATGCAGCGGCGGTCTCTTTCAACGAAAACCCGTGTTTTGCAATTGTATCTTGGTCTGCGCGAAGTACGTGCCCCTGCTACCTTAGACAGACGGCTTTCTCTCATATTCTCAACAATAGATGCCACTCCGCAACGTCTACATAATTTGTGTATCAGCTGTTTTGTGACGTTCATATCCAATCGATGCTTCTAACATTTCGGTAGGCGTGAATCTCCAGCACACTGATAGCCACAGTATCAATTGGTGGCTTAGGTGCAATGCAAAAACAAAGAGGAGGTATGAACGTTTTAGGGAAAACTAAGCTGTAAATTCAAAGATGCTAGTTTAAATTGCCTTAAGAGAAGCAGAATAAGGTTTTGAAATGGCAAAAATACTATTTCTGAGAGCTCTACTGGTTAATGCCGACCGCATTATTTTCTATTAAGAACGAATTCCTCTTATAAATGCAGTGCGTCGAAAATCCCTTGAGCAGAAACTTGCCCCTTACTCAAAAAAGTAAAAAATAAACAACTGCAAACAAGATATATGAACCTATCTACAGCACTATAGTCACGAATCTCGATCTGTCTCACTTTATCAATAAAGTGACGCGCTTGGAGTAACAAGGCATCTGAAAACGAAGAAAGTGATACATTTAGCTTGGCTTCATTAAGTATAATGAGCGGTAGACAACCATAACGAGGTCACTCCGGTGTTTACTGATTATTAAAAATTCTTATCATTCCATGTCACATCGAACGGACCTGGTAAATCAAATTTATTCACGACAGGTACCTAGCTAGATCTACAATCGTACAGAGGGCTCAATTTTAATCTCTCAAGTAGCGTGGACAGAGTCAAGTCATTGCTTCATCTTCTTTTAAATTTTACATAAATCAGGTGGCAAAATGCCCACCACCAAAAATAGCCGTTCCACAACTTACACTTTTCCCTCCTTGAGTTCTTCTTGTTGACGACTTAAAAAGTCCTAGTTTTAACTGGTATACTGCCTGACATAAAAAGCGAAAGCACCGAGAAGACATGGTTGACGTCAATGTAACTTCGAGCACGTACAGACCGTCAGCGGATATGTGATCACTGTGAAGTGAAGCCACATACTCGTCTGAGACAGCATGATGAGCACCTGATAGAGTTTGAAACAGGCGTCACTGTGAGGGACCACTAGTCGAATCATACAACATGCAGATTTATAGGGCGTTTGGATGTGACAGTGGCTCGAAGTAGGACCGCATGGGAACGAGACGGCAGACACACTCATCGTCAAGGTTCCGATCGACTGCGTGACCACCACAAGCAACGATCACTGTACTGTGCATGAAGCACATCGTAACCGCCTTATATCTGCGCCTGCCATCTGAGAATAAGAATATTCTGTGTCATACCGCACCGCTGGTCGGAGACTAACGGCAGCAGGACTTGGGAATTACCATCCAACATGTGCGATACCGCTAATGCCACGACACAAAGAGCAGCATTTAGAGTGGTGCCTGTGATCGGAATTTTATTTACTTGTTTATTGCAAATTTAAAGACCTGATATTTTAAAGCAAGTTGTACAGGGTGACACAGAATAATGGGAATGTTTGAAATGAGTGGTGGCAGCCATGGGCAGGTGTCAGTTAGCGAATGAAAAGTCCGCCGTTTCAGTAATCATGGATAGGCGGAACGGACTACGGCGTGCGTTAGCCTTAAAATTGTCTTGTAACAACAATGATAGTTTGGTAGCGGCGCAGAGGGAGTTTCGACGTTTTTATGATTTAGGACGTCATGATGCCGTCTCGTCGAAACACGCGATAAAATGTTGGATTTATAACTTTGTAGAGACTGGATCTGCCCTCAAGAAGACCACCAAGAAGTGTGCAGTCTCCAGCGATCATTGATGTTGTACGCGAGTCTGTCTTACGGAACCCACGACGTTCAGTTCGTCAGCAAGCAGCAGTCGTTGGAATGTCCCGGAAGAGTGTTCGCAGAATTCTTCATTTTGATTTAAAATTTCATCCGTACAAACTACAGATGGTGCGACAACTGAAGGACAACGATTACCGGTTACGATTAGGATACTGTCTACAAAAGATAACAAAAACAACAATGAAGATGAATTTCTAAACAAGTGGTGGATATCAGATGAGGCACATTGTCATATCACACGTTATGTGAGTAAACAGACCTACCGTTATTGGACAAACACAAATCCTAATAACGTTCCTGAGCGCCCTTTACACGCTAGCAAAGTGACAGTATGGTGTGGTGTTTCATCACATGGGATTATCGGACAGTATTTTTTAGCAAATGAACAGGGAAACACAATAACTGTCAATGACGACCGTTACGTCGAGATGTTGCGAACTTTCGTTACACCTGCACTGAACAACTTTCCAAACGTTCAAGTAGCCTGGTTTCAACAGGACAGAGAGACAACACACACTGTACGGCAATCAATGGCATATCTACGAGAATTGTTTGGCCACCGTGTAATCTCATGATTCGGTAACATTCCCTGGTCCCCCTAGATCGCCAGATTTATCCGTTTGTGATTTTTTTCTTGTAGGGCTACCTCAAGGACAAAGTCTACACGACCCGACCAAGCACCCTGTATGAGTTAAAACAGAGAATTCGAGATGCACTCCACGGCATCCCAGCTGAGATGTTTCAGCGGTCAATGAGGAATCTCAACAACAGATATCACGAATGTATTCGTACAGGAGAACGCCATCTAAAGGACGTAATTTTTTAAAGAATGATAAATGCCATCAATGTTTCGTAAGTGGCAAAGTTGTAAGGTATCAATTACTATGAATGCAATTTCTATCTTTCATCAGTTCTAGTTTTATTGGATTGTGGAAATGTTCCCGTTTTTCTGTGTTACCCTGTACATATTACAGTTTTCGCTTGTGATTGTTTTTGTAGTTTTTTGTTTTGTTTTTATTTTAACACGGAATAACTAATTTTTAAAATAACAAATAATTTAAGGCTGCAATATAGATAAAATTTTGTTGTCTTCAGAAGAATGTAAAATGATGACAGGGTAAAGGGGACATTTGTTAGTGCCATCGCCGATTATCAATGGCGGTGAATACGTCGGAATGGTTTCTTCGAGCTGTTGACCGCCAATCACAACGAAATAATTCATTGTTAGTAATAGAGAGACGGTTTGTGAGCGGAAAGCGTGGACCGCTGATGGATGGCGTCGCATTACGTTCAGCGATGAATCGCGGTTCTGCTCTGCCCTGGATGACGAAATAACGGTTACCCACCGACATCTTGTGTCCTCATGTGTTAACCTATCATCCAATAGTACTGTGCTGCCATTTTTCAAGAGGACAATTCTCTTCCACACATGGCCGGTGTGTCTATGAACTGTGTACGTGATGTTGAGGTACTCTCACGGCCAGCAAAATCCACAGATCTGTCCCTGGTAGATGTGTGTGACCAGCTTGGACGTCAGCTCCGTCCCAGTTCCAATAGTCAGGATATGATAGGATATTATGGACCAGTTGTAACATTATGGGGACCAGTTGTAACATTATGGGCCATATGCTTCATGAGAGGATGCAACGGTTTTATGATGACATCCTTCCCAATCGAATCAGTGTATGCATCTGGGCAGAAAGGGTGCAACGTCTTATTGGTAAGCTGGTTTATACTGCCAACTTATTTGCAAATTTCACTCGACATTACAACTACTGAATATTTCAACCCGTGAAGTTTAGTTTTCTTGGCTCTGAGCACAATACGACTTAACTTCTGAGGTCATCAGTCGTCTAGAACTTAGAACTAATTAAACGTAACTAACCTAAGGACATCACACACATCCATGCCCGAGGCAGGAGTCGAACCTCCGACCGTAGCGGTCGCTCGGCTCCAGACTGTAGCGCCTAGAACCGCTCGGACACTCCGGCCGGCGTTTAGTTTTCTTGTATTTCAGGACTAACAGTACGGTCTTTCATAAACAACAATTACAGGTATTGTTGCTGAAGAATGAAATCAGCCACAAATACTTTTATGTAGCTTTATTTGATGCCATTACCGGCTTCGGGCAATCACGTTCATCTTCAGATGGATAATTTTTCCAATAACATTAATGTGCTTGTCGGCAGCGTGTCGTCTGTTCCTGCACTGCACAAAAATATTTGAGTATTTAGCACCAGGTAACATGTTCTTTGGATAGCAAAAACATGTTGCTGTGTCTATATTTGATTGGATATAATATGGAAGTTGTATAGACATACGTATGTTCCAGTGATCGGCGTTTCATCGTGATCTGTTTCAGTTCCAAAATGCAATCACAACAGCATGTTTTTGCTGACTAAACAACACATGAAGTAGCGCTAAATACTCAAATATTCTTGTGCAGTCCACGAGTGGAAGTCATGCTGCTGACAAACATATTAATCTAACTGGAAAAGTTAACCATCTAAATATGGAGATGACAGCGTGAAACAGGTCGTGACATAAAATAAAGCTTTGCGAAAGAATTTTTGACTGTGTGTATTCGACATGCATAATCGTTAAAGGCCACAGAGCTCCAAGACGGATAAAATAACATTAACAGCATCTTTGTTCCAGAATTAATTTTTCACTCTGGAGCGCAGTGTGCGACGTTTAGCATCTGGACAGGAGAAAGGATATCAGCAATATATGGCTTAAGCACAACCTAGCAATAGTACAATTAACGCTTTCACGATCGGATGTCTTAGCTGCTTCTGGGTTACGGTAAGATGCGGCGTAACCGCGAGTATCTCTGAAGATTTCTACCACATCGCTGTACGAAACGTTAGGAACGGAAAAGCATACAACCCGGAAGACTCGCCAGCAGCTAAACTACGAATTTCCAGAGTTTCTCGTTCTAGGCTCAGACAGTCTTAATCTGGAGTTTCAACAACTATTATATAAGACAAATAATTTGAAACAGCACCCAGCCACGAGTGTGAGTTGAAGAAGTTTATTTGCATCAAATCATTACTGGTTTCGGATTTATCACAGATCCATTTTAGGTGGCCCATTGATTTGTCAGGGCCCGCCGGCCGGTGTAGCCGTGCGGTCTGGGCGCTTCAGTCTGTAACCGCGTGACCGCTCCGGTCGCAGGTTCGAATCCTGCCTCGGACATGGATGTGTGTGATGTCCTTAGGTTAGTTAGGTTTAAGTAGTCTAAGTTCTAGGGGACTGATGACCACAGAAGTTAAGTCCCATAGTGCTCAGAGCCATTTGAACCAATTTTGTCAGGGTCTCGTTTGTCTTCGTTCAAACTTCGGTAGACGTATAAGGGCTGTTCATCTTTGCTTCACAGAACCATACTTGAAGTGCTTTTAACGTTAAAAAAAATTGGCGGAAGCTTCAGTGGTGAGTATTTCTGTGCGACGAATTCGTCAACAATTTGCTTCATAATTTTTAAAGTTAAGACACTTTCATATCTGCACTATATGGATGATATTAAATTTGCCGGAAACTGATTGAACACACGCCATTCCATGTGTTATTGCAGTACACAGGGTCAACATTTACAAAACGTCTCCCAGCTTTACATAAGTAACAAAATTTACTCTTTCAAAGATGTTAGAGTAGTAAAGATGTTAAGTTACAGATGCTGTATAGAGTATATGGCTCATTGTCAGTAAAGTATTTCATTGCTCGAGCGATTAATTAATTTAAACGTCAAAAACACAAGTACAATTATGTACAATAAATACTAATATGCCATTTATTGAGTGGCTTTGGTTATAGAAACAAATATAATACATAAACAATAACAGGTTCATAGGTGTCAAGTATCTACTCACATCTGGTGTGTCTTGTACTGTGATCAGATAAAATATTTGTAGCACCAGCACTGCACATAGGTATTAGATGGCCAACTCTGTGAAGGGTGCAAGAACAAAAAAAGTGTTTTTTCCTTTGTTGTGACATTAATAAAACTACAAACACCGAATCTAAATTTGCATTCTATATTATACATAGTATTATGGTATATTTTACTGGTTAGCCATTTATAATGTAATAGATCTGCTGAAAATATGAAACTGTTAATTTGTTTGGTTTAAATAAACTTTTTAAAAAATCCTTGTGGCTTGTTGTTGATTTAAATCATAAATCTTATTATTGTATAAAAGCCATAACGCCTACTTTCGACAAGACAGCTTTATGTTATAAGAATTTACGTGCTTCCTTTATTAATCTATGACATAGAGTTTGTTTGATGTATAGTGTAAAGGTTGTAGGAATCGTGCAAATTTTTATAAGTGGGTAGAGCAGTCAAAAATGGTCGAGACTCAGTGACTGACGAACACCGTTCTGGCCGACCAGTTGCAGTTTCAACTCCCTCTCTTAAAAGTCGAATTGATGACATTATTCGTGCTGACCACCGTGTCGCTGTGGACAGTTGATAAGGTTCAAGATAGTACTGATACAGTTCATAACATTATCTGTAACAAGCTGAAGTACCGCAAAATATGTGCAAGATGGGTCCCAAACGAGTTGACGCGGCTACGCAAGGAAACAAGGTTGCGAGTGTGCACAGAGCGAATACATGCAGCACTAGTGCAGGTAAAGACAAATCTTTCTAGGTCCAGGTTAATACTTAATGCAAAAATTCTACAGATACTTTAACCTAAAAAATACACGCTCCAGTAGTATAATAGATCAAGGTTAACAGACAATGATGTTTTAAAAAGATGTCTAAACCTAGAAAATATGTGCACCAGTAGTGCAAGTAAAAGCAAGTCCAGGTTCTCAGAAACAGAACAAGGTAAAATGGATGCACTCTTAGAATCAAATAAATGTTTAATTGGAGAATATCTCTACTACTGTAATGCTGACCCACATTAAGGACTTAGATTAAAACAACGGCCACCAGTATAAACTGTACCAGCTCATGACAAGAACATCGAATGCAATTCAGTATGAAAGCTCAGCGGTTTTAAGTTCACCGAGTACAAGAAATCATGCTCACCGTTATCCCTGTGTTGACTAGGAGAATTAAGGACGGTGCATCTGCCAGTGTCCACCAACCAAGGAAACAGGATACAGGCCTAGCCGAATTCAAGAGCCGGCCGGAGTCGCCGAGCGGTTCTAGGCACTACAGTCTGGAATCCCGCGACCGCTACGGTCGCAGGTTCGAATCTTGCCTTGGGCATGGATGTATGTGCTGTCCTTAGGTTAGTTAGGTTTAAGTAGTTCTAAGTTCTAGGGGACTTATGACCTCAGCAGTTGAGTCCCATAGTGTTCAGAGCCATTTGAACCATTTTGAACCGAATTCAAGAAAATGGCCTGCTACCGCGCAGGCAGAGGCAACCGGCGATTGTCCAGTTGTTGCTGGCATGCTCCTCAAAGTAAACATCCAACATCCACATGCAGCGTGTGGACATCGACGGCTATCAGTCTCAGCTGTTATACGCAGAGATTCCTTCCGACCAAAGTAAAACCCCCGACAGGCAGATCTCTTGTGTGAGCTACGTGGCCGCTTAAATCCCGCTCTGCATCCCGTAAGGACTTTTAATCTTAACTGATACTGACATTGCAAGAATCTGCCTCTGTTCAGGTTATCGTCGTAACAGAGTAGTGAGTTTTGGGGCCACCAGAAGAGACGCGGCCTGTGTTTGCTGGGAAGGCCTTATGTATGGAAGGACAGCCTTGTGGCGGACTGAAAGCTCAGGGCCATGTTGGGAGGAACGGGCGTTGTCCGCAGGAGGTGGGGAGTGGCCGAGCCCGTATATGGCGGCTGCTCTCTGCCCGCTACCTGACAGATACCCCGGCGGGGCGCGCGCGCAGCCTGCCAACAAACGGAACACAATCTGCCGGGCACATGGCGGCCTCGGCGAATGCCTCGCCGGTATCTTTGGTTTGAATTAGAGTTAATGCCTCTCGAGTTCCATTTGCCAATTATACACTATCTGATCAGAAGTATTGGTTCAAATGGTTCTAAGCACTATGGGACTTAACATCTGAGGTCATTAGTCCCCTAGAATTAGAGCTACTGTACTTAAACCTAACTAACCTAAGGACATCACACACATCCATGCCTGAGGCAGGATTGGAACCTGTGACCGTAGCAGCCGCATGGTTCCGGACTGAAGCGCCTAGAATCGCTCGACCACAGCGGCCGGCATTAGAAGTATTCGGACGTCTTTTAGTACATCAGTACTGGGTGTCTCCATCCTTCATCTTCGTGACGGAATGAACTCTGTTGGGGACGCCTTCAGTGAGATGTCTCAATGTCTGTGGAGAAAAGCCCATTCTTCCTCAAGCGACGAAACCAGAGAAGCTACTGATGTATGACGCTAGGATCTGGAGCGAAGTCGATGGTCTATGTCATCCCAAAGTGGGATCCGTTGGGCTCTGTAGAGTCTCCGGCCAGATCGTTCCATTTCGGAAATTTTATTGTCAACAGACCACTGTGTCACGGAGGCTCCTTTATGACAGGGTGAACTATCATCCTGCTCTACACCTTCACCTACATCAATACCCTGCAAATCACGCTCAAGTGCCTTGCAGAGACCGGCCAGTGTGGCCGAGCGGTTCTAGGCGCTACAGTCTGGAACCGCGCGACCGCTACGGTCGCAGGTTCGAATCCTGTCTCCGGCATGGATGTGTGTGGTGTCCTTAGGTTAGTTAGGTTTAAGTAGTTCCAAGTTCTAGGGGACTGATGACCTCAGATGTTAAGTCCTATAGTGCTCAGAGCCATTTCAACCATTTTGAACCATGCAGAGAGGTAATCCAACCACATTCACTATAATTCTCTCGAACAGCGCGCGGAAAAAAAGCGAACTCCTATATCTTCCCGTGTGAGCTCTGTTTTCCTTTATTTTATTATGATGATCGTTTCTACCTATGTAGGTCAGCATCAACAAAATATTTCGCATTCGGAGGAGGAAGATGGTGATTGAAATTTCGTGACAAGATTCCGCCGCAACGGAGAACGCCTTTGTTTTAATGGTCTCCATCCGAAATCCTGTATCAGATCCGTGACACTCTGTCCCCTATTTCACGATAATAAAAAACGTGCTGCCCGACTTTGAGCTTTCTCGCTGTACTCCGTTAATCCTCTGTGGTAAGGATCCCAGACCGCACAGCAGTACTCCAAAAGAGGAGTGACAAGCATAATGTTGGCGATCTCGTTAGTAGCTCTGTTACGTTTTCTAAGAGTCCTGCCAATAAAACGCAGTCTTTGGTTTGTCTTCCCCACAACATTTACTATATGTTCTTTGCAATTTAAATTGTTCGTAATTGTAATTCATAGGCATTTGGTTGAATTTACGGCCTTTATATTAGACTGATTTATCGTGTAACCGAAGTTTAAAGGACTGCTTTTAGCACTCGTGTGGATGACCTCACACTTTTCATTGTTTAGGGTCAATTGCCAATTTTCGTACCAATCAGATATGTTTTCTAAATCGTTTTTCAGTTTGTTTCGATCTTCTGATGAGTTTGCTAGACGATGAATGACAGCATCGTCTACAAACTACGTAAGACGGCTGCTCAGATTGTCTTCTAAATCGTTTATGTAGGTAAGGAACTGCTGAGGGCCTGTAACACTACATTGGGGGTCGCCGAAAATCACTTCTGTTTTACTCGATTACTTTCCGTCTCCTACTTCACACAGTGCAATATATATATATATATATATATATATATATATATATATGTGTGTGTGTGTGTGTGTGTGTGTGTGCATCTGAGTCTATATTATTTTGTTTTACGTATTGGACCTTTACATTGGGGTTATAAATCTGACACTTCTTGATTTTCTATGTCGTAATGATAATTAAGGTATCGAGTTACAAATTTAGTAGAAGCTGTTCTGCTTATGTTCTTTTCCAGTTTTAGAGCTGTTCTTCTTTCGCTTCAAGCCTTTCTATAATTTATTTGCACAGTAAATGTCCAATATATAAAATACAACAGTGTAAACAGAAATATGTATACAAAGCCTACAAAAAAAGAAAGAAAAAGAAAAAGGCGCACCAGGAAGGAACTCTCCGAATGGAACGGAACTCGATAGATATGATGCGCACGTACAGGCAAAAAAATTACGTTTTCAGAAAAATAGGACGATTTATTCAGAAGAAAGAACACTAATTGAGCAAGTAAATAACGCGTTGGTCCACCTCTGGCACTTATGCAAGCACTCATTCGTCTTGGCATTGACGGATGGAGTTATTGCGTGTCCTCCTGAGGGATATCATGCCAAACTCCGTCCATCTGGCGCGTTAGACCGTCAAAATCCCGAGATAGACTTCAGGCACGCTTCGGCCTGGAATCTCATTGGCTGGAGAAGAACTGTCTTCAGTGATGAGCCCCACTTCTATACGAACCCTGATGGCCACCGAAGACGTGTCTGGAAACGCCCCGGACAGCAGTGGTATGCCAGTTTGACTGTCGACTGTCATACGGCCCCTACAGCTAGCAGTGATGGTCTAGGGTGCCATTTCATTTCACAGTAGGATCATGTGCGGCACCCTTAAAGCACAGTGATACGTCGGCGATATTCTACCCCCTTTTTGTTCCTCTTCATAGTAAGCCATCCTGGGCTTACATTTCAGCAAGACAATGCCCGCCCTTACACGAGAGTTTCTGCTGCTTGTCTTCGTGTTTGTCAAACCCTACTTTGGCCAACAAGGTCGCCACATCTCTCCCAAACTGAGGACGTTTGGAGCATTACGGGTAAGAGTTCCAACAACAATCTAAAGTGACAATTAGACAGAATTTGGCGCCATGTCCGTCAACAGGACATCCAACAACCCTATCAGTGCCAAGCCAAATAATTGGTTTCAAAAGGGCCATAAGTGGACCAACGCGTTATTGCCTTGTTCTTTCTTTTGAATAAATTATCCAGTTTTTCTGAGATTGTGATCATCACGTCTACCAATTTCCGTCGCATTCGGATAATTCCTTCATGGTGAGTAGGTCCTTTGTGTATGTTCTTTCCCCTTAGAGTGTATTTCAGGCCATTCAAGGACTTTCAGATAATAAAGAAGAAATGCGTTTCATTCACTTGCAATTAGACGGATCAAAGGCAATAAATATCTAAGTAATGTTACATGGAGCTGAGGATGACAGGACAGAAAGATTAAAGATGTTATTAATAAACGTTTCGTCCTAGTCTGTCAGAGACATATTCAGAAACAGAACTGATAACCCGCCATTATTCTTCAACAGAATATTTTTGCCGTTTATATTGCATACTGGTTGTTTAATCTTGCCTAATAGCAATTCGTGGAAATAAATTATCCGGTAAGGAAGGAGGTTTATGAAAGGCGGGGGTCACGAAAGAAGGACGTCAAGTTTTGTGAACGATAAGTCAGTCAGATGCGCCCCGCATGAAAATATTAAGCAGTGAATACATTATGAGCCGGAACCGTGATTCATTTCTCTTGCTCACTTTAGTGAACAGAAACAAAAATATGGACACTACATTTCCCGTCTTATGGTTATAGGTACATAATTAACAATTCCGAGCGCGGAGGCTCATGAGAAGGATTTTCGCTCAACGTTTCCAAGCAGGACACAAGTTTATACTTTTTAAAATGAAGTTGCCAACACGCTAGAAAAATATAAACTCTTTACAGCTCCTGTACGAAATTTGGCACGACTTTCATGTGTTAACAGAATAAACTTTGGCTTAAACACTATGAACTGTATTTTTTGTTATCCGATTCCGTTTCTAATGATGGACTGTCGATGAATGTACTCTTTCATTACCATAAAATTATAATCGTTAACAACCAAATATACTCAGTATTTCACTCATTATAACCGAATATTCTGAAGGAAGCTACGAATAGCCTCCAGAAGACGTCACTTAACAAAAGCTAAACGTTTCTGCACACTTCTGTGTCTATTATCTATCCAAATGAAACGGATAAATAAAGAGTCCAAGTCAAGCTGTAGATAACGACTCTGATCAAAATTCATCCATAATTTTCAACACAGTAAACGACAGACCTAGACTGCCTTAGCAAAACAGTGAAGCATCCAGAAGACACGGTTAGATGTCAATGTAAATTCGTACACGATCTTAACATCAGCGGGTATGCAAATGATAATGGTGGCTATTATCTGTGATAGGTAGAACGAACACCAGTGTGCATTAGTACTGTTTGTGTTGAGCGTTGTTACCCGGCGCGTAGGGTGTATAATGGGCTTGGACAGTTTCACCATTTGGACGGCTGGTTGAGTGGATCATTCGACTGCCTCAGAAGACTCAGATCTAGGTCAGCACCGAAAGAACATGGAGTATTACAAAATTATTCGGATGTGACAATAGAGCGATGCATGTGAATACGAGAGCAAGAACACTCGTCGTGAAGATTTTTGTCAACCGCTCCTCACAACCATAAGGGATGACCGCCGTATTGCGCATCAGGTTCATCATTACCCCTTCATATCTGCGTCTGCCATCCGAGAGGATGGTCCCACACGTAGGCAGCCATTAACACCACAACACTGCGACTGGAATGGTGCCGTGTCCGGGAAGCATGAATGCTGACGAATGGCACGGAATTTTGTTAATCGATGAATCGTCGTCCTGCACTACCCTGGAGGGCCTCGTCGGCGAGTCTGGCGACTACCTGGGCAGAGGTTCCATTCTTACGATTTTTGGAGAGGTACAGCGGTGTTTCTACTGGTGTCATAGTGTGGGAAGCCACATGGTGTCACTTCACCTCAAGTCTGATTGCCCTTGGATTTTTCTTAATTGCTGTAATCTTTCTGATCTTCGATATAGAAATTGCATTAATTTTACCAGTCATGGCTGTTAGTTCTTCGAGGACCCATTAGGTTGTACTACCTCTCATGTGGCGCTATGGTGGTGCCATTTTTCGAAAGGACAATGCTCGTCCACACGTGGCACACGTCTCTATGAACTGTCTGCATGATGTTGAGGTACCCCATGGTCAACGAGAGCCCCAGATCTGTCTCTAGTAGAACATGTGTGGGATATCAACTCCGTCCTATTGTCAATACCCAGAGCATTAAGGGCCATTTACAACAGATGTGGGCCGACTTGCTTCAGGAGAAGATATAACGGCTTTATGAAACTCTTCCCAACCGAATCAGTGAAGGCAGCCAGACCAGAGGGGTGCAACGTCATACTGTTATGTGGGCTCATTGCTCCAAGTTCTTCGTAAGTCTAACTCGTTTTTGTAATAAAAGAAATAACATCACATACTCTGTCAAAACTTGAAGTTAAGTTTCCTTCTCCCCATCTGGGTGCTTCAGTTTCTTTCAGGGATTAAATTTAAGTCTCCCTGCTTTCAGTCCATATGATCGTGTCCGGCTAGCGAAATATTTCCTAGACGTAGCTCGCTGTTATCAAATCAAATGGCTCTGACCACAGTGAGACTTAACTTCTGAGGTCATCAGTCCCCTAGAACTTAGAACTACTTAAACCTAACTAACCTAAGGATATAGCACACAAGAGTGGCCGAGCCGTTCTAGGCGCTACAGTCTGGAACCGCGCGACCGCTACGGTCGCAGGTTCGAATCCTGCCTCGGGCATTTTGACATCACACACATCAATGCCCGAGGCAGGATCCGAACGTGCGACCGTAGCGGTCGCGCGGTTCCAGGCTGTAGCGCCTAGAACCGCTCGGCCACTCCGGCCGGCCGCTGTTATCATCAGGTAATATAATGAGCTGTCGTGGGAGCTGCTCCTCCATTTATACCTATCCTCTATGTTCAACACTCGGATTCTAAGGACCAGACGACGGTGTTCCTTCATACAGTCTGCTCTTTCGTCCGCGCCCGCGATCTCACGCGGACGAATTAACGCCACCAGAGGATGACCGGAGGAAGTGCTACTTCCGTTTCCGCTGTCACAGACTTCAGTAAGTGCAGAATCCGTTGCTCCTTCAGTATTTTGAACACGTCGTTCCCCTGTCTTTCTAGGCTGGTACCCAGCGTCCCAAATGATGTTTTATCCCAGCTAGTTTTCAGTCGTCTTCTTAATGTTACTGTCCAAGGACCTGGCAATGTGCTCCAGAATTACCGTCTACTCATACTTCTTGGAGTTCTTGTATTCGAGACAGTGCTCAGTTGCTTGTTTTACTGGGTTGTCCTGCACTAGTGTGCATTTGGTGTTCCTCACATCGAAATTCCGCTATTGTGGTTGTTCGGCCAATGTGTGGCAAGTAATGTATGTTGTAGATGCCTGACTTTCGTAAGACTATTTCATCGTTTTAACTGCCAAATAGGCGTACTGTCTTGGTAATTTGGCTTATCATATGTTCTACGCAGTGTTTTTAGAATTGTGCTGATCTTCGCAGATGCGGCAGACACAGCAGTGTGTAGGCTAACGTTTTAGCTTGTCCTCTTGTATTTCTTTCTTTTGCTTAGGAGTTGATTGACGTAGTACACATTCGATTTAGGCTGTGAAGCGCCTATTTCTTTGGAAGTGAGGATCATTCGACTGCCTCGGAAGACTCAGATTAGGTCAGTACCGAAAGAACATGGAGTGTTACAAAAATATTTGCATCGTTAAACAAATGAAGTCTTTCATGGCTTATGTTTACTTCTGTTCAAATCGGTTAGGAGCCGATGGTTCAAGAAATGTCCTACTAGAGAATTTCTACATGAGGAATCTGACAGAATTTTGTGTGTTTTAAGGGAGCCATCGTCCAGCAATATATTTATGGTTTGCAGAAAATCACTAGATAGTCTAATCTGGCACAAACGCTAAACAGTTTTATGAGTATTGATTAAAATGAATGTTAGATAGGTTGTGACGATACATCTGTTCGATTTAACAAAAAGAAAGGCAACCAGAATAACACGATTCGAACACAGTACGCCCACTCTTTGAGTCGGCCCCCTTAGCCGATTGCCCGCCACTCATCACGGCTGGCGCTGTCTTATGGTACTCAATAGACTCTTAAAACTTGGAACTCTGCTTTTCAGAAAACGCTTGAGAAACATACCGTACTAAAGCAACATTCTTTGCAATCACGTAAATAGGGGCGACTGGAGCAAGTTGACGATGTTATTGGTTAACCTGCTTTAATAGAATCATTTTTGGAGATAGTTAGTTTTTGTTTGCATGTAAGAAAAAGTCCTGCTTATTGTGTTGTGCGAAGTTGTATAAATTTTTATTTCAATACAATCACAAAATTTCATTACTTGATATATTGGACACACTCTTGTAACATTTTATTTTGTGATGGTTATAAACTGGTAACTGTTATTACGATCTATTACTATACCATTAATTAAAAAAAATTATCCTTTTAATTGTAGTATTACCGTCCTTGTTATTCCAGGCTGTTGTCACCCATCGAATCTTACCTAATGATTCCGTTGTATGTCATTATATCTGTATTTGGTGACACCCGTGTAACATTTTAATCTGCGATAGTTGTAAACTCATTTTTTCACAACATATATTTTATTTGTCAAAAATTCCAAAATGGAACGCATCTTAAAAAAAAAAAAACATTAAAATCATATGTTTTGACAGCGCACAGAAGAAACTGTGTGATTGTGTGAAACTGTTGCGTTCATGTGTTGCAGCTTATGTCACAAAAAATTACGTTCTCATCATTTCCTTGAGAGTGATCACATTCATAAGAACACCTAAATCGGGCAAGCAGGCGTATCTGACTCCTCACTGACCAGACCTACGAATTAGGTGCCTCGTGCAGAAAATTTGGAAATCTGTGGCCCCGCACGGCCCTCTGGAAGAATGCGTGTATGTCACACCAGATGTGCTTACCGGTGGAGGATTCGGTTGACTTGCCGCCTTGTCATCATCAAACATTTGCGGTTCCCATTTGAAAGTCACTTCGTTTCGGCTGCTAACAGAGTAGTTGTGCAGAATCAACTTTCGTATAGGTCCGTTCCTTACACCTCCCTGTTGCAAACGGACGTTACACCACGACACAAACAGAAATTTGAACACAGCGAACAGCAATTTAAAAAAGAAACGAACTGACATAAGAATAAGTACAATATTTCAAGAAAATAAAAGAAAAAAACAAATAATAACAAAAAAGAACCGCGCTTCCATCCATGACTACATCCATGGAGAACTTAACACGGCTCGCCCCCGTGGCAGTCGAACACCGTGACCACATAATCACGACGCCGTTGCATAGCATGGACGCTCTGTGTTACATTTCTTATCCTTCGACCGTTCACTTTTTTTTTTTTTTTTTAAAGTTCAGTGCACCTCGTTCCGTTTTCACGCTTGGGTCGTTCAATAAGCAACACCCCACACTTTTGTAAGAAGCCATTAATATACTTAGATAAAGGTCTTTGTTTTTGCTTCACATTTAATGTTTGTTCTGTGCCCCAGTGAAGTTTAGAACCAACCTAGCAGGTGACAGAGCCGTGGTACAGCGTCAAAATGGCGTCTACATACGACTCACGTTACAAGCAGCGTGCTGTTATTGAATTATTGTGTGCAGAAAAAGAAATCGTGGTGAACATTCATAAACGTTTGTGTGCAGTTTATGGCGATGCTACAGTTGATAGGAGAACAATTGGGCGATGGGTAAAGAAAGGTACATCCTCAGGAAATGAAGAAACGGAGCTCCATGACCAGCCACGCTCGGGGCGCCCTGTCACAGCCGCTGCTCCAGACGTGTTGGATCGTGCACCCTCGGACAGCCATCTCTTTGGGCGGCTTAAATATTCTCTACGGGAACACATTTTGAAGATGACGAGAGTGTCAGTCATGCAGTGGCCACATGGCTACGCATACAGCACAAGAGCTTTTATCAGCAGGGAATACATGCTTTTCGACAACGTTGGCGTACGTCCGTAGAACGTGGTGGAGACTACGTAGAAAAATAGGACATGGACAAGATACATTACGTGATCAAAAGTGTCAGATCCCCCAAAAACATACGTTTTTCATATGAGATACATTGCACTGCCACGTACTGCCAGGTACTCCATATCAGCGACCACGGTAGTCATTAGACATCGCGAGGGAGCAGAATGGGGCGCTCCGCGGAACTCATGGACTTCGAACGTGATCAGGTGATTGGGTGTCACTTGCGTCATACGTATGTACGCGAGATTTCCACACTCCTAAACATCCCTAGGTCCACTGTTTTCGATGTGATAGTGAAGTGGAAACGTGAAAGGACACTTACAGCACAAAAGCGTACAGGCCGATCTTGTCTGTGGTCTGACAGAGACCGCCGACAGTTGAAGAGGGTCGTAATGTGTAATAAGCAGACGTCTATACACATCATCACACAGTAATCCCAAACTGCATCAGGATCCACTGCACGTACTGTGACAGTTAGGCGGGCAGTGAGAAAACTTGGATTTCATGGTTGAGCGCCCGCGCATAAGCCGCACTTCACACCCGTAAACGCCAAACGACGCCTCACTTGATGTAAGGAGCGTAAACATAGGACGATTGAAGAGTGGAAAAACGTTGTGTGGCGTGACGAATCACGGTACACAATGTGGCAGTCAGATGGCAGGGTGTGGATATGGCGGATGCCCGTTGAACGTCATCTGCCAGCGTGTGTAGTGCCAACAGTAAAATTCAGAGGAGGTGGTGTTATGGTGTGGTCGTGCTTTTCATGGAGGAGGTTTGCACCCCTTTCTGTTTTGCGTGGCACTGTCACAGTACAGGCCTACATTGATATTTTAACCACCTTCTTGCTTCCCACAGTTGGAGAGCAATTTGGCGATGGCGATTGCATCTTTCAACACAATCGAGCACCTGTTCATAATGCAAGGCCTGTGGCGGAGTGGTTAAATGACAATAACACCTGTAATGGACTGGCCTGCACAGAGTCCTGACCTGATTCCTATAGAAAACCTTTGGGATGTTTTGGAATGCCGACTTCGTGCCAGGCCTCACCACCGACATCGATACCTCTCCTCAGCGCAGCAGTGCATGAAGAATAGGCTGCCATTCCCCAAGAAAGCTTCCAGCACCTCACTGAACGTATGACTGCGAGAGTGGAAGCTGTCATCAAGGGTAAGGGTTGGCCAACACCACATTGAATTCCAGCATTACCGATGGAGGACGCCACAAGTTGAAAGTCATTTTCAGCGAGGTGTACGGATACTTTTGATGACATAGTGTATATTGAAGTATATTTTGTCACCAAGTACTGACTCTTTCGATAAATATGTTCTGAGAAAAAAATGTTGGGCATAAATTATTGAACGACCCTCGAATATTCGTGTTTGGAAGGGCTGTTCACTGAGCCCTCTTTCCACTAAATCTGAGGGGGTTGCGATGAGTAGTTTGCCTTGTGAGATAGCTGCGTGAAACATCCGTCGCAACTGCGTAACGACTTGGCCGTGTCAGCGCCATCCATCAGCTGGGGCGGCTTTGGTGCGCGGCCTGCTCCGCTGCAATGGTGCGAGCGCGCGGCCGGATTAAGTCAATCACTGGCGCGGTGTGTGCGGCGCCGGCGGCGGGGGCACGCCTCCGCACCGCACCGCACCGCTTCGCCTGCGCCTTCGCCGGGCGCTACAGTTTCACTTTCAGCCATAACGGAGCCCCGTTACGTCACCGGCAGGCCGGTGGCGAGCAGCGAAACAAGAACGCCGGAGCGCCGCCCTCCGGCCGCAAAGTAGCGCCGAACTTGTTATTTGGCCAGCCGCGGAAGGAATTACGCCGCCCGCGTAATGGACACGCGCCGACCGCCTAATTAACGGCGCCAAATTCCCCAAAATTACCGGCTTCTTCCCCGCCGCAGCACGTATCGGGTTGCAAAAAAGGAACTGCCGCCTGGGAACGCTTTCAGTGACTGATTATTCGGCAGGAAACGGGCTGAGGGAAAACCGGAACGGCCCCTACGGGAGGACTGCCGCGGAATGATCCGTCGTTACGGGCCCTGCTCCTCCCAGGAGGCGGAAGAAGCCAGTGTGAGGTCTGCTGAGGTTTGGCAATCGACTGTTGCGTGTGATCACGCGCGAGCTGCCGTCACGAAATTGCCTGGTAAGAGAACAGGAAACCGAGGGTGCGCTAACAGCGTTTTGACCACGAACGCATATTTGCTCCACTTCTTGTAAAAGGTCATTCTGAAAATCAATGCACCTTAATGGCTCTCCCCCTACCCCCCCCCCCCCCCAATTCGATTCGTTATTCCGTAAATAAACTAACGTTCATGTATAACACATCTTCTAACGTCTAATTACTTTACAAATGAATT